>NC_072836.1:18995625-19325000 GCF_027744805.1 Dunckerocampus dactyliophorus
GGAACCTCGGTTTTGGTTGGTAATTTGTTCCAAAAGGTTTTCATCCAGTATTTCACATAACAAACCAGTCTGTTTGCCTTGTACCGTGTCCTTCCGTGAAATGATGCGCCCAAACAGAGAACCCTACGCGCTGCTGACTCACTGAGATTTTCTTATTGAGTGCACTGCTAAATAACCTCTATCATCTATGCCGCTTATCCTCATTAGGGTCAGGGGGGTATGCTGCCACCTATCCCAACTGGCTTCGGGCGAGAGGCGGGGGGACCCCTGGACCGGTTGCCAGTCAATAGCGACATATAGACCAACAACCATTCACAATTTCGAGTCGCTAATTAACCTAACATGCATGTTTTTGGAACGTGGGAGGAAACCGGAGTACCCGGAGAAAACGCACGCACGCAGGGGGAGAACATGCAAACTCCACACAGAGATGCCCAACAGAGATTCCAACCCAGATCTTCCACGTCTCCCGACTGTGTAGCCAACATTTTGGAAAACTTTTTTTTTTTTTTTTTTTAATATTTTTTATAGAAAATAATTCTACCTGTAGTTTTCATGTCGAACAAAAATAAAATGATGACTGGATGGAATCATCAAGTGCTGGCATTCACAACTTTCCTTGGCCCCATGGTGGATTATTTTGCAGTCGCACTCAATAAATGCAAAATGTACTTATCATATTGTGTTACTAAGTAAGAATTGTTTTAAGAAGACCTGAAGCTGGAATCTACAGCTATACTTTTATCTTTGGAATCAAGAGTCATGATTATTCTTTCCTGTTTATACGTACAGCCTACAGCCGCATTTCGTAACACATGACGACCAATTAGACAAATCACGGATGAACCTGTCAGCTTCTTTCCATCTTTTCATTCATCCATCATTTTTCTCTACCCCTCATCCCTCTCTTCTCTCATTTTAGCGGAAAGACAAATGAATTACCAAAAAATGAACACATAACCTGGGCTTACCTTCTTGTCTTACGTTGCGCTACAATCCCTGCTCATTGTCTGTCTGGACCTCCAGGATCTTCTCTGGCGCATCTGCTAACGTTTTATAGCCCCCTGTTCATGGATACACACACACACACACACACACACACACACACACACACACACACACACACACACAAACGGCTTCAGTGATTGTGTGAACAAATATTTACAAAATACATGCAGTACAGTACTGCTAGTATTGTATAGTCAATGCATCACTTTTACTTTTCTTAGTAAACATGTTTTCTTTACATTAACTGTCTGTGTATTCATGTATGCGTGTGGGTGTAGACTGAGTAAACAATTGGACTGACCCATTGTGTGTAAACTGGTGGGACACACACACACACACACACACACACACACACACACACATTAAGCTATCATTGTCCCACTGGTCACCAACGTCACAGCCTGAAGAGAAACCCCTGATAGAAGGTTTTAAAGTGTGTGTGTGTGTGTGTGTGTGTGTGTGTGTGTGTGTGTATGTGTGTTTGTGTATGCTTATCAGTGCTGCACACATACATATGCCACAAAAAAAGCTCTCACACACACACACCGTCAATAGGATGAAAGGATCTCCTCCTAGTCGTTTTTAGTGTGGCCCAACAAACTCCTCTGCTCCTGAGCTGCTGCACAGAAAAGTGTGAAAATTGGCCAAAACCTGCAGCCCTACTGTGTTGCCTGTGCTTTTATTTATCTGGCAAATACACCACATGGTGGCGCTGTTACGAAAACCCCAAAGTTAGAGCCCATAAAGTCGAACTGTCTTGACATTTCTCACACATCTCAAAACGCAACACAACATCCAATGTAACTTCATCACGATGAAATTGGGTATGCACCTTTAGAGGACTGACAAGCAAAAGTGTTAACATTTGAGCGAGATTAGCTGAAAAATATGGCCGCCATCAAGCAAACCAGGAATGTCCAAAATGCGGCCCGGTGGACATTTGCGGGCCATTGGTGTTTTTTTTTTTTTGCATGCAGCACATTCTAAAAATATAATTTAAGAAGAAAGCCCAAAAAATAACCCCAGTAAAAATTGAAAAATCAACATTAATTTTACATATAAAATGTCAGGAGGAAAAAGTTGAAATTGAATGGAGAAAATTTGTAATTTTACAAAAATATTATCATACTGTAATATTATAAGGAAAAATAACATCTTTTTAGTAGCATAAAGTTGAAATATTAAATTCATTATTAATTTTTTTTACAGTCAAACTATTACGAGAAACAAATGACAACAAAGTTAGGTTCAGTTGTGGGAAAAGTTATGATATTACAAGAATATAGTCTAAATATTAAAGCCATAATTACAAGAAAATTCACAGGAGGAAATTTGAAATCGATAAACTCAAACTATTATGAGAAAAAAAGTTGTATTCTAACAAGAAAAAAGTTGCAATTTTACGAGCGTAAACTCGTAAAAAAAAAAAGTTATTTTTTTAACGCTATTATGAGAAACAAACAAACATATAAAGTTGTAATTTTCGTAAAATTATGTTGGGGAAATTGGGAATAAAGTCATAATATTACGAAAAGAAAATTTACAAAGATTATTCAAAAAGAAAGTTGAAATATTCTGAAAAAACCCTGGCAAAAATGGGGAAAAAAAGCAAAGACCAAAGATCATACTAATAATACGATTTTTCACCTCTATTACAAAGATAAAATGTTTTAGCATTTTTTTCTGCAAATTATATATATATATATATATATATATATTTACATATATACATAATTTGCAGAAAAAAATGCTAAAAATGTTATAATATATATATATATATATATATATATATACATATATATATATATATATATATATATATATATATATATATATATATATATATATTTATATGCATATATACATGTGTTGCTTTGTATATTAAAGTGGCCCTGGCATCCTTTCATCTTTCAGTATGTGGCCGTCATTGGAAAAAGTTTGGACACCCCTGCCTTTAGATTTAATATTGTAAAGTGTGCCTTTTTATTTTTACTTCCAGCTATCTGTTAAAAGTTAAATGCAATTTACAAATCCACCTGTCTGGCCTCAGTCAGCCTCCGTAGTTTGCGCGTGAAGGTGAGTAAACAGGCTGACAACAAAGTAGACTATTAACGTGTTTGCTCAGAGGGTCCCGATATGTCTGGTAAAGCACAAACACAACATCCCGGTTTGCTCAGAGTCAACAGTGATGGGATGAACGCACGTTGTGTTCTTTTAGGAGGCTACACAAACAGGGATTTTCTGACATTGTATGAGTTCCTCGCATGCACATTTATCTCTTTGTGTCCTCGTCTGGAACGAACAACACAACAAAGCACTTCTGCCATTAGTGAGTCATACTGTATTACTCGCACACGTGATCATCTTCGTCCAAGGTTTGATTCTTGGAGAGGATTTAGCATCATAGTAAACGTTAAGGCCGGGTCAATTCCAAAAAATACCACTACTGTTTAAAACGTGACAGTAAACATGCCAATCAATTTGACAAAAACATGACACGTGGGAAAGTAGTTTTAAATGGGAGCCCAGCAGCAACATGTAATTAATGACATGACGGCAAGCACGTGGATTTATGAGTTCAATAAGCTTATAAAATCGTGTCCGCTACTGTAGAGTACAGCGGGAAACATGCAAGAAGAACACGATGGAGTCCAGTCTGAGTTAAATACCAGACTGCCCTCTTGTGGTCAAATGGCAAAAATACACTTCATTTCTGGAGCGTTCTGCTGAATATAAAACGTCAGGTCGTTTTTTGCATATACTAAAATGATATTTTTAAATAATATATTTTGTGGTTTAAAAAAAGTCATTAAAAATATATTGTGTAGATAAAAAAAAATATTTAATCGTAACAGTCATATTTTTTTAAAACGTGGCAAAAATGTAATAAAAAATATACTTATGTAGTTTAAGAAAATGCTTTCTAATTAAAAAAAATATATATATGTTGTAATTTCAAAATTCCAGTTCAATGTCCAAAAATCCTTCAGACTCTCCCTCATTACAGGAATATATAAGGTTACAAAATTATAGTTGACGGATTAGAACACAATCCAATAACCACAATCCTTTGGACAATGTTAAATATTACGTTGCTCCAAAATTGTCAGTGACATGTATTGTATTTTTTTATTTTATTATATTTGATATATTTTTGTATAATATAATTTACCCTTATCTTATTTGTTTTTATCTAATTTTGCTGTAAAAGGTGTTTGAGTATCTTTTAAAAGTGCTACATAAATAAAATGAATTATTGTCATAGGAGGATTAATTTTAAAAATGTTCAAGAACATTCTGAATATTTCTCAATATATCCAATACTACTTGTGTCAAAATACATTTTGGCATAATTATGAAAACCTTTACAAGAAATGCAATTATACTGAGAAAAACGTCCTCATTCTAGTATGGCAACACTTGAAATACGTTCTGCAACTTGACATTCATCTTCTGCAGCCTGAAAGTGATTCTTGCCATTTGCCTTTAGAGTTTTAAACACTGCTCTACCAAACTACATGATAAGGAGGCTTAGAAAAGAGCACAGCTCTAGCTTGTATACACAGCCGCCACACGCTCTTACACACGGTCATCTAACAGCATCAGGTGTCATACTTCACACACACACACAAAACACACGCCCAGTTCACTGCACCTGTGTTTCTCCTCTTCCGCCCTTCTTCTTGCAGTTCTGCGTCTCTCGCTCTCCGCCCATGCCTCTCTGCTACCACTTGGAAGACATCTTTAAGCAGACTTGTTTAATAAGGACTTTACTCTTTTAGGGCCAAGAGTGAGCCTCTCTCTCTCTTTGGCAAAGTCTATCCATTATACCCCCCCTCTCCCCACACACTTCTCTCGTCCTCTCATCAACCAAGAGATGCTTCTCAATTTTTAATGCTGCCATTGTGCTTGTGCTTGTGAATGTGTGTGTGTGTGTTTGAGAACGGTGTGTATTGCCTGGGAGTCTAAAAAAAAAAAAAAAAAAAAAAGGCGACATAAGCAGCTGGGTGGTTGGGATAGTGGCCGAGGGTGGGAAGGAAGGGGTCAAAGGTGCGCTGCTAAAAAGTATACCTGCCGAAAGCTTTAAAGTTCCCCTATTTTTGAAAAGTGTCTTTTTAAATGACGATACAACAATGTGTCCCTCCAGCTTGTTTATGGGTACCAAAAGTGATAAAAATGTATCATCTTGTGCACTAAAAAAAAAAAAAAAAAAAAAAAAAAAAAAAAAAAAAAATTCACACAGGCTTTGCTACACATCTTAAAATACATAGCGCTAGCGCTCTGCCAACTATCCGTCAGTCACCCACAGAAGTGGGAGTAAGTATCATTTTGTTTTTCTTCAGCAGCTAGGCTCACCTAACATGATGTTGCTGTTAAAATGTTAGCACTTTAGCGCACACAGCTATGCTAGCGTGTAACGTTTGTGTCCTCCTGTCCCGCCGCTCCTCAAATGTTTGGTTGTTGTATGTGATATATGGCATCTGTTACGCTGGACAAGTGCAGCGTTTCAGTCTACACGCCAAAAAAAAAAAAAAAAAAGACACGCAAACCACTAAAAGCACTTTTGGACAACACACTTCCAGTACACCACCTGAGACTTACTTACGGTAAAATTGTAGAAAAATAAGTGACACGTTAATGCTGACATTTCACGTGTGAGAATAAAACAAACACATTAGGTTTTTGTGTTAAAGTTAGCTGGACTTTATTCATTTTTTTCCTTGACGTCTCTCTCCATCAATTTACGTTGTTGAATGAATTAAAAGGTCAAATGAAATCAACTTGTGTCAAACCCTGATCTGCTGTGTCATTTTGTTAAAAATCATATAAAGAGATTTATGGCTGTATAGTAGTATACACAAGTTTAGGGTGACTTTTTTCCCCCAGCCAATTTGGGAACACCTCCTGTGGCGCCTCCAAAACGGGCAAAGCTTGTTTTACTTCTTGACAATTTGGATGACGTCCTCGTGCTCCATGATGTGTGTCAGGCCCACCCTCTGAGGACTGTACTTAGTGCTGGTGCCCTGCAAATGTAACACAGTTTGGACTATTGCTATCAAGGAAATTGTTCTTTGCGTAATGATGAGTAGGATTTCAACTTGCAGCCAAATCAAATGAAAAAGTACCGTATTTTCCAGACTATAAGTAACACTTTTTCCATAGTTTGGTTGGTCCTTATATATCAAAATAAGTAAGTAAGTAAATAAATAAATAAATATATATATATACACAGTATATTTATAATTTAACATGTTTTTAAATGTCAATTCATACTAAGTGAGCACAAGAGGGCACTCTAGGCTTGTGACGACTATACAGTATGCTGCTGCTGCATGGATTCAGTGATGTGGGATGAGATCAGGAGCTTGGTGAACTTGCTTACTGGTAACTTGCTTGTTTGTTGGACTTGTTAAGAATGGAATATTTTCCCTCTGCTTTGTGTTGGACTGGTTAGAAATGGAATATTTTACACCCACTTTGTTGGACTGGTTAGGAACGGAATATTTTGCCACTGCTTTGTGTTGGACAACTTAGGAAATAAATATTTTCCCTCTGCTTTGTGTTGGACTGGTTAGAAATGGAATATTTTCCCTCTGCTTTGTGTTGGACTGGTTAGGAATGGAATAGTTTCCATCCAATTTGTGTTGGACTGGTTAGGAATGGAATATGTTCCATCCATTTTGTGTTGGACTGGTTAGGAACAGAATATTTTGCCTCTGCTTTGTGTTGGACAGGTTAGGAAAGAAATATTTTCCCTCTGCTTTGTGTTGGACTAGTTAGGAATGGATTTTTTCCCTCTTCATGACATTTTTTGACAGAGCGACTTATAGCCTGGAAAATATGGTATGTAAATGAGCTTGTTCCCACCCTACATTCATAAACAAATTGTGTTCTGATGCATGATGGGATTAGAATCACATCCTGGATACCTGTAGTGTCAACACACATTAGGTGCACAAACGTTATGTGCACCTGCACAGTGAAAAGCTGTGCCTTTACAAAGACAATAAGGCTTGGTTTAGATTGACATTGTCAGAGAGGTATTCTTGAAACAATCCATTACAAGCAACGACAAATATTAAGGTCAATAAGGTCATAATACAGCTAAATCCGGTATCCAAAATAATAGACAAAGTATCGTGATGAGGTCATTCCAGTGGACTTTCTTCAGGGTGTACTCATCGACAGGAAATATTTCCGAAAAATAAACACACCTCTATCACAATAAAATATATGTTTGCTGAAAAAAAGGCGCATTTTGCATGAAAATACATAACGGCAGTAGTTTCCTGTTATATTGCCAGACCTCTTGCAGTAGACACACCATGGTTTCAAGCACAGTCATTTGTACCCTGTGGTGCCGTGTCAAGACTCACCCAAACCAGAGCGTACTTGAACTGGCTCGCTAAGGTCCTGTGGATCCGATGACACTGTGGGCAGACAACCAAACACACCTCAAGTCAGCTGACCACATTGTATGTACAGTTAACCCGAAAGTTAGCCATAATTTGAATGACAGTGCATAGGATCAGTCAAACGGCAGCACCAGAAGCATCAAGGAGGTGCAGCAGCTTGAGAAATACGAGGAAAACCTGGTAAACCAAAGCAAAATGAATCGATTGGTAGCTCTTACAGATTTTGGAGGGTGATTAGTAAATATGCTCCAGAAAATCTGGTTTTCTGGGAATGGGGGAGGGGGTCCCAATGGCGTTATGTTCATGCTAAAAGGATCATTTAGAATGGTACAAAATGTCATGTTTCCTAAACGACTCTTTGAAATGGTTGGAGATTTTAATCATTTTCAAAATGCTAATTACAAAACGCCAATGAAAAGGGCTAATATTGGTAATTCATATGTCTTAACGCTACTTCTTCAAGTGTTTTGCCACGTTCTTGTGTCATCTCAAGCCAGTCGACAAATAAAAACTCATTTTGGGCTTAACTCGACACAAGGATATCCACAGTAGGTTTGCTGAGCGTTTACTGACCACGTGTTCTACAGTTGCTCCTCTTCTCATGATGATGGCATCACTGAAGTCTGGACGCTCTGACGGGGAGCAAAAAGACAAATTAGTCAAAAAGAACATTCATGCAGTGCGAGTGTGAACGTGTGGCCTCACCTCCTCTTTTCTTGGTAAAAATGCAAATCAAAGCCAGGTATTCCCAAAGCGTCTCTAGAAGATAATCCAAGTTGAGCTTCATGCCACAACTAGTCAGGAAAGAGCACAGTCAGATCACTAATTTGCGTATTAAAAACGACGCCCGCACACAGTTGATATGGTCGACCTGATGACAACACTGTGAGGTCTGCGGGCCAGGCGGTCCACCTCCTCAATGGAGATTTGATCCACCTTATTGTACACCTAAATAACACAGAGGCATGAGGAAAACACATACAAGAACATTAGTGTTTCCCATCGGACTACCATGCATTTGTTGCGGTTGTAGGTTGGCTTTTCAGGGTGGGGTGAAACACGCGTTTGGTGTCATTCTGTTGGATGCTGTAAAAAAAGACGAATAACCTTGTGGGAGACAAAAAGTGAGGAAAAAACATGAAAGGCACAACAAATGTGTTTAGAACTACACTGAACTTTCGTTTGTGGCTTCTTGTTGTCTTTTTTTAGGCCGCAAACAAGACTAAGCCGCTTGTGACTGCTTTGAGGCGGTGTAGGGACACACAGCTGCACCCACGTGCCTTCATGTCTGTATAGAAGCCCACCATTTTACCTTTTTAAGAGTTCACACTTTGTTCGGCGGCCCTTGAACGCCCCACAGTTACGTTAGGATGACTGAATCTCCGCACAGTAAGACGTCTTATTTATAAATGGAATATTTGCGTAGTTAGAGCACAGAAAACCTGTTTGTCTTTCTAAATACGGTTTTTAACATTAGAGCCCTCTTGACATTAAATAACACCCCTACAGTGACCTTTCCACTCGTATCACCCAATATGGTAGACATAAGAGAAAATAAGACATACAAGACATACAAGTATAAGACATAATATATAGGCTCATGCGCTAGCATTGGGAGATTTCCTTGATTTTTTTAAAATTCTGGTTTCTGCACAGTACTTGTCTCCTCAACGTGACATTGTAGAATACTACATGCTATCACATCGTCTTTGAATGCCTTATATTTCAATTTTATTTCATTTAGCCATTTTTAAGCTTGTAAATGCTTAATTCAGGAGGAAAATTTGCATCAATTGACATTTTTTTTTTTTTTTTTTTTTTTACCAATAATAGGTCGTAATCAACCACAATACAGCAACGATTTATTAATATAAATATTTGTGAAAATAGAGTGAAGCCGCTGAATTCAAAGTACAGGACTTTCTCCGACGCTGCCACAGCTGAACAAACCCACCAAATAGAAGACAACGTGCCGCGGTCTTTAACTTGAACACACACATCTGCACCCTTGCCCCTCTAAACCAGGTAAACATTGTCTTTGGAGAGCCTCGCCGTTGTAATCTCCAAGTCTCTTTCGGGTGTCTGATTACCTGCTAAACCTGCTGCGCGGATCCCTCCTGCTACATCTTCTTATTCTCTGGCAGATCAGGTGCGTATGAGGTGTGTTAACAAGCATCGCGCCAAATCCACTTGTGGCGGTCCAAATGTATTTGTGGCGGGCCGCATGGGAAACACTGTTACCAATGACCTTCAAACCAAAGCTTGTAAAAGAAACTCACATATAGACAAGGCATGTAAACTCTGTTGCCAACAATGACGTCAATGAACTCGTCCGGCGTGCTGTCCTCCCTGAAGAGGACTTCTGCATTAAAGATTTCTGAGGCGGTGCGTCAAAGGCATCATAAAACCGGTGCAATCTGCTTTCCTTGTTTTTTTCCTTTTCGTAGCAGTAAAAGGATACTGTATTCATGAAGGATGAGCTGAACCAGCTTCTCAGAGCAGTGCGTGAGAGGAACTGTGGAGTTGTAAGAGAGGCCACCCCCTTTCTTTTGCTACAGAGAGACAAAAGGGGGATAAATATTAATACAAATTAAATGTATGACAATTGTCCATTTTAAGTTTCATGAAAAGCAGGGGTGCTCCTGATGTTGTACAATTTGGGAAGGACAAAAAAGGGACAAAGACGGTGAAGGGCAGACTCGCATGCCCGGACCGCCCGAGGCTATTTGAATCAGGTGATCAGCATTTGAAGGACTTTTTCTGGAGACAAGAGGCCTCGAGTCTCACGGAGAAAATCAAAGCAAATCAATGTGACAACGTGTATGTTAGCAGAAACACCTATGTATGTTTGCGCATAGTTATAAGTAATATTATTCAAGTCAAATGGAAAAATGGACAGAAAACATTTTATAACTGCAATAACAAACCAGATTTTCCTGACAAACACGCATTATGTATTTGTTACATAATGCACTGGAGTTCAGACTGAGTGTTTTAGGATAAACTAGGGTTAACTTAGTTTTACACTTGTATGGCAGGTGACACAACCGATGATCTCCTCTTGGAAAATGACGAAAATAAATGACTGGGTATGCACTTTTATCCAGTTTCTCACAGAAATTCAATGGGTCTGTTCATGCTTCATGCTCCTGTCCTGCTGTGTTACCGTGTCAAAATGACTTTAGTCAAACGGCCATTAAAACAACAAAGGTAGTGGTGGTGTAACACTTTTGTATTTTATCAGTACTCCATGTACTTCACTTTAAAAAGAGTTTAAAAAAAAAAGGCCTACCTTGAAATATATATTGGGTTTAAGCCTGTTCAGCCTGATGCCCACCGACTCCAACTCTTTTTCTAAAAGTTCTCTGGAGAAGAAAAAAGCCAACAAATTCATTGACTTTACTTTACACACACACACACACACACACACACACACACACACACACACACAAACAAGTGTGCATCACCCACCTTTGGACATCACCTTTGGTGGCGTCCAGCATCATGATGACAACGTCTGCTGTCCTGGCGACAGCAATGACCTGACGACCCCTACCCTTACCTGTACAGACATCAAAGGTCAATAACATAAGACGGTGCGCGTGCATTAAATGTTGCGTTATACGAGCGCTACTAGCATTTGAATACAAGTTAAGAAGCAGAGACTACCTTGGGCAGCACCCTCAATGATTCCTGGCAAATCCAGCAACTGGATGTTGGCCCCTTTGTACTAAGAGTGGAAAAAACATGAGCGTGAGTGGAACAAGAGGTACATTATGTAGTAACATGGACGAGAATACCTCAATGACCCCTGGTATGCAGGTGAGGGTGGTGAACTCATAGGAGGCGGCTTCACTGGCTGTTGACGTCATCAAGCTGAGGAAGGTGGACTGCAGGGCACACACACACACACATTACACGAAGGTGACCAAACATCCAGTTTTCTCTGGACATGTCCTGTTTTCACATCCTGTCTTTCGGTTTTAGAAAGTGATGAAAATGTCCTGGTTATCACTGTTTTTCATTGGGCCAATAAACTGACTGGCATTAGGGCACTCTGCTGCATGTGGCGCATACATTGAAAAGTTTGCGAGAGCTATTTTTATTCAATTGGAGTGCTCCAAACCCTGACTATTACATGGCCTGTGTTTGTTACACGCTTCCCCAGGGAAAAATACTGTAATGTTCAGAGCAATACAGTATTGAAGGTTAAGGGAAAAACGCAAGGGTCTTTAGATTCACATACCTTACCCACAGAGGGAAAACCAATAAGAGCAACGCGTGCATCTCCCGATTTCATAACATCGAAGCCTTCTCCTTTGGCCCCCGCTGACTTGGAGGGTTCCAATAGCTGAGCTCTGTATTTGGCTAACTTGGCTTTCAGCAAGCCCAGATGGTACTCAGTGGCTGTGGAAGGAAGGCAACACTGTCAACTGTCATCCTCTTATGGAAATACAGATGCCAACCCCCAAAACAAACAAATATGGGACGACAATACTTTGTGGTAGCAAGTACAGTAGTTGTTATTGTGACATGACACTGCCATAAAACACACAAAGTTCTTCCATGGTGCTAGCAGCAAAACTCGGCACTTGCTCCCACCTTACCTTTGTTTTTCTGCGTCCGAGAAATTTCTTTCTCTATTTCAGAGATTTTCTCCAAAATCCCCATACTGTCACTTCAGATGGACTGCAGTTACACTATGCAAGGAAGCAGACCAACACACAAACGTGTCACTTTAGCTTTGTTAGCTAAACCCGCTACAAAAGCGAGACAACTGGATTCTAACAGCTGGCAAACCATAAAAAGACGCCGAATTAAACCCACATATGTTTAAATGGGGATCAGCATTCAGTTAGTGTGGCGTCTACAGCTCAAAAGCCTGGAATCATAGACATTTACACTTAAACATAAGACCCACTCATCCACAGCATGCTTTACTCGAGCCAAAGCTTGCCACTAGGGGCGCTACTTTCTCTATGTTTACTGTTATAAGGAGATTGGTATCCATAGGGTGGCGCATTACCGCCGCCCTACGTTCCGGAGGGTAAACAACAGCACAAAACCAGTAGAACCAACGTTTATGAATTAAACTGTAATAATAAAATAAATCATCATTTCCCTAATGTAGAATTTACTGCCAGATGAATGTCCTTATCATTAGTCCCTTATTTTTGTTAGATTCTCCCTACTCAATAACAGTTAAGTTATAAAATGTAGCAAAGGGCAGGTGCCGGTGTTAAAAACGCACAACTACAGCAGAAAAAAAAATAATTCTGCATCACCAATCACCAAATGCAAACAGTAAATGAAAGTTAGCTTAAGGGACATTTTGTGCTGTGACACATCTTTAAAATTTCACGAGATGTCTAACATGACATGTTAAATTATTTTTTTCTTAATTTGTCCACAAATAGGGTGAAGAAACAAACAGATTGCTTCGTAGCTGCAGTATCAGTTCTTGGAAGATTTCGCCTTGCTGTTGCAATTTTCACCACTAGATGGTAGTGTTTACCCATCTAACAATATAGACCCCGCCCAGTTATGTCGTCAATTCCGGAAGATTACGGCACTCCTCTCGCCTACGTCATAGACATCCGACAAGCACTTACATCACACTGGAAGTTTTCAGACAGAGCATGTGCGCTCGCTGCTGACAAGAATATTATATTTAATATTATTTTATTTATAAGATTTAGATCATGAGTCATTTTGCAAGATAACAGCCATACGCTGAATGGATATTTTGAGTTAGCTGATCAGGAAGTCATTGGCCAATGTGGTGACCATTAGCCAAACATGGCTGCGTCCTCATCACAGAGCGACTCACCCGGCTTTGAGGGCTTCCCATTTGCGGTGCCTGGCAGAACATCTGAGGACAGTTCCAGCGGGGAGCAGCAGGTGAAAAAGAAGCCATGTCGCGCCTGTACGGATTTTAAATCGTGGATGAAGACACAGAAGCGACAGACGACAGCTGCTGTGCAGGTGACAGGTCAATCAATGCATGTTGGAAGGAACATATTAACTACCGATACAAGGCTCTTCTGTGTCAAGATGGCAAGGTGGTATTTGTTTAATTTTTAAATTTAAATTTTTTTTTTACATTTCAATGTTCTAGGATTCCAAAGCTGACCAAGAGCTACAAGATCCTCAGTGCCCCCTTGACAGGGAGGAGCTGGGCCGTAACACCTGGTCCTTTCTGCACACCATGGCCGCATATTACCCAGATAAACCATCTCCCAGCCAGCAGCAAGAGATGGGCCAGTTCATTAACCTCTTCTCCAAATTCTTCCCCTGTGACGAATGTGCCGGAGACCTCCGGGACAGGTCAGACTGCAGAGCTCTTATGCAATCCATCCATATTTGATAGCACCTGGCCTCATTACAGTCGCGGGTGAGCTGGAGCCTATCACAGCTCACTTACAATGAGCGTATCATGCATGTTCCCGGGAGAAAACCCACCCTTGTACGCAATCGTGTTCAGTAACCTCATGCATCTTTTACATGGTGTCCCATTACACGGGGAGTTCAATACAGTGGGGCTTTTCTAGTTTAATGACTAAATCTCCGTACATAGCGACAGGGGGCATTTACTGCTCAATTGCAGAAAGTACTAGTTGTTTTTAGGAGGCCTTTTTGGTACAAATGCAGTTTTGCAATGGTACTTAATAATGATAATAATAATGATAATAATACATATATCCCCACGAGTAAATATTGATATTTAATTAAAAAAATTGTATGAATAAAACATAGTATGTTTTATAATAATATAATATACTGCATACAATGGGCCACTGATATTTTTTGTATTTTGTAAAAAGGTTTTTTTTTGTTTGTTTTTTTTTAAAGGTTTTCTTATATACATACTGGAACCTCGTTTTTCGTCACTAACCCGTTCCAAAAAATGCAAAGAAACCCAAATCTACTAAACAAATGCTACTGTCATACTTGGCTATGAGTTCTTTATTGAATTCAATAGCGTTGTCTTTGTTAGACTTTTGGCACTTGTGGGTTATCTTGCAACAGCCCTGAATTAAAAAAAAAAAAAATCACAGATTCGTCTAACATTCAGAAATACGCAGTGCGCTTGAAGGCCTCATCAGCACAGGGTGCACAGTGCTTGAAAGGAGACAGATATGGAGTTGTTAATCGTTTTGATTGTGTTCTATGAACTCATAAAGCATCCCCACACACACGCACATAATTAAGATGATTAAAGGATCACATGGCCGGATCCTGTCTATAGTGTCCCAACTCTAAAACAACCAGTGTCTGTTCTTCATTTCTTATCCGGTCCCTACTCCACTGTAGTTTTACCATAGGAGGCAGCTGTGGTAATGACGTGACATCAGCTCTTATTTTTTGGGGGGTGATTAGTTACTCACATGGATTCATTTGGTTTCCATTAGAGGTCACTGTTTGAGGAAAATGCAGAATCTTTTCTTTGTTGGCAAAATTTCCCTCCTCCCTCACAGATTAAAAACCAATCAGCCGGACACCAGCAGCCGTCACGCTCTGTCTCAGTGGTTCTGTCGACTCCATAACAACATCAACGTGCGTCTGGGCAAACCTGAGTTTGATTGCTCCCGAGTGGACGAGAGATGGAAGGATGGATGGAAAGATGGATCTTGTGACTGAGAGAAATTCTCCCAGAACTTTTTGAGCGTGGAAGCGCTCTGCTTTGGAGCAAGTGGACGGAAATGAATTAATTTTTCATGGGAGTTTTGCCGTCTGCCGATATATTTGTTCCTGTAAACAACATGGAGAAATATCCCCTTAGGAGCAGCACTAATGCTACAATATTGTTACAGGACACTGTCTATGGACATCTATGTTTGTGTCATGAGAATTTCCGGATTAAAATGTTATTTTCCGATGCCTGGTTGTCACTACTGATATGTTCAAGTACAAGCTGCTTTTATGACATCATCAAATCACATCCTCACGTCTTTATGTTGATAATATCAAAAATAAAAGGGTATAACCTGCCAAATTCATGGGTAATAAATTCTGTATGCTGTTGGTCATATTTAAGTCCAAGGACTTTTGAGGTCAAATGTAACCTGAAATGTGTGCATGTGTGTGCACACTTTTAATAAACACTACACACTATGGATGTGCTCCATATGTTCCAGACTGCTAACATTTACTCTAAATAAAAGCAGCATCCTCATGTTTCAGCCTTTAAAGACACATGGCACTCTCTGCAGTTGAGTAAACGGCCACTGTGAGGAAATATGGCAGAGATGTCTTGCATCTCATTTAGGGACAATGTCCTTTTCCGCTCGTGGTGTGAGCTATATGAGCTAGACCTCGTGGAGTCTACCGTGTGTACATCTATGGACATCGTAATTGTGACAGTAGAATCCATGACGTGTATGTACGTGATTTGCCAGTGTAGTATTGATCTAAATGCGCTCCGAGTCGAGGCTCGCACGCCGCGCTCGTGCTCGGCGCAGGAGCCGTGAGCGCGCACGCAAGACCAGTCCCTGCAGCAGAGCTGGGTAGCGCGTGTGTTTGTGCGCGGCGGAGGAGCCTTGAGGAGCGCACACGGAACCAGCGAAGATGGACGGAGTGGGATCGTTCGGAGCGGGCCGCAGCGGGTCCACTATCGACCCGATTACCTTCGCGAAACAACCGCAGACCATCCTGAGAGTCCTGTCGTGGGTGGGTTTTTTTCCTTTTGTGTTTGTGTGCATCCTGACACGATCTTACTACAAAATACCACGAACGGAAAACACATAAATGATATAAATATTGTGTGGGAAAGGGTGGTACATATTCTGTTCCGGGGTGCGTTGAGGATGAAAGGATGAAAGCATGACCCAGGTTGTTATCGAACCGTGTGAGCGTTTTCATTTTTACAGATGTTTTTAGGCGCACAAACGCAACACACCACCACACAGTAAACACGTAGCGAGTGCTTTGTTCTGCTTTAAAAGGAAACAAAGCATCCGTATTCACACCTAGCCTCGCTTTTGTTATTTCTAACAGCCGTGGGTTGCCTTTAAGTCATGATAGATGCGCGTATTTAGCAATCAAAGCCATAATGTTCTTCTGGAAATTAGTCGTCGTCCGTCATCCCACCTGTGATTGGACGGTGAACGCCAGTGCGCGCGCACGCAGGCTCACGGACAGTGACGTTTGAAGGGAAGCGTCATCTCAGGGTGACATGCAGAAGGTCCCCCCCCCCACACACACACACACACACCAACACCACCACCACCAATGGGGGAATGTCAGTGATGTAACAGTGTGAAATGTGTGTAAATATTATGGATGCGATTTTGGTTCTGGGTGTGTTTACACTGGCAGTAATTCATGTCGGCTATCTGGAGCGGAATTAGAATCAGGACTCGGTTTATTGCCAAGAATGTATGTAAACACAAACACAGACAATTTGGAAATGATGGCAATGCAGTTCCTGGGTTTTTTACCTCCATCAATCCATCCTCCATCTTAGTTGTAGGTAACGACAACGTATATCCCATACAACACATTCATAATTGATGTGCTCCATTCCAATACAGAAGTAAATAAGGGAAGTAATCCATCCATCTATTGGTCGTAGAGGACCACATTGTAGCGCAAAAGGACAACTTCTTCATTTTTTCTGATCCGTTTCAATGCACGAGTCGTCAATCTTCCATGTACCTCCCACATTGAATGTACAGTCGTCCCTCGCAATACCCCGGTTTGCACACAAGAAATGATGAAGGGACTCACGTGTCTTCACTCCTATGACCGTGCCTCGTGCCGGCTCCGTTCGGCTGTAGCGTTTTTGTATCCTTGTTAAAACATATTGCTCCTGCCGTATCTTCCTCCTCCTCGTCCTACTCCTTGAACCGAACATTCATTTAGCAGGTTAGCTTCTTCTTCTTCTATTGTTTATTGGCGGTTAGCAAGCAGCTCACACAGTTGGCGAGTTTGCTAGCGACTATTGACCCCAACAGGAAACGACATTGAGTGACAATGGTCTACAGCCAATCAGGACGCAGAACATAATGGGCGAGTTCTCCACTGTTGTGGCTCTACATTAGCCGGCTATTGTCTACTGTGGGTTCCTAATATGCTCGTACAGGCACGTACTGAGACTAGGTGGAGCCGCACACGTCTTCAACTCTCACACGAGTATACACCACCCTCTACTGGGAGCAGTAGTAAATACAATAACAGACACATACAACAGAGCGCCGATGGATCGCTCTAACACACCACAAGGATGCAGAACACAAAGCGCGTTCATGCGCTGGTAAAAAAAAAAAAACATGCAAAATTGCACTTCAACAAAATCCTTGAAACAGCAAATCCACGAAAGGTGAACTGCGATGCAGCGAGCCAACACTGTATATATGTATTGTATATAATGTATATGTATATATCTTTATTCAAGGTGTAGGTGCAGTGCATTGCTGCAGAAGCAGCAAGCCACCAGAACCACCTGTGTATCTAATCTGATTAAACCACACATGTGATCGTGGATCCCACATACTCCCATTGTGTGTAACCTCCGCCATCACATGACCACCGCCCCCATGGGAGTGTGCGCGTGTGTCACATGGCCCTGTTCTGCCATCCAGAGTTACTCAGCTGATCGGTGTCCGTGTGTGAGCACAAGAAGAAAGGCACATTTTCAGAGGACTGTTGTTAGTTATCATGAGGAAAAGATGATTTTATATTAGTGTTGGCTATGGCAACTTAGGCTGTCTTTGCAAACACACACACACACACACACACACACACACAGGACGGTGTGATTATGGAAGGGAAGTGAAGTCAAGTATCGAACTCTTTGGTCAGTAATAGAAAGGGAGGAAATTGGGTTAAGGCAGTGGTTCCCAATCTTTTTACAGTCGTGTACCCCTTCAGACATTTGCCTTGAAGCCATGAACCCCCTTAAAAACATTTTTACATTTCATTCATTTGAAATATTAGACATGATTAATTGGTTTATTCTTTTTCTAGTAAGTAATTCTGGTTCAAAAACGTGTATTGTCCATAGTCAGGTTTTACATGAGCACTGATAAATAGAAAAAATGTGAATTTCTCTTGGAGATGTATAAAGTATCTTAAGTATTCGTCCTACGTATCTTTTATTTCAGCCGGATGTTGGGCTCAGTCCCTTTGAATGGGTTCAACTTGAGCTTCACTTGCAATCGCTATGATTTAAATCTGCATATTCATTTTATACCAAAGTGAAAGGGAAAGTTGAACAAACATGATAAAGCAGCACCCAAAGTACAAAAATACCCACAAGCGGCGATAAAGCCTCATTTTCAGGGGGATCTCCACTCTCTCATCCTGACACGCGCATACAGGTCAGGTACTGTACACCGACAGGTTGTCACAGTGCGGGGATTGGAACACCAATATAAGTGAAACCTTCAACATGAAACACTCTTAATACACCACATAATCATCCAACTCACTTACTTATTCACATAACTCACACACACCAATGAAGAACTTTATACCGCGTCTGCTTCCTTCTTTCCGCTATGACGGTGCGCTCTGCGCTATGAGGCGTTCAGGTGCGCTCGTAATTGTGAGTGTTATGCGCTAATTGTTTTTAATTTTTATTCACGTACCCCCCAATGACAAATGGCGTACCCCACTTTGGGAACCTAGGGGTTGAGGCCTTTGGTCTGAGACGTTCACAGTCCAAATCTGCTAAATGTGTTTATTAAAGAGAGATGAAAGTAATTATTATTCATTTGTTGGAGCAAGGATAGAAGAGAAAAACAAGTCGATGAAAGTGATAAAAAAAATAAATAAAAGGCCATAAATGTAAAAACGGTGGAAGGCAGTTTTTGTAACACTGAAAAACCTGCTTGCCCAAACTTTTTTTGCATATTTTCCCAGTAGAAATTGCATTATTCCATCGTTAAATATGTGTGCCCTTTGTTTACAGTAATGTGCCGTTTTAAGAAAAGTACAATGAAAAAATCTATGACAATATATAAACACTAGGGGTGTCATGCGTGTATCTGTATCGAGCCGTTCAATACACATGTGTACCGAACCGTGACCCCCTGTATCAAACAATACGCAGTTTCATACTGATTTGATCAAGCTCTGACGCCGCTCTGTGCTGAAAGCTCAGTGTATCTGCGATCAACTACTCTGGCTTGGGTTGCATTGTCAAGCACAGAGCCACCGAGCGCTGCCTCCCACATTCATATCATGCTGAAAATGTTCAAAAGATGAGAAAAATGTGAAAATTGTTTGAAATTTCAATAAAATTCAAATTTAAAAAGGCAGAGTAATTTATTTTTTGTATCAAAAAAATACCAAACCATAGCACAAGCGTATTGAACAGAACCGAATCGTGAATTTTGTGTATCGTTGCGCCCCTAGTGAACACTGCACTAGATATACAGTAAACATTACTAAGTGCACTACTTGGCTGCAACCAGCAGAGGCGCTGTGGATTCGGTCTCAACCAGTTTGTTGTCTCAAGAGGAATAACATGGTCATCTACGTGCAGGCTTGTGAAAATGGCGTGGAAACAGGAATTCAGAACATTCAGAGGGAGGTTACACCCTCCCCATCGCCTCTGTTTATAGTGAAAAATATTAATAATAAAAATGGAAGTAGTCGATCAAGAAGATGTGGTCAAATGTCCGTCCCTATGTACTGTTTTCACCCTTCTTGAGAACTCCATTTTTTAATATTTTCTGCGGGGAATTGAACAAGTTAACTGTTCATCACAACCATTTACAAACAACGTGGATCATAAACAAAAAAAAAATGAATCCACTGCAAACTACAACCACAACGTTAAACTTTGTAAATGCAGATGTTTGTGTTAGTTATGCGATTGTACGGGTGTACCTAATGATCTGTCCAGTCCGTGCACCTTTTAAATTTTGCTGATTGCCTCGCCACAGATCTTCTCCCTGGTGGTGTTCGCCTCCATCGTGAACGAGGGTTATGTGAACATCGGCAGCGAGCGCCTCTACTGCGTCTTCAACAAAAACGCGGACGCGTGCAACTACGGTGTGTTTGTGGGCCTGGTGGGCCTGCTGGCCTGCTCCTTCTTCCTGCTGCTTGACTACAAATTCTCTTCCATCAGCTCCGTCAAAGACCGCAAGAAGGCTGTCATGCTTGAGATCGGCTTCTCAGGTGAGTCAACAGAAGGCATGTGTGCTCCCTGCAGCACATTTGTTTGCATGATAAAGTGCTAGAAGACAGTGCCTAGCGCGACCAGGACCTACCAGGATCAGGACCTGCACTGTAGCCTGGGGTTCCCCCTTTGCTCGCACACAGAGCGAGTCCTGCTTCCTTGTTTTTGATAGCAGACGAGTCACACCACAGTTGAAACCTTTCAGGTTCCAATGAAGTCAGCTGATGCCCTTTTGTCTGCGGCTCTGTCTCTGTTCTTTGCCAGGTTTCTGGGCCTTCTTGTACTTTGTGAGTTTCTGCTTCCTGGCCAACCAGTGGTCTCGAACCACGGTCGACGAGCTGCCGCTCAACCAGGGGGCAGACGCAGCTCGGGCTGCGATCGCCTTCTCCTTCTTCTCTATAATCACTTGGGTAAGAATGTGCACATACTGAATGGAAACAATGCAAACGGGCTTTTGTAAATACATTCACTGGTAGGTAGGTAGGTAGGTAGGTACACCTGGACAATCCATTATGCGAGGATATCAACAGGTTAGACGTTTGTTGTGGTTGTAGTTTGCAGTGGTGTTGAATGGCACTGTATCACGCGGACAGCAGTTTCTAATACTTGACACAGTGAGTCGTCCCTCGCTTTGGTGGTTGACTACAGCCTATTATTAGTCCACAAAATGCATATTTAAGCAAATGCTATGTATTCTTGGCCTAAATTAAGCATTTTCAAGCATAGAAATGTTTTAAATGAACTAAAATACAAATACAGTTTAAAGGAAAAGTGCACTTAAAAAAAAAATTTGCTCATCATTCACAATCCTTATGTGAAACAGGAACACGTATTTCTTTCCCTTTTCTGTGCCTACCAACGAGAGCAAACAAGTTAGCCAGCTAACAATGCTTGTCATGGGAGATGCCTATTCTGATGGGAAAGCACAAACAAAAAAAACTCCAAAAACGCCAACAGTGTTTCATTTGCATAACCGGCCTGTATATTAACCAAACTACAGCGATATATTATTATTGGAGCAGCTAACACGAAAAACTGTCACAACTAGCACGATGATCCCTAACATGACTGTTGCAGCCGTAACACGCCGAGCTAAAACTCAGCTCTGAACCCCACAACGTCACTTCCCGAGCACCGGGACACATTTACAGCTACACACACGAGCACAAGTGTTATTTATGTCTTAAATGCCTCATTTTCTCTTATTACATCTACTATATCGAGTAATACGAGTGTTAAGGTGACTATGGGTGTTATTTCATGTCTAGAGGGCTCTAAGAATGTAAAAAAAAACGTATTTAGAAACTAAAAAAATATTCAATTTATATGACCACGGTTGAGTCCGGAACCAATTAACCGTGATAAAGGAGGGATTACCGTAGTCTGGAAGGTTTGGTACTAAAATCCTACAATACTACAACCAAAATAATCTGCCAAAGTGAAGAAGAAAAACAGACTTATCAAAGTGAAACGTCGTTTTTGCACGTGGCTGAATGTTTGTCAGTCTAAATCCATGCATGCCACTGTGCTTTCAGGCTGGTCTGACCGTGCGTGCGGTGCAGAAGTACCTGCTGGGCACTGACATGAGCCTGTTCACCTCAGAGCACATGGACGGCAGCGCCCCCACCCAGCCTTGTCCCTCCAACTCTCCGGGAGGGGGCACCACTGAGTCGACAGAAACCTACCAGAACCCGCCGTTTACAGAGAACAACGCGGCGCCGACATACCAGGTTCCCATTTACTAGACGAGACAAAGCCGTGCCGAGACTAGAAAAGGCGAATAAAACCGCTCTCTTGTCAATTTTCAACGAAGCTCGCAAAAATCTGCTGTTTTGTTTCCTCCTCTTGTTGTTTATTACGTGAACATTCCAGCTCGGTCTGCACTTTTCTAGACTTACTTTCATGCAGATTGGATTCCTCGGATTAGGATGAAAAATAAAAATAAAAGAAAGCAAACAAGAGGAGGAATCATAGAAGATGAGGCCATTTTGCAGTAGTCCAACTCGTATGACAGAAGCGCCACCACTTTCACTTCAAATCTTGAGTTCTCTTCTCCTTGCTGCGGTGAAGGAGTGATCACATGTATGGAATCTGCATGTTTCCAAGTGTAGAGATAGCAACTAAAGTGCCATACTGTGCTGACAGTGACTTCATTTCGAAAAAACGTCATTACCACAACGTTTGTGTGACCAAGTGCAATATCTTACATTCTCATGCAGGTCGATGTGTACTACTGTACTGTACTCTGGTGGAAGTAGACTTTGTGTGGATGTAGACGGTGAAAGCAACCCTTGGAAACAGCAGGTTGTTTGAAAAAAATAATAATTCAAGGTTACATGTTAGGGGAGATATACTTGTATAAAACACAAAGTATATACAGTACAGTAATCATGTCTATTTTTATATTTTCTCCCAAACGTTCTTCTCAGTTGAATTGTACAGGTTATATGTCAAGATTTTTTTTAAAGTAAAAAAAATTATATAATTATATTTTTAGTATATTTTCCATGAACTTGATTGTACAGGCTATAGGCCACATTATTATTATTATTATTTAATAATGATGATGATAATGTGTATTGTTATTATTAGTAATAATCAATTGTTAGTTCTTTTGAGTATTAATCATCATTGTTACGATTACACTCCTGATCAAACTCTGAAGACCAGTTGAAAAATTGGACATTTGGATCTTAATGAGGTTTTAAGCAGAGCTACAAGTCTTCAGATTTTGATCAGGTCTGCATTTTATTTGTATTTATTATTAATAATACTGATGATGATCTGTACTATCAACACATGTTAGGGGAAAATATATGAAATATTTATTTCACATTTTAATATTATTGTATTTTTCCTGTACCATTTGTTGATTGTATGTTATAGGCCACATTATTATTTAAGAATAATGATGAAACTAACATGTATTATTATTACTAATAATCAATTGCTGGTTATTAGTATCAATAATTTCAATTATTATTATTTGATTTATGTGTATTTATTATTAATAATAATAGTGTGCTAGCAACACATTTTAAGGGGAAATATGTAAAATATTTTATATTTTCTCCCAAACAAATGTGTTTCTTCCCAATAGAATTTTACAGGTGATATGTCACAATATTTTTGGAAAAAGTAAAAACAAAGTTATTTTTATTATATTTTTTCCCTAGCATTTGTTGAATGTACAGGTTATAGGCCACATGATTATTATTATTATTATTGAATAATGATGATATGTATTCTTCTTATTATTAGCATTAATAATGATTATTACTGTAATTATATTCTTATTTATTTGCATGTATTATTTATTATTGATAATATTACTGATGATCTGTACTATCAGGACGTTAGGGGAAATATATCAAATATTCATATTTTCTCCCCAACAAATGTGTTTCTTCCCAATTGAACTTTACAGGTTATACTGTATGTCACAAGAGTATTTGTAAAGAATTCCAAATGATGTATTGTAGTCTAATTTTAGAAATGTGGTATTTTAACAAGGGTGCGTTCACTTCCTATATCCACTGCGTAGTAGGCCCCCCGCCTCAAATGACACACACTATTCAGCTTTGAATTGTACTAACAAATCTCAGGCGGATTTGACTTTTCAATCCCCTCAAATTGGAATTCAAGCTTTAATGTAACAACTATTTATCATCCTCATGGATGTAGCGGTGAATCAAATGCTAAATTAAACCCAAATGTTGTGTCCAGGTTACATTTCTGTACCAGGGAATGTACGTTGTGTGTAATCTGAGACGGCGTCAGACGTGTTTGTTTACTTTTTAGAAGCTGCCAAACTGCCCTGTGTTCTTATGAATCTTGAATTATTCTTCTTATTATTTTTAACACATCACTGCTGTTTGGTAGATGTCAAGTACGAGGTGAGGGAGAGGGTGTAGTGTGGTTAGCATGCCAAACTAATATTGTTTTGGTGGTGGTTGGGAAGACTGGCTGGCTGAATCAAAGATGCTCTGCTGTTGCCATGGCAACGAGGCGAGTACGAAGGCGTATGGAGATAATCACCACGACAGCCGTGTTGATGTGTAGCCTGTGTGTGTGTTGTGCGTTTGCGCAAGTCAGTGCAACGAGTCACTGTGTGTCTGAATAAGCATGTGTGAATGCGTTTAATATTATTATCTTGGTGCTTATTAAACTTATTTTAATTTGATGTTTTTTCTGCAAAATATATCATCGTTTTCACTTTAAAGTATCAAGAATAGAGCCAAATATGCATTTAATTTCCCTTAGAAGACCTTGCCTGTAATTCCTCATGTTTCACCCGTGAAACAGCGCCCTCTGCTGAACAGAGCTGGTACACACAACTGAGAGACAACTATCAAGTATGTTAAAAGTGCATGACGTTGTAGTATGACAGTCGTGAATTAAGTGAGATTCAAAAGCCATCAATGCAGCAAACAAATTATTTGTTGTTTTAGTAATTTTACTAATAATGACATGATTTGAAAGCGCTGATAATACAACTGCATGATCCCACAATCTGTTTGCGCAATGATAAAAACGGGCCTTCCAGTTAAATGTGACTGTTATTATTTCCTGTCATGAATTAAAAACGGTAAAAGACCATGTATTTTGGGTCCATTGACACATTTTAGTGGCTGTGGGGGGAACATACATGGGTGTTGTTCATGTTGAAACTGTGTAAAGCCAATATAACTGCCAAATCTAATGCCGACGCATGTTTTTGAATGGATTTCCAGCCGTTTAGCTGAGAGAATATCAACTTCCAGAGCGGCACGGAGCTTGAATTAGTCTTTGCAGGTTGACTTACTCGTCATTCAAGGGAGGAACTCAATTTAAGAGCCGATGGAAAGATGTGTGGCTGGGTGTGACTGATGCCGGGGTCAGATTTTGTTGTTGTTCTTGTTGTTGTTCTCGGTGCTTCGCTCTCTCCTTCAGTCAGTCATTGTGATAGATTAAATTTAAAAAAAAAAGAATAAAAAGATAATTCCAGCATTCTCTCTATGTTCTGTGCACTGCTCTAGTGTTGGTTGATTGTACAAATCGGTATGTTAATTCAAGTAAATGGATCATGTGTGTGACGATGTCCAGGGTCTGGATTGTCCTGTACTGCTTTCAAAAATGATTATTAACCAGAATGCACTCTTTATTCAGTAATACCACTCATAAAGGGGCCACTCAAATGAAAGTCTTCTGTGATCATACTGTAGTTTTGTTCGACTGAGATAATCAAAGTGATGATATGTAGTCATTGTGAGGGTTCCAGTATAATTCTTTGCATGGATGTTACCATTTTTTCCTCCCCGACAAGCTGATAATAAAAATGAAAAGCCCATAATAAACTAACAAACAAGTGCATTTGATTTAGCGTGCTGCCCTTTTATGATGATACTTATGAGGTTTTTGTTCCCCTGTTTTCGAGGTGTTTTAGATTTATTCTGTGTAAAAGAAACAATAAAACAAAAACAAAAAAACGCTGTGCATAGACAAGTGTGTCACTGTCTATTTCCTGAATGTCTCTTGACTGCAGTCTAAACATCGCTCTCAAATAAAAAAGATGACATGTATTTGGAGTGCCTGTTTCTTTTGGAGTAATACGTAATTCGTCTCAGTATAAAATAGGGACGTCCGAGACATGGACGTAAAAAAGAAATGTCACGCACGAGGACCAAGCGGAAAACCGCTCAAGCTGATGCTTGGTTTTCTTCACACCGACCACAAGCTAATCGATTGACTCTGCCGATTTTTGGTAGTGTGTGATTGGTCGTCCCTGCTGTCGCTCCGTACGCTCGCGTGTTTAGCTAGCTGGCCAATAGTTCGTCTTCATCTGTCACTGTAACTTGTTAACATATTGGACGTTTGTTCTATTTGGTCTCTTCAGCTGAATGAATTATTCATTAAACATAGATAACAGAGTCTGAGTCCGTACCTGTGTCCGTGGGCGCCCCAGCCCCACTTCAGCCCAGTTTAATAGGCTGAAGTTGCTAGTAAATATACTAGCAAAGACGCTAACTAGCTTCGTCTCACAGCCGTCAGACAAAACAGCACCCTTCCAGTCTTCACAATAAAACGCTACGCGTTTCTTAGACGGGATCTTACAAAATAAGGGTGTAGGAAAAATAGCTTCAATTCGCAATGAAAACGCTGGTTATGCTGATCTTTTTTTATGACTTTTGTTGAGACAAAATATTTAAAATAAACATGGAGCTTTAGCTATAAGTTGTATTACATTTGTATTGCAGTATTTATTTTGTACAAACAGCTTTTGTTTGTGAAATGCCTCAAGCGGCATCACAGTAAAAGCAGCATAATGTGTTCATTACACATTAGTTTGAGGGGAATAAGTATTTGTATCGGACAATATTGGTAAAATGCCAAAATCGAGCATCTCTGGTATAAATATTTCTTAAATTGAACCTTTGTTTACTGTACAAGCTGCATGTTTTAAGTCGGATTTCAATATTCCTGTCGTACAAGTGTAAAAAGTTGAGCACTGCAGCACAGTGGTAACTTCGAAGAAAAATCACACATCCCATTAAGTCGTTCAAGCGCAAGGGGTTTACTGCTGTTCCTCTTTTCAGTTTTGGACTTGAATGGTACGAAGTCAGAATGTCACAAATTCACTTGCAGTTTTCATTTCAGCATTTGTGTTCACATACAGTATTCATCCAAATTCAGCCTGAATGCTGTGTTTATAGCAAAAAAACGGCACTCTTTACTGCATGCCAGCCCGGAATATATCACTATCCAATGTTAATTCAACATTTAATTTAAATATATTTAAAATTCAGTATTTTAAATCAACATTTCACAAAATAATTTTACCAGTAAAATGTACATACGCCCCTCCTCAGTAGTAGTATTCCTCCTACTCCTAACCCTAACCCCAAGAAACACACACGGCTGACAGAAAGGCTTTTATTGGAGCCAGCGAGAAAATAGCAGCAGCTGTATGTATAGATAAAACTATATATACACTGTCATTCAGTCTGGCACACGGCACTGCATGCTGAAGGTCCTGAGAGAAGATGAACACACTGTGTGCTAAAACACATCAACATGTCCACCAGCACAAAGGCGCTCAAACAATGGCCAGAGAGGAGTGTGTGTGCCGCTCAAGTGTTTACTTTTAAGTACACATATTTACATGCTTTTAAATCTAGGAGGCTGAAATAAAAATGTGTTGTGTGTATTAAATTGAAACGGAAAGAGAATACACAAGGAGACAGCATCTCATTGATTCTATTTTGTTCCTGTTGAAATAAGAGAAATTCAGTTATTGTCTGACTTGATTTCACGAGTTAAATCACTACATACACCAAACTGAGTGGTGAAGTATTTGAAACAAAACACATTTACGGTTAGAACTACTGTAAATCGGTTTTGCACGCAGCTCAACAGCCACACTTCCACAAAGTGCAAAATCATTTGAATTCGAACGTAAAAAGCATTCATCCATCAATCCATTTTGTATAGCGCTTTTTCACGTTCCAAAATTTTGCACCGTGCTGCCCATCTCGGTACTCAAACATGATCAACTTTCAATGTTAACAAAATGAAAAAAATATATATATTTTTTTTTCTTCAAAAGCAATGGATTTGTTCAAGTAGGTTGCGATCTTTATAAATAAATCAAGCTGCATTTCCGCATAGCTGAGCCAGTTGGAAGTGTCCCAGTTGGACTCAAGTTGAGATGAGGGCATCCCAACTGTAAAACCTTTGAATGTAATCTTCGTCAGGAAAGACTTTCCGCTAAGCCCCGCCCTCTTCTGGCGTGTGATCCACAACAAAGCGACATATGTCCTCCGTGCTGGGAGCTGCTGATGAGACTTGACAACAGAGTGCTTCACGGTGCTGGTGGCTAGCTGATAATTCGGCTGATGGACTGCAAGGAAGGGAACTCCTCGTTCTCACTCATGTGCAGTGTCTTGTGAGAGTTGAAGTCCTTGGGGGCCAGCACCTGTCTGCATGTGGGGCACACCTGACAGTCCAGGTCGGCAGCGGCGTTAGCATTAGCCTGCGTCCTGGGTGTCTGCCAGGCGTTCTTTTTGTTCTTGTTTTTCTTTCCTCCGCCGTCGCCTGTCCCCGACTGTTTCTCCTGAGCCTTGCAGTCGCCGTGAGCTGTGAGGAGCTCCTGCTGCTTAATAGTGTCCGGCAACAGCACCAGCAGCTCATTGAAGATGCGGTTGAAGTCGTCTCCAAGCAGGTCCTTGCAGCTGTGGTGATAGTGGGCTGCTGATAAAACCCCCTGGAAACACACAAATGGTGTCAGGAGATGCATGAGTAAAAATAAATACATAAAATATTCTAGCTTAAGCTGTTATAAAACATTTACTGTACGCAAAATGTTGTAGGTAGCATTTTAACATTCATACAAGTGTAAAAAAGTTACCCACACATCCGAATAAAAGTGACAACACAGAAGAGTTGCTTCACATAAATACATCACGCAGTGCAATTCTTGAACTCTTAAATGCTAAAAGGAGTTGACTGCCATTACTCATACAAAACATACAAAAAAAAAAAACAATGAAATGTGTACTTACCCTCAACTTCGATGACAAGTAAACAAGTACAAGGAAATGGAGAGGCAGGATTACTGCTGAAGCACGAGTGGTTCCGCATAAAGCTTCATGCAGATCACTTTGCCGTGTAGCTTCCACAGTCTTTTTTTTACTGCCATCGACCATATTAGCGCCTTTCCCACATTCCCATTTAGCTATGACTTTAATTTCTGATTTTATTGTCAACACATTTTTCCTCTCCTCTACCATCACCTATAAACTTCAGTGGTGACATTTGAAGTATCACAATAAAAAAAAATAAATAAAAAAAAAAAAAAAAGGCAAAACATCCTGTAGATGCTCATTTTGGGCTCTGGATTTTTGTACGACTTTGCAAGGCCCTTCTTGTATTTGAGCTGAATTTTCAGTTGTTTAGTGAATATCTGTACTTTAGTAGAATGATATTTTCAAGTAGTGACGATGTTACTGTCACTTATTGTGTTGCGGTACCTGTCTGAATTGCGCGGAGTAGTTTTTGAACTGATTGAACTTGGACTCATCATTGTGGAGGTACTTCTTGATCGACTGGATCAGCTCCAGATTCCTCTGATGGAAGTCGTCTGGCACCAGGTAACCACTGTCTGGAGCTTTGGGAGCTCTGTGTGGGGGGGGGGACAGTTTAGAGCACACAGATGATCTTTGATGTCTCAAAGTGGCGGCAGGCTTACAGGTTGACCACCAGGGGAGGGGTCTCCACCACGTTACTGTTGAGGGGGATCCCGGTGAAGCCAGGTGGGGGTTTTGTGGCAAGGAGCCCCAAGCCAGGTGGAGGTGGGGGCATTGTGGAGGACGGAGCAGGAGTTGAGGACATGGTTGGGAAGGAAGTCTTGAACCCTGCGTGGCAAACAATAGCGATCTTACATGTCACTAATTCATGTGGATAAATCAAAATGCAGTGTCTTTCGTGATAATCATTTGTATTTCGTATTGAAATACTTATAATTAAGGTGGCATATAACAGGAATGTAGAGCTGCAACTAACAATTATTTCCTTACTTGACTACCGTAAATCCCGGACTATTAGCCAAGTGTAGCCTACTGTACATGAAAAAATGTTTTCTTTTTAAATTTGGTTAGTGCGGCTTATATTCAGGTGTGCTCAGTCTGGAATTTAAGGTAATCTTAAGCATGCTGTTTTGATTAACCAAGTAATCAATTAGGCCCTAGACGGACCAAATCAACATGACCCAAACAGTTTTGGTCTGCAACATATCTGAAAAGAGGCAAAAATGTTGATTGCTGTTTTCCAAGGTCAAATCTGATGTGTGTGAATATCTTGTTATGCCGAAAACACAAAGATAAGAAAAAAAAGGTCTGCTTTCATGGATGACTAAGAAAATTAAGAAATATTCACACTAGAGAGGCTGAAATCAGAGGATATTCACATCTTTAAAAACACAAAAACAGTTCAATTGAATCAATTAATCATCGATTCATTGATTGATTGATTAACTTGCTGCTCACTGAATGCTGCTAATGCTAGTTGTCCCAACACAATGAAACATCTCATTATGTTAGAATATAGGAAGACAAAACACACACATTGTGCATATCAGCATGCTGTGTAAAATACCTGGAGGTGGTTTCTTAGTCATGAGGGCAGGGAATTCCTCGTCTTGTTCAATAGGAGCATCTTCCTTGGTATGAGGCGGTGTTGCGACTGTCTCCTTGCTAACGACTGGCGGTGATGTTTCATGAAAGCCATTAACCAATCGGCTCTGGGCAACCGCCACCGCGCTGGAAGGTTTGCTCCTGGTTTTCTCAGGAACATTCTCCTTTTGAGCTGTCGTTTCCACTGACGGCGTCTTCGCAGGTGCTTGGGTCCCCGACACTGAAGAGTTAGAAGAAGCATATGTGTTCTTTTGTTTTTTCTTCTTGCTTGCTTTCGAAGGAGGAAGGTCAGTGTTGGACGTAGGGGTGGCAAGGCTGGTGGTGGCAGTGGAGGCTTTGCCATCGCATCCTTTTACTGTAAGCAGAGATGAGATGTCCAACATGGTGGGCACCGAGCGGAACTCCTGCTGCGTCATTCCTGGGCTGTCATCATCGGAGGAAGGAGGCGAGCGTGTGGATGCGGCCTTACCATTCTCTCCTACTTTCTTTTTTCTCCTTAAAGATGAAGCGCTTGAGGAGGTAAGGGGCTGGGGGCCGGAGGGTGCTGAGGAGAGTTGAGGTGGGGGTCGAGTAGAAGGAGGGGGCTGAGCAGTGGGCCGAGCTGGAGCAGTATGAGTGGACCACGCAGAGTTAGAGCCTGCTGCAGATTTGAGGGGTCGGACTTTGGACACGAGAGCGGGGAAATCCTCCTCTTGAAAAGACGACGACTTCTTGGGTTGGGCAGGATAAGATGGTGTCATGGGGGCTGACACATTAACTACCGAGAGGCTGGGGAAGTCATCTTCCTTCAGCGTCCGTGGAGCTGGTGGAACCACTGGTGGGGCTGATTTTACACTGGACACACAACATAAAACAAAAACTGTGAACCTGTGACTGATAAAAGGTTTGAAGTCTGTGCTGTGTAGTATTATATTACATGGCGACTGGAGCTGTGGCCCCCAAAGCTGGAAAGTCATCTTCTTCATCTCTTGGATTTGAGCTCTTCATGGTCTTCACTACAAAAGGTGCAAACAGAAGTGTCATATCTGCTGCTCTGACTAAATGTGCAGCTCATCAAAGGCTTCGTACTCAAGCATGCATTTTCAAGACAACTAACTCCCATGAGTTCCGTTAAGTTTTTCTACCTGGAGGTTTTCCTGTTGGTTTCATTGATCCGATCCTGGGCTCTTCTGATTCCATTCTGTCTTCCCTGTGTGGTTTGGGAGCACTCCTCTCCAGTGCAGCTGCTCTATCTTCTTGTCGACGCACAGCCATCGACGCCCGCATAGCAGCTGCCACCTCCCTGTCCTCTTCCTCTCTGCACAGGTGGGCATGAGACAAAAAAAACATCCAAATTTGGAAGGTGGCTTGACAGTAACACAATAAAACATATACAAAGTGAGGCTTAAATCGGTGCTAGTTATAAAAGGAGAATTGAACTTCTAAGATTGGGTCTCATCACAAGTTATTCTTTAAAACGTTTCTGTTTTACTGTGTGGGGTTGCACATTAGAAGAGGTGCAAGTCAGTGTCATGCCGTGAGGTTCATGTCTGGTGAGGCACCCGCTCCTTTGGAGTCGGACTTGAAAGTACGCCCCCTTCAGGTACATTAGAAAACTGTCTTTGCAGTTCTATGTCCAATCAACAAGAACAATGCTGTCACACCTTCACATTAAAAGACATTACACAGGCTGTAGAGAGTCATTGTGTAGACTAAATATTTCTGCAAACATTATCATGGCCACATGCTGACAAACAGAAATGGTATTCAGGGGTGAGCCAAGGCTAAGCTTGCCGTTGCGTCACGTGTTGTTTCTAGTATTTCATCAGGAAATGCACAAGTTCAGCCAAGTTTTCTTAAGAATGTTAAAAATGATTGGGATCACACATATTTATTTTATGTTATAATGATTATTTTTGTGTTTTTATGACAGCCTCCATGAACGCACATCATTGGCAAAACAAATAGTTTTATGTTGTTGTACTCCAGGCTAGTCGTGCCCAGCACGAATGAGCCCTACAACTCACCGAGAGTATCGCCAGCTCTTCTGTCCCGCCTGGGGTCTTCCTCTCCCTCCTCGATTGTGACGCATCTCCTCATAATCCTCACCGGTGACCAGACCTGAGAGATAAACACAAACACATCCGTGACTTCAACTTGTGCTGCCTACAAACTACAGAAGCATCAGCTGCATTCCATGAGCATGACTAGGCCACCATGGAGGCCAACCTTCATTTCTCCTCTGCTGCTGTCTTGGAGCCAAGTTGAACTGCAGGTCGATGTGGCGGTTTTGTCGGGCCTCCGCTCGGCTCTTGCTGTGGGCCGCAGCCTTGTGCGCCTTGTAGTCGATCTCGGTGCGGAATGCATGGGTGAACTGCTCGGTGGCACAGAGGCCTTCCTCGCACAGGTAGTGACTTTCTCGGAAGTGCTCGCTCAAGTACTGGTAATCGCTGTGGAAACAATGCGTTTGAAAATTTTATTACAAAACCATCCAGGTTTGAAGTCACAAAACTGACAACAAAGATGCAAACTTCAAGGACAGGTAGACTCCGTGTGCCGTCATTACCTGTAATATTCCTGGGAGCCGTCAGCGTCACAGAAGTGGCAGAAGTAGTGGTCCTTTCTCAAGTGTTTGAGCAGCTCATCGTTGTCGAGGTAACGGTCATCGCAGAACTTGCAAAGCGGGTGTCCTCTGTGACTGGTGTCGTCCGGGTCTCCGTGCGCTCGATGGCGTGCGAGTTCCTTGCGGTTGTACCACTTCCGCTCATGGGAGAAGATCTAGGGTTGAATTTCATTCATCATTGCGAGGTGCATGTTTATTGTGCTTTCCCACCTGTGGTTTCTCTATAGGGGTAGCTCGTGCACATGCACTTCAAGTAGGTGGAAATCATCTGTTCATTTATGAACAAGAAATGCATGAGCGTAAACGATCACAATGTACCCCACTGTGCATATTTAAGACTTTTTTCCCCATGAATTCCAATTAAAATCGAATGGAGGCATAATGAGATTTCACAGTGGGATGCACTGTAACAGTGTCGTTTACAAATTACACAATAATAATAATAATAATAGTCAAACAGAATCCAATGCTTTCAAGTATACATACAGTATATATCATAAGCACACAAATACCTTTAGATGTTTGGTGCAGAGCTTGCAGCAGAAGAGTTCATGCTGCTTCCTCATGTGTTGCTCCAGCTCCACAAACTTGGAGAAGATCTTGGCTTGTGAACAGCAGGGACACTGTGGCAACAGCAGGTGCCTGATAAAGCGCACAACCACAAAAGGTGAGCAAATCGCATATAAAAAGACATCTGATAAGGAATAAAGTCTTGGTAATATCACTCATCACACAAAGATCATGAAGCAAATGCAACGGGAAATGCTGCAATCTCGTACGTGCTAAATTGCATGAGATTAAATGCTGCAAGTTCACGGAACAAAATGGAAGTTAGCCAGAATACCAGGGGAGCCAGACCAGTCTTTGAGGACATGATGCCCAAAAGAAAGCAGGCTGCCTTTTGAAGAGGTGCAATGAAAAGGTTCATTTTTCTTGATGTCTTTGTTAAACATTTGGCCATAACAAAACATTATAGCACAACCAATAAGTTGCTCATGTTAGCATAACATAGGTCTGGTTACCCTCGTAGCCTGGCAAACTACCAATTTGTTCTGGCATACAGTTCTTTTTGGGGACTGTGTGCGTTTTTGGCATTTGCAGTTGTTTTTGATCTTGCAACATCTAAGTGAGGGAAGCAATTTTCTGCAGCATTTTCTCGTTGCATTTGATTTATGGTCTGTGTGTTTGGGATCGTTTCTGTATTTAAAGCGTAACTGGTCATGGCATATTAGGCAGCTTTGTGGCTTTATTTGGACAGAAGTAATCATAAGCAGTCTTCAGGCACAAGCATAATAGAATACAATTTACCTGTACTGAGCATGGATCATCTCATCGGCAAAATAAATGTCATGTTTCTTCTCACAAGGGAAGTGCTGATGGGGCAGAGAGGAAAAGGCCTCTGCGGTCTTGACAAAAACCACCTGAGAACAACAACAGATGGGACGTGAAGCACAGCACTTGCAATGCACATCACACTACAGACATCCTACAACAGTCGACATGTAAGCGTCACACTAATATTGTATGCAGTGGAAATTGTCCTGGTGTTCCAGTCCCAAATACACTCCCAATGCTTTATCAAACTAGTTTTGACAGCTGTTAAAAGCAAGCGTTTACAGTGAAGGTTGTGGTCTAGGCCCGTTTTGGGATGACGTTATTATCCAACTGGGTTGACAAGCTGGCTTAAAGTCCATTGAAAGGACTGACTGGAGGGAGGGTAACTACACGCACGACACGCTAAAGCAGTCTGACACCGGTTATCCATTAACACATCCGTACACACTGTGAAAAGTATATTTGCTGAAAAGTGACAGCCAAAAAGAGTACCACTTCTTAGTCATAAAAAATGGAGTTGGTCGCTTCATGAGATAAGCGTGTAGCTACTTTTGACTGGTGGTTACCACCACAACCACTAAAGTGGCTAGTTAGCACGCTTAATAACATCTATGACCTGTGTCTAACTAGTTCTTTGGATGTTTAACGATGTCACAACGATGAGGGTTGATCATTCATCCTAATTAGAATGAGTTATTTATGAGAAATGGGTGTTTCTTCTACTAACACCCAGGACGGTGCGGCCTAGCTAGCATAACTGGCGACATCCTCGAGCCACAGTACTGTTAGTAGCCGCACCTTGTCGAGCTCCTCCCGGCAGACGGCGCAGTACTTCTGCTCACATAGCACCCTCATTTTGGTGGAGCAACGGTAACACACCGGGTGGTCGCATTTTCCGAAGGCGAAGATGTCTACTTCTTGGCAGCACAGGACACAGTGCTTCTCCGTTTCTTTAGAGTTGATCAAATCCATGGTCGAGTAAAAAAGCAAAAATTACCCAATGAGTCCAGAGGCTGCCTCTGTAGTACTTACGTAATTGTGAAAGTCTGAGACACTGACGTGCCACGCCGCTCTTTACGCGCGATTTGTATGGCATGTGGAAGAGAGCTGTCACTGGCCCACAGTGGTACTGCGTTGGCCTATCATGTTGTATGTGGATCAACGCACGCACAGCACCACGTGGGAGACATTCACAGAAGTGGGGCTTTATCCGGGTTAAATAATTGGTTTTTAAAACATAATTCAAATATTAACAAATGTGATGTTTTTGAAGCTACTCTGTTTGTGCAACAGATAGTTTGAATGGATTTTGTAAAAAAAAAAAAAAAAAAAATCCGCTAAACATACATCAAAGGAGAGTCAATCTCTTTCATCGGTTATTACTGAACGAGGCGATGGCAATAAGACATTGCGTGTGAATGCTTAAGAGCTGAAGTAAAAAACTGAAATAAGTGGGAAAGCATGAATGTCGAAATGCAGAATGAAAGTGTAGATTGTAAGTAGAAGAGCTGAACTCGTGCCGAAATGGCGCAGAAATGTGCGGAAATGTAAAATGAATGGATGAATAACACACAGCATGATAGCACTAAGTGTTTATATAAGTTTCTACTTATGAAAACGGCTAAACTGCTACTATGCTAACGTTAGTGTGCAAAATGCTAAGTTTCTGCGTATGTTAATACATATGAAAATGTTAAAAAAAAATGCTACTATGCTAATGTAAGCGTGCCAGCGCCAATATGCTAACACCTAACATGGTAGCACTAAGTGTTTATATAAGTTTCTACTCATGAAAACGGCAGAAATATGCTAATGTTGGCATGTTAGCAATGCTGATGTTAGAATGCAAAACCTAGCACGATTGTGCTAAGTGTCTGCCTAATAAAAATGCTACTATGCTAATGCATTAGCGTGCTAACGCTTAACATGATAGCGCCAAGTGTTTCTCGGAGTTCTACTTTTAAAAATGACTAAAAAGGAGAAATTAGAGGACAAAATAAGAGCATTTAATAATAAATAGATCAAAACACAGTGCAGAATTTTAAGCTTTTAGCAAGTTGATGCAGTACTTTAACAGCTCAGACATAAGAGCATCTATATTGCATTTCCTCATAAGGTGGGAAGTGCTTTACTTATAAGACAGTACAAGGGCTCTATTAGAGGTGGGGCATTGATGTGTGGGGTAACATTGATATCAGTGATGAAGCAAAATCCAATAAATTTATTTTATTTAAAAATATACGAGTGTATTGGTACTTGTTGAAACATAAAAAAATACCACAAATAACACGCCAACCACTCATATTTCAAATGCGGCTACTGCCATCTGGTGGAGTTCATCAAAACTACATCAAGGGGTTGCCTACAGCCACAACTGTTTTTTTGTTTTTGACCAGGCGCTAAATAGAGACCAGTGTTGGTGTTGTTTTTTTTTTTTTGCTAAATAAGATTCAGAAGAAATACGATTCTTTAAAAAATGAGCTTAATTAGCAATTGTAACTACCTGGTACCATCGTCTGTTAGTGCACAAGTACCGAGTGTCCACAAGCTAGCTAGTGTAATTTGTGGTGCTCGCTCAGTCCCATGACTCTGAAGGTGCAGCTGGCAATCTTCTCATAGAGAAGGAACATGAGGGCTGCAGTCAGCACCGTCTGCAGCAACTTGGCCTCCAGACCTTTGAACAGACCCAAGAAGCCAAATTTCCTGCACGAGAAAGCAGAGATTAAATATGTTCCACGTCAGTAAGTGAGAGTAGTATCTCTGCACACATACCTGTATGAGCATGGATACAATGACAACACACACCACAAGCCTTATTGTTCTCTGCTATATAAAGCCTAATCATTTACTGGCAAATAATCATCCAATCCAAGTAGTCAATTTGTAGTGATAGCTGTGGATAACCAAGCAGTATGTAGGCATAAAGCATTTGTGAATGCAAATACAGGAAGTGAGCTCTTAGTACCAATTACAAACCAAAACGCAAATAGACCCACCTGACTCGATTGGCTAGTAGAGACTTCACTGTCGCCAGGCTGGAGAGCAGCGTAGACTTGTTTGTTGACTTGCTGAACTGACCAAACTGCGGAAATTAAAAATAAACAAAGACTCTCGTCATCTGCTAAGTCAACACGTTAATAAAAAATAAATAAAATACAATCTAGGATTTTAATAGCTCATCCGGACCCGAAAATCAGTGAACAAAAGCGTAGCACAACGAATGATCTGATGCGTGAACATCTTTAACGTCGTCCTCTAAATTTAAATTGCTGCCAAGCTCACAGGCTGGATCAGATGCAGAGGAAAATCAAGTTGACATGGCTGTTTCGGATCATGAACAAAACACAGACATCATTCAAATTGGAGAAAGTTAAAACTGGAAATAAAAGACTTTTATTTATAAAAGGTGGTCACATTTGGAAACGGGAAATAATAATAGGCCACAAGTACACGTTTATGCAAGTGTGAAAGAAAGTCAAGAGACGAGGGGGGGTAAAAAACAAAACAACAACCTACCCTTAGAATAGACTGTATGGTCTGCAGTGGGTAGGTGGCGGTGGTGGCGACTGCTTTGGCAACTGCACCAATCATGAAAACCTCCAAAGATGACAGCTGAGGAGAAAGACAGAAAAGATGTTCATATTTTTTTGCATGACACAAACTTTGAGTTCATGATTCAGTTTTGTATATTTACAGTCGTCCCTCGCCAACTCCGTGCTTCGACTTTTGTGGCTTCACTCTATCACTTGCTAAAATAAATACAAATATAATCATTGATAAATCGCCGCTGTTGCATGGCTGAATACGGTAAAGCAAAAAAAGAAAAAAAAAAGCATAATTCAGCTATTTTTACATATCTTTGGCCTAAATTAAGCATAAAAATGTACTAAAAAAAACAAATACAGCACAAGACATTCAGAAGACGCATTCAAAGCCATGTCATATGTAGCATTCTACACTGGCCACTAGGTGGCAGCAATGCTACATAGAAACTGGAAGTAAAAAAAAGGAACTTTCCCAATGCTAACATGTGTGATTCTATATTACGTCTTATTTTCTCTTATTATGTCCACTATATTGGGTAACACAAGTGTAAAAGTGACTATAGGGGTGTTAGCGCATGTCTGGAGGGCTCTGATCAGGTTAAAAACTGTATTTAGAAGGTGTTAAACAGCTTTTCAATGCTCTAATTACATAAATAGTCCATTTATAAATAAGGAGTATTACTTATCACGGTTGGGTCTGGAACTGATTAACCACGCTAAACGAGGGATGACTGTAAATCGGGGATCGCTACCACTCGGCCAATGAAATCTGTGCATTCCAGGCGCTAAACATTGCGACTGTAAATACAGAGACAGGTTAAAAAAAGACAGAAACGCAGCGAGTGACACGGAAGAAAGATTGAGCGATACAGGGAAAGAAGATAGAAACAAGGGAGGACAACGAAATGCAACCAGACCTTAGCTTAAAGAGATTTTCCGTATATGGATTGGAATTTTAGATGTATAGAATCCACACGGTCTGAAGTTCTGCATGTAAATGAGCGAAACAAAGCCGTCTTTTAAATCTCTTCCTAGCTTTGTGCTTTGATAATGTAATTAGCCATTACTGATGCACCAGACCAAAAGGGATTTTGACTAGACGTACTCCCGACATCCCCCTCGACGTCTGCTTAATCCGCACATGAATCATGTGAGCGGAATTACCGAGGCTCGTTCGACGCGTCCTGATAATGACAATGAAGTAGTCTCCCTGCTCAGACACCGCTAAGCAAAAGGTGCAACGCTAAAGGGGGCAAATGGCACCAGCATTCATTGGTAAACATTTGTCTCACCTCCCTGGGAGCTCCTCTCCTCAGTTGCCTCTTCAGACCTTCATAGATCATGAACTGGATGGCAGGGTTCAGCACCAGCAGCAGGGAGGGGAAGGTGCCGTTCCACAGCGCTCCCGCACCCTCGTCACGAATGATCTGCGCAAAAGCATCTGCAACAACAAAAAAATAACGTGGGTGAAAATGAATAGTAAACAGAATAGAAAGAAATATGACTTCAGATTTAGTTTACCCCAAATGCCACAGTAGTTGGTGGGCTGGATGTCTGTGTTGTGGAACTTGGAGCCCTGAAGCTTCAGCCGGGTGTTGACTACCCACAGCGGCGTGGTCACCAGTACGTTCACTACACCTTAAGGAGACAAAGAAGAACTATTTCCTCAAGAGCTGAATGAGACTGTGGCGATCCACAATATCCGTTTCCAATCACATCTCCACGTTTGGTGACCCCGACGTGAGCAGTATGTCGAACGACAACGAAAACAACTTATTTATTGTAGTATACCAATTGGTATTTCACTGATAACGTAAACGTGAGATTTAGTACGGAGAGAACAACCCCCTTACTTTTATCTTTGTGGTTGTCTTGCATACTGGAAGGGACGTTGCAAGGGAGGGAGAGTCAGGCTTATTGGAAGGAGGAAGTCTGAGTAAGGAGACCACAATGCTGCTTAGTTATCACTGTCTATTTCATAGGAGCAGATCCGTTCACATGTTCAAAGAAGTCATCTTTATCCTGGATGATGGTCGCCATTTTAGCGTCTCGGACGGGGGCCGATGTTGATTTCTCCGCTTTCTGGATGTTTTTACGATGTTTTCACTTTCACTTTGATTGCACGTGGCCACCAGAAGACTCTACCTCACGCTTGGGAGACTTGATGGAGGTTAAAGTAGAAAAGTTAACTAAAAAGAACAAGTGACATTGTCCTTCCTCGTATATATGGATTTTCCATGAAGTAGTATTCCTTATATATAAGACAAATATATTCACAGTCAGAGCATAGAAAACCTGTTTATAAACTTCTACATACAGTTTTTAATATTATTAGAGCCCTGCAGACATGAAATAACACCCCTATAGTCACCTTTACACTCCTATTACCCAATATGGTAGATATAACCAGAGAAAATAAGCCATTTAAGACATAAATAAGACTGGTGCTTGTGTGCGTTGCAATAAATGGACAGGAAGTGACGTCGGGGGTTCAGAGTTGAGGTTTTGCTCAAGACTGATGTTCCAGCAATCACGTCTGGTGCATGTGACTAGTGACACCTAGTGACCAGTGTAGAATACTACCTTTCATCGTCTTTTAATGCCTTATACTGTATTTTAGTTCACTTAGTTATTTGTATGCTGGAGAATGCTTAAGTTAGGCCAAGAATATGTCAAATTTGTTTAAATATGCATATTTTTGGAGTAAAACTAGGCTGTAGTCAACAACAAAACAGTGACAATTTATTTATTTATTCATTTTTTAAATGCAATAGCGTGAGGGCCCGATGTTCGAGCCGCAAAGTGGACCGGGACGACCGTATGTACGCATACAGTATATATATTTATATCGTTTTCGGTCCATCTCGCTTACGGTGATACGGTAGTGACGTCACAGAAGCCGACATTGATAGTGGTCAAGTATTAATGCTAGTTATTGATTAAGCAAAGAATCGCACCTGCGGCAATGCCCACGAGCAAGTCAGTGCGAGGTGATGATGACTGATGGTCCTTCAGCCAGCTGGCCTTCAAAGTGTGGAAGCAGTAGAAGTAGACAAAGTTGGAGCAGCACAGGCTGCAGATGACGGGGAACCAGCCTCTGTATGGAGCCAGTCTGCAACCATATATGAGTGGAAAACAGGAACATAATCACATCTTCTTCTACACTTCTACACAGGGGACATACACCTTTAAAGCTTTAAAGACTGGGAGTGACAAGTTCATAATCAGAACCACATATCAGTCCTGATCAGCACCTGAATTATTGAGCTGAAATTCTGCCTTTACAAAGATAATTTGGTAGTTTTGGCTGAGAAGGGGTTGTGTTTCCATAAAGTCACTCACAGTCCTTCCTCCTTGATGATTTCTGCTAGTATGGCTGGAGTTGATTTGGCCCTCCTCTTCTCGTCCACTTCAACACAAACATAGAACACATCATCTACTAGATAGATACTGGATCTCAATAGTTGCACAAGCGGACTTCTTACCTTGAAGTCTCAGTCTGGCAGTGTCCAGGGGGAAGAATACTGTCATGGCAGTCACGCTTCCCTAAAAGAATTACTCTTAGTATCAATGGAGAGCATTTAAAGTGACACGTTTCAATAAGAACTCTAACTAGCAGTGTGCAGGCGTACAGGCGTCTCAATATCATAGTGATTTTGCTTAGCTAACTTACCACTGCTCCGGACACAGCATGCACCAAACTCTCATACGAAAAAACCTCGAAAGTCATCTTCACCCAAATATCTGCGATTTTTACCAAAGAAGAAATTACTTTCAAGTCGTCAGCCTGGAATAGGGATAGTTTACATCTCCTGGAGCAGACAAGCTCCTGCTTCCTGTGCTGTCACTGCGCCGTATAGCACTGAGGCATTATGGGCAATGTAGTGTAATGTGCCGGGACGTCCACAAGAAATCACGAGGTACACTAATGGTCATAGTTTTTGTTCACATAAGATAAATACAGTATACACAATGCTGATAATGAATGTATGTCAGCTCTGTAATATGTTACAATTATATTGAAGGTAAAACAATTGAAAAATGTACTGAAAGAATAAAAATGAGTCGCCTCCTTTGTCGTATTCATAGTCAGTTTATTTCGAGCATGTTTAGAAAAATATACAAAAAATGTAACACCATTGGCGGGCTGTCACTAAGCAATAAGTACCGGAAACCCACTCGGTTCTGCACATGCGTGAGACTGCGTCACTTCCTTTTTTTTAGCACGGCGGTTCTGCAACGTTACGTGCTGTGGTAGATAAATGTATGAACATACAGGTATACTGTATGCTAATGTCACTATTGTCACATCCACCATGACTGAGATACGTAAAAACTTGGGCAATGCACGGAGCGCAGACCTAAACGTCATATCCGGTTATGTAAACGTCAATAAATAAATAGATTAAAACATAGGAAATGCATTTCAATGTAAACAAACATAAGCAGAGTGTAGTGATGGATTCATCTAGAGGAGGGTTTTTTTCTAAACGGAGAAATACCAACCATCCAAACATATCATCTTAGCAAATGCTTGTGTGTGTATATTTTCAGTGACGAAAAAAAACGTAAAATAATTTATGGAACCGAGAAAAGAGGGCTTATAAATTATCCACTTGCACCATAGATATAACATTATGTTGTAATTTCTCAAATCTTAGAAATCGTGTGTGTGTGTGGGGTGGGGGTATACTGCTGGCGTAAAATAGATCGACGGACGGCGTACATTACACGTTGACAGGTTGACCGCATGTAGAGGTGTTCTGCACATGCGTAGAACTGATTGTATTTCAGGTATGTATTGCAGTGACTGTGCAGTAAATGGAATATGGCGCCCCCTATGGGTTGTGCTCAAAATGCTTTGGAAGACATGCTAGCATACACGTAACACAGAAATTGTGTCAGTTTTATAATGATCAGACAAATGGTCAATGACCTGTGTCACCAGACTGTGACGTGCTAACCACTAGTCCGTCATGCGGCATAACACAGTAGATACACATTTTTAATAACAATACTAATCTCCAGCCCATTCTCTCAGCCACTCCTCACACTGCTTCCTCTGCTCCTCACTCTCCTGTTTCCTCCTTTGGTTTCTCCTCTTCTCCTTCTGTCTCACTCTTTCTCTCTCCTGCTCTTTGGCTCGTCTTTGCTCCTCCACCCTGTGCTCCAGTAGGGCGTCCACAGTGGCTTTCAGGGGTCGTAAACTGCGCTGCGGAAGCCATTTGGGGTCCACAGACGGGAGAAAGGGGTCACCCGCGCATACGAGCAGGGGGTGCGGGTCCAGGGGAATGTGGAGGAGGTGGGCGTGCAGCATCATGCGGAAGGGGGCGTCGTCTGCTCCTGAGCTGTAGGTGAAGTCCCCGACGATGGGGTGGCCAACTGCGCTGCAGTGGACCCTTAACTGGTGGGTTCGTCCTGGTGCACGGCATACAGTGATCACATCACAGACAAAGGAAGGTGGGCTGGGGTGTGTTTACCTGTGAGAGGCTGTAGCAGAACCTTGGTGACAGGATCTCCATCGTATAGGCCATACTCCAACACCGTCAGCTCAGTCTGGCATGGTTTGGCATTCTCACAACCTGAGGACAGGTAAGGTAACATTTCATCAAGGTAGTTCTTGTATTTGAGTTTCTTATGTGGGAAGTAGTGACATCCAGTGGAGAGGTTAAATATCGCAACAAAACCGAGCGTGTATCTGCCATTTTTCACCGTAAAGTATTTCTAATTTTACATCCGGGTAGTCATCCATTTTTTAGGCTTGTCCTCTTGAGTAAACTTTACTATGTATTTATTATTTGTTTACCATTTATTTAATTGTATTATAGGTACTTGTATGTTTTTTTAGTTTGATTATCTAGTCTTCTATTTTCTGATATCATGCCGCAGTAATTACAAATGAACATGCAAACAAAAAGATTTATTATTTTTTATTTTGTGTGTCCATATTGTCATGTTAAAAAGTAAAAAATCAAAAAATAAAAATGCATGGTTGCAGACTACCACGATGTATCACATCAGGCGTCCTTGAATCATTTTTGATCATTTATGATACTGCATGTATGTACAGTATATGTACTTCATTGCGTACCGTCTGTTCCTTCAATACACATCATATGTGTTTTGCCCTCTGATGTATTCTTGCCAATGGAAAAGTCCAGAGTTTGTGTCTCCTCTTCCACCCAGCCTCGGATCTGCAAAGCAAAACAAACATGCACACAACATAGGGTGATACGAGAGTGTGTACTGCATCGATATACCAGAGCGATGTAGGCCTTGGTGACAGTGCGCTCCTTGAAGCAGCGGTACGCCTGGCCAGCAGCGGCTTTATTGAGGGCAACGCAGAGGGCGCCACTGGTGGAGAAATCCAACTGGTGACAGAACCTTCAATACATGAAGTAACACCTTTAATTACTGGTAGCATGTAGTTACATTCTTCATTTTGACTCTACTAATGCTGAACCTGAATCCGTAATATGTGCTGGAGTCTGCCAGCTGAGGGAAGCGATGTCGGAGTTGGGCCTGCACGGTGTTTTTTTCATACCACATCTTGCTATCAATGCGGATGTCCCAGTGCTTGTCCACCACAATGTAATCATCGTTCTGAAAGAGCACGCAAAGCCTCTCCACGCTGGCAGGCTCACTCGTCATCATGAGCGGGCATCAGGGAACACCCCTAAACAAGAGAAAGACAGCACTTCATTAAAATAACTTCGTTATTATTATTATTTGTATATTGGCACATACACTGCTATTACATAAAGTCGTTAATGTAGAGCATGTATCGCAGTTACGCAATCAAAATGCGTCCACAAAGAGCCATTAATGTCTAAATAGCTGGTAATACAAGCAAGTAGCAAGATAGTTGTGATTTGCTGACAGTCAAGAGTGATGGTGGTGGCATCATGGTACCGCATGAGTGCTGGGAAACGGGAATTCTAACATGTACTGGACCTTCTGAAGCAGAATTCCCTTGGGAAACTGGGCTGAATGTCAGTTTTCCGACATAACGAGCTTACAGTTATATCCAAGCTTCACTTCTGTACTATTTTCCCTTGAGAAGATATAATTAAATAGTTGCTGATATTAAGAGGGGTGTATTCACTGTAGATAATACAACATTACTGTCCTGTGTTCGAAACCTGACGTTGTGGAGCCAATAAACGATATTATTGTATTACACTATGTAGTCTCTCAGGTCTTTGCTAATAGTACTGCATGTCTACATTTTTTTACACCTCTTGTAAATGAGGACTTTCGCACAGTACTTTCAAATACTCTTCACAGCTTGTCACGCAATTGCTTTCAAGCACAAGCTATTAGTTACATATTCCACGGAGCAGCATCAAAATCAAGCACAGTAAATGAGTGTCAGATTATTTCCCCGACGCTATTAAATAAACGTGTATTATCAGCAGTAGATTGTTTTGTCGCCATTCATCGCGGGCTTACATATCAGCAATATACATAAACATATAGCAATACATATCTTTCAAACATACCCAAATTCAACCACCTCTCACGCCATGTTGCTGTTGCTGTTCTTCGTCGTCGCTGAAAGCTCCAACCAACAACAGCGATGCGTGGCGCCCCCTACGGCAATCGAAGGTACTGCCGTTGTCATTTTCCAATGCAAGATGCTGAGGCACAGTTTTGATTGACACTGACAAAATAGTGTTGATTTATCAACATATTCAATATTGTGACTGTAATTTGCATTATAATAAAATGCTAATTACATTATTAGGTACATGAGAGATACACAGTTGTTATATTAATGTCATTAGATTGTGCAAGTCAAGTGTAGTGTTGAGTCTGGTTGGTGGTTATGTGTATATATATACTTCAAGTGCAAGCCTCCACTGGTTTCAAGGTTATTTACCGTTATTTAATCTGTTCCTGCCATGTCAGTGAATAGTGTTCCGTGTGACTCACCAATTGATTGTGACTTCCATAATCCCTCACCTCCAACTCACCTCTGGTAGGAGTCAGCCAGCTCTGATGAAACTCCCGAAGAGGCACCAGTGTCGCAGATGGTTCAGCTCTCCATGCAGATCTAACATCAACGTGATGATTGTTTGGAACATATTGTTCTCTCGGAAGATAATCCCCTCGCACTGGACGACTGTGTTATCGAGGATGGCTGATTTATAATGTGCAATGTGTCCCTACAAGTAATTGTCGCATAACAGGTCAGAGGAAATTAATGCAATAAGCTGAATGGTGACCTGGGAGTGCACACACACACACACACACACACACACACACACACACACACAAAGGTACACGTGATATTTAAGGTAACATTTCAGTCAGAAGCACTGCTGACAGGCGTTTATGTTTGGTGATCCTTTTTACCTGACGATAGTACGGTTTCCTACTTGGGGAGAGACCACAGGAAGAGCTTTTCCATATTTTCTGTGCTCCGATACTACCTGGTCGATGACAAGTTTTTCATGCATTTAATTGCCATCTTTGATTTATAGCATGCAAAACAAGTCCTTCCTGCAGGCGCGCTGCGAGGAGCCTATAATGACTTCAGACTGGGGCCTGCCTCTGCTGCTGGCTCTGCTGGTGCTGGCCTTGCTTTATGCCTTCCTCTATCTGCCCGCCACAGCCCAGCGGGCCCTGCTGGAGGAGGCCGTCCGCAGCAACAACACCACTGCACTGACGGCACACAGCAAGGAGGACTGGTCCACAGAAGAATAGCTGCTGTATTGCATTTACGTCAGTACTGTACGGTAGGTTGCACCATTACTACTGTGTGGATAACTGAGGCAGTTCACGTGGTGTAATAATTCTGTGGTCATCTACATGGATTGATATTTTAAAATGTAAACCAAGGGTCCTCTCCATTTTTAAAATAGCATTCTAAAAGTACTTAAACTCGCTTCCAAGCAGGACTTTTTTCAATTTCAGATTTACTGTCTTAGAATTTTAGCAGTGTGATTGATTGAAGCAATAGAAGCACATTCTCGAGAAGGGAGAACATCTTGGCGCTTCATGGTTGAGCTCAAAAAATGTCCTCCCCCCTCTTGCTTCCACCGACAGATACCGTCCTTGTTCCACTCAGATCAAGAAAATGGAGGAGGTCTACTTTGATCTCCCCATTTGGCTTGGGTTCCCTTGGCAATGCATCCTGTCCTGATTCGTAGATTCCTGGTTGTCCCTTTATGAAGAGGATCGCTCCCCTTTCCACTTTCAAACACTTCATATCAGCGTTGATCTGAGAGGCAGATGATACCGCTCTTGTTTTGCTCTGCTAACTTTGTCAACCTATTTGTGTGTGAATGTGAACGTGACCAAAACATTGCAAAACTATGTATTATTCAAATGGATTGCACAAAAATATGTGGCCCCTGTTGGTTCTTTCAATTTCCTTTATTAAAAGATACAGAACACGAGGAGATGTGACACCAATATTGAACATTACAGTGTTTGATTGATACACAACACAGACGACGGCTGTCGTTACAGCCACCCCTGCTTTTAAGGTCAATTGAAATCCGTATCTGTACTCAACCTTCCACATCTAGATATGCCACTGTGTTTTTTTGTTTTTTTTCCCCAACCACGTTTTTACAAGGAAGTCGTAAAAAAAACTATGCTAGAGATACTCCTGCTAAACCATGCAACACCCAACAAGCCAACGTTTACAGTTATGCGTAGATTACAACGGTTTGGAATTAGCCAGTGTTCTTTATGTTCAGCGAGAATGACATTATGCTGTCTAATACATCGATGAATATTCCGTTTGAGTCAAATCAGCTCTGTATCTGAAAATTGTTCATGTACACAGCAACATTAGGTACACAATCTTACTGTACAATTGTACAACCACAGCACTAACCATGTCGTTGAATGAATGCCTCTCATGTGTCATGTTTGTACGTTGATACTCCCCCTGTGTTGGATGCCATTCGAGTGTCTGCGTGTACCTAATGTTGTGGCCGGTATTGCCGTTTAGCGTCCGCGTTATACATTGGCTCCTTTTGATCGTCAATGTGTGACTAGTATCAAACCCTAAAGGACGAACATGCATTACTTTCTACAATATTATACACAGTCCCACTCACTGTCTTTGCGTCTTCCGTCGGTCGAGAAAAAGCTTCACAAAGACCTGAAAGAACTCTCGCTTTCAAAGGAAACGCGGAAGAAAAATAGTGCACGTTGTCAGATCAGATCAGATCATCTTTTGTAGAGATGTTCCCATAACATTCTAGTTGAAATGGTAGCACAAGTAGGTACTGTTCTACACTAAACATGTTTACTAAGAATAATTACCTCTAATGTCTACGGTTAAGTTATGAAACTGCCTAATATTTCAGCACAATGTTGAGACAGAGTTATTGTGCATGTCCCTACTTCTCTTTAGGAAGGTATCCAACGTTTGTGTTGAACTTTGTGCTGCTCTATCCTGTGTACATACGCTTTTGTAAACATGGACATCGTGATTTATGAGCGGTATAATAAAGTGATTCCCAACCAGTGTGCCACGGCACCATGCAATTTCATTTAATTGGTCCAAAAAATGATTGATGTACTAACTTGTGTATCCACCGTGAGATTTTTCTCATGTGACATATGTGCCTCGGCTCAATAAAGGTTGGGAAACGCTGCTGTACAGGCCGCTGTAAACAAACGCAACAATAGCATCTTTTGTCTTATTTTTCACATTTAATTTCTGTTTTTGCCTGCAGCTGCATGACATCCACTGCTACGTGACATTATATGATGACGAGATGAATGAGGAATCTCAGAAAAGCCTTATCCTACGGCTATTTCACAGTGTATGAGATGCGGACGTGGATTTAATGCAAAGAGAAAAAGACGCTTTAGATCGACAACAAATCGAACATGATGTCTTTCCAAAGCCGCAGAGAGGGAGGCGAGTATGAAGAAGAAAGAGGGCACCTCTACTCGTCCCAGTCCTTCTTCAGCTCCAGGTTCCAGTCCCAGGCCGAATAGACGTTCTTGTCGTCGTCGGTGAAGCAGGACTTGATCTGATAGAGGCCGCGTGACACCAAGCCTTGAGGTGTCTCATCAGCGGGGCACACAAACTCATGCTCCTCCTCACGGGGACAGTAGCTCCCCACCATGTAGGACACCCTGTCCACTGCAAGATGACCGGAAGTGGATCATGTGAAACAGGGCTGCAACTACAGCAAAGATTATTTTCTTCGATTAATCTGAAGCTTGTTGTTTCGATTAATCGGTTAGGCCCTAGATCAGGAACCCGATCTGCTGTAGCTCCAGCTGATTTATGAGTTAAGTGTTTTCTGGTTAGTCATTTAGCCCGTTAGCATCCTTTGTCGCTAATGAACAAATGAGCCATGTCAAGCGATACAGAGAGTGGTACTGATACGGGAGCTAACACTTTTACTGCGAATGTTGATCAGAAATAAGAAAAGGCTTAAGAAACGTGCCTAACTGCCAGGTGGCAGCAGGTACGGCTCGCCACTCCACTTCCACAGGAAGACAGAAAAGGAACGTGACGATATGATTATGGAAACGTATGTAGCGTTACCTTCATTTTTATGCTTGAAAATGCTTAACTTAGGCCCAGAAAACATAACATTTGCTTAAATATTTGCGAAACTTTGCAGTAAAATGACTTTACCTTTTATTCCTTTTCTGTAGCTCACATGATGGTACTTCAAGCCTGCGACAATTTCTCTGTTCACCTGCAAAAACACACAGTTTCATACTTCTTACTGGTCTGGCACGCTTGGGACCAGTAGTCCATTGCAAGACTTAAGAGATTGCAACAGATAATTGTATTTATGCTGAGAATATACCGTACCACCCATTTAGTTCATTAGTTTGCTCGCTTGATCACAATCTGTATTATGTTTCCATGTTTTTTTAATTTACTGGGGTTTTCCTGCTAGAACGGCCTCATCACGTCCTGTGGCATCCATTTCAAACAAAGTTTACCATTTAAAGGGATAGTTTGGATTTATTGACATGAAGTTGTATGACATCCCCATCAGCCGTGTACTACTGTACACCAACAGTGACCCCCCCCCCAATTGGTCCAGTTCTGGTCGGAGATCCGCGACGAGGACCGTAGTTCCGCGTAGTTCCGTAAAAAGTTTGGCTTCTCAAAACAATATGCGTTCAAAGGAGTAAACATTTGTGTCACTAAAATGCATCCTCAAAAAAATTTGACCTCACAAAACGCTCGATGTTATATTTTTCTGCCGCCGTATCCCTGCGCACTGTCGCCTGTGCATTTATGCGTATGTAATGAAGACGCTCGCATTTTCCTCCGTTGTGGAACACACACGTAAACAAGAAAGACGAGTGGCAGTACCGTGTGTCCGAGTGTCTTCATCACAGACGCATGAACACACAGGCGCCAGTGAGCGGGGATACGGCGGGAGACAAATTTAACGTTTTGAAAAGCCAAATTCTTTACTTAAATGTCCCCGGCAACTAAGCGGAACTACGTTCCTCGTCACGGATCTCTGACCAGAACTGGACTCACGGGACCATTTGGGGGGATAAGTCACTGTTGCTGTACTACACTGGTGAACTATCCCTTTAATACTGATATTAGAGGCAATGATCTCAAGAAAAATGATGTTTTTACGGGTGAAATATGTTTCTGAGAAACCCCGTTAATCAGACAAGAGCAAACCCCTGCATGGTCCAAGTCCAGCAGGTGTCGTCCCAGTCGCACTGATCTTAAAGGCCACAACGTGAGATACACGAGCCACGGGTATATCAAAATTCAGCCAAATATACTTTTAGTCTTACCTTAAAGTGAATTTTTAGCCTGTATTTGACGCCTTCTTTCAGGGCGAATGTCTTCTCCTTCAGGCTGTTCAGGTCTCCTGGACAAACAGATGACCTCAGCTGTAAAAGTGTGACTGCAGTGTGGTGACAGCATGCTGGTGAGTCATTGTGTGATCACACGGCTGCTGAGTGATGGCCTTATCAATCATTTCACACAGGCTACAATCGTCTCAATGCAGGGTTTATGTTGTCTTATGTTCATTTCGCCATTTATGCACATAAATCCACAAAAAATGGTCAGAGCATTTGGAAAAAAAAATAAAAATCCACAACAACTTTCCAACAGGTTCTACAAAATATCAAAGACTGATCCATATATTGGAATAATTCTGGATACTATGATCCAGAATATGAACAAACAGGGGACCTTTGGAATTTTCATCACAGGAAGACAACAAATGAAGCAATAAACATGCACCAAACGCCATTACATACAGCCAAGACACTGGAATCTGCAGTGTGCCAACGGACTTGTTGAAGCTTCAAAAGCTGTGGAGCTCCAGAAGAAAGATCCAGAAGAAAACCACCATTACGGAAAGTGCAATTTTTGTGAGTAACTACCGAACTAATATTGATATCACTATGAATCCCATTGCTAATGGTATGTTTTTATTGGTTAAGGAATCGAAATATGCAGCTAAAATAAATGTGCGGCTCATACTTCTGGCGTATTCCAAAATAGCATTTTTTCGGCCTAAATGATTTGTCCTGGCTTTTATTGTTATTTTAATCATGATCAACAAATTAAAGGCAAAATCACAAAATCATTCAGTGGTCTTGAATGACTGAAAATTTCAGGTAAAAAGTATCAGTGGCAGTATCGGCAATACAGTACTGTCTTTACTTGGTACTGAATCGATACCAACATTTGCCGTATCTCCCAACCCTGCTTATTAAAAGGTGTGGCACAATGTTCTCATCAAAAGACATTTTGCAGGTACTTTAACAAAATGCACACAAATGACATCTTTTTATTTTTTTTCTCCTTGAAAAGTAGGTTCTCGAAGAACGAGGGTGAGCAAACCGTCCAAAAAAATCCCAAAATTAAAAATGTGACATACAGTATAAGCAGTGTATTTCGTATTTGCCCTCTTTTCTTCCGGGTGTGTTAACTTGGTTTCGTTTCGGGCATGAACGGGTTGATGGTGAAGAGGAGGGGAAGTTTTAAAAGCAATCAGAAGAGGATTCACTGCTTAATCCTTTTATATCTCGATTTAAATCCCAGCATCAGTCCTGAGTGCTTCCTAATGGACAGTGAAAACAGGAAGTCCAATAGCAGAGTGAGGCTAATAAAAAACAGCAGGGATGTGTTGATAACACACACACACACACACACACACACACACACACACATGCATGTACTGTATGAGGGCATTGCACAGGGGCAAGGCGGGTTAGAGGTCCATATTAAAAATAGATGTCCTTGTAGCACATTCAGGTCAGGTAGTTAAGTAAAAGCATACATCACCCTGCTATTTTATGAAAGCTACTCAATCACAGCTCCATTTTGTCTTATTCCGATTCCAAACTCTTTTATTCTTCCTCTGAAAAAAGGTTTTACTTTCTCTCCCCCACCCCACTTCCCATCTCCTCAATACCTTTTTTCTTCTCTCGGGAGGTGCGGAGGAGAGAAAAGCTGCTGCCCCCCCGGAGCATCTCACCGAGAGAAAATAGGTCACGCTGTCTACCTGATCTCCTCGGAGATACACCACACAGGTGAAACGCGGTTTGTTTCTGCTCAAGCTTCCACCTGCATATCTGCGTTTATACACGACGATCCCCACGCATTGGTGAATGATCTCAAACCGAGGCTGCGCAAACAGCGCGACTACGCTGGGGTCTGAAAGACGAACACTCAAGACTTACGCAGTGCGCTTGAAGGCTTCATCGTGTTAACAGCGCAGTGAGTACGGTGCAGAAGAAAGGAGACAGTACGGTAAGCGTGCATCGTGATGCACATATTTTCATGGACGTCTAGGTTTGTCCCAGACGGCGGTTGAACCGTCATCGCGCACAGAATGAGACATTAACATCAAAAGCTTAATTCTGTGTATGCGCTTTAGGACTTTTGTGGCGTTTTCTGCTAAACCTATTGCAAAAGATGGGGGCCGCGGGCATGGACGACAAGCATGACGTCAGCGTACCTCAACAGATCTCAGTTTTTCTGTAATTCCGTGTGTGTGTTTGGCTTTGTCTTTGGCATTTAAAACAGCTAAAAAGGTATAAACTTCTTTTTACACTTGTGTGACAAGCGTGGATGAGTCACATGTGCGATCAAAAATCACATTATGCCTTTTCCTTTGTTCTTAAAGCCCGAGTTGTTCATTGTTTTTATGTATTACTATGAAGAACGGTGAATTTATATCATATGTTAAAATGTGAATTCAAACATTGTCTGCATACGGTTGATGAAGGTTTTATGATGGTGACATTTTGACTATGGACCAGGTCACAGTCACGGTGAATTGGTTCCAGGGCCGACTGCGATAAGTGAATTTCCGGGAAGTAGGATTCAATATTAATAAAGTGAATATTTTCATAATTAGAGCATAGAAAACCTGTTTATGACTTTTTAAATATGGGTTTTAACATTATTAGAACCCTGTAGATAAGAAATAACACCCCAATAGTCACTTTAACAATCCTGTTATTTTTTGCGCAGGCAACGGGATCATTGTAGGGCCATAACAGTTGGTCACTGCTAACATAGCAAGCTAGCGAGCTAACTACTTGGCCTCTCTAATTTACTTATTCTAAACTTAAGAAAGTGTTTCAAATGGCGTGGGGAAGGACAGAGAAGCCAAAAACTTACCACTTCCACACAGAATGAGGAGAAAATATTTTCCATTTGATCTCAGCCATGGCATGTCGGCTCAGCAGCCAGTCACCATACAGTACAGTGTGAAATGGTCATGTAAACCACAATACGACATATCACTCAATTTTTGGACTAATAATAGGCCATAGTCAACCACGAAACAGCAATCGTTTATTTATTTATTTTTTTAGAGCGATATTCGAACCGCGATGCAGAGAGGGAAGACTGTATTTCTAATTTTTCCGATGGGAAATCTGAACCAAACAGAAATGATATTCAGCATCTTACTCTTATAAAATGTACGCTCTTGAACATTATCTTAAGAATGTATCTTGTGACCAATTACTGTTTTGTATGCCGTGCTGTATAATTTAGAGCTCTCGTTTCCACTTTGCAATTCAGCAAACCATGCCATACCATTAGCCATGAAAGATGCACTTTCAGATTGTCCATTTGCATGACAGAAAATAGTGTCATGCAAAGCCATTAGTCCTTTGCAAATGTAACATAACCTAGTATACAGTGTGTGAATGTGAAGCCCCTATGGCGGGCAAAAATCCTTTGTAATCCATATACTTGTACATGAATACATGCATGAAGGGAGGCCAAAACCTCCCTGGCTGCTGCCTCCGCTCGTGCTCTGGGGAAAACGTCAATAATGCCCACTAAGCAAACATTTAACTCTCTCTCTCGCTCTCTTTGTGGACACACCCAATGCAGACATTCTGCACATGAATGCAGCACAAGGGCTGAGATGCCTTGCTCCAGGGCATCTCAGCGATTTGTCCAGCAAAGTGCAGCAGCAGTAAGGATCAGAATAAGGGGAGAAAGTACCTGTTAGGTCGATGGCAATCGGTCCCGGGGCCTCATTACACAACAGGGTCAGCTTGGTCACCTGGACATTTGGACCAGAGACACCTGCGGATGCACCGTGTCACATTCGTTAACTCACTTGTATCCTCATCATTTGCGATCATAACGAACAAAAAAAGATTCAATCAGTTGAACATTCGACTGCATTCATTGTGTTGGGTTGTGTTGCCGTCTGCTTTTCTTCCGATATCAGTTGTCTGCCTGACTGTGTCATATGAGATCCCGCTGAGGCAAGCAGGTCTAGGTCTATGTGTGTGTGTCTGTGTGTCTCTGTGTGTGTGTAATCAGAACTTGACTGCCACTGCATCTATGCATGGAAGTTGTAATATTGAGTGAATTAGAGCTGCAGTAACATAGCCACTGGAATGAATAGCCAGATTTTCTCATGTAAACACACACACACAAACACACACACAAACACACACACACACCTGCCACCATTGGCTTCGTCCCCAGCAGCGTCTGCTTATATTTCACCAGACTGTCGTCATCTTTGTCTAGGTCCTGAATCTCCTGCAAAGACTTCTGGGCTGGAGGATTGTAGTTGAGGTTTCTCTCGTCCTCTTCCTCCTCCAAAGCCAAATCCTTCTTGTCCAGCATGAAACCTGTAACAAAGACCAAGAAGGACAATATGATGGCAGAGCTTAGACAAATGGTTTTAGAATGGACTGTAGGTTTGTTAGCGTGTTCTTTGTTGTTTTGGAATGTCAAACATGCGTAATATTAGGGGTGGGACAAAAAGGGAAAGGCCTCTACACCCGAGCCTGAGTACAGAAACAGGAAGCGGAACGTGGTGGTCCATTACGTGGCTGGTTTCTCACAGACACGAAGAACGATTTCATCCAAACATAACACACTGATTGATGTACTTCAAGCCCACTAACTCCCTTAGACAAAAGCTGGTTCACACCAAAGACAAAATCCCAAGACGCTAACTCAGCAATGTTGTTGAGGAGTGCAAAGACCCCTACCTTGGAGAGACCAAGCAACCCCTATGCGCATAACACAGAAGAGGAGTTTGTTCAGGTCCAGAGTCAGAAGAGTCAGAACCACCCAGCAGAGTCCGCACCCAGTCATATGCATCTCAAAAAGAAGGGACATTCCTTTGAGGACAACAATGTCCGAATTCTGAATAGGGAGGACCGCTGGTTTGAAAGAGCTGTGAAAGAAGCCATTTATGTCAAACTTTAAAGGCCCTTTCTACACAGAGGAGGTTTGCGCCATCATCTACATCCTAACATCCCTGCCCCAAAGATTGCCTCATTCCACAGGCAGGCAGGCAAACAACCTATTGCCAGACAGGACAGTCGTTCACCAGCCAAACCTGGCAAACTACAACAACAATCCGATTGTGCCCACCTCCAGGGGACACACCCACCACCAGAGAAATAACGAAACTCCACCCTTAAAAATGTAGAACTGAAGAAGAGTTTGGGACTGAAGATGAAACGTCTTTATCAACAAGAAGAGTCCAGTCGCTGATTCAAGCTTGCGTATCACCACGACCTGGATAACCTGGAATCTGCACCAGGGTCTCTGCAGGTTTCAATGAGTCCCATTTAAAACCATAATAAATACAATTTAAGACCCGTTTCACATTCATACTGGCAAAAAGGTACAAAAGACAAGGACAGGACACTGGGTGGTTGAGCTCGACAAATTGGAGCCTTCCTCGTTGTCGCTAGATGACAGTGAGGTGCATTCAATGAGACTCCGAAATTGAGGTCTTTATTATGCATGTGTGTGTGGTCTAAATAACCATAAAGACAAAGAAAAACCGTAAGTGGATATTCTTACTGCTCACTAACGTAACTCTTCTTGTGGAAGTACATTTTTCTGCGTTTAAGAATGCTCGCAAATCCCCAAAAATGCAGCCTTTCACGGCTCATAATAACACGGTTGTTCTGCTACGATTAAAGCGCATACTAGCCTACACATTGTCAGGCATGTGTGCCGTCTTTTAGCTTGATTTCAATTTTCATTTCATTTGGAGCAGTTAATATGTACAATTATTGTGTCCCGTCATTTACCTTTCTCTTAAGAAAACACAGCAAAATGGGCATATTTCACGCGTAGTCACAAATGGTGATTAATCATGATTAATTAATTTGAAAACTGTGATTCATTCGATTAACATTTTTAATCATTTGACAGCTCCAGTTGATACATTTTTAAGGGCTGTAAAAAGTATATTTAAAACATTTTATGAGATTTTAAAGCCTTAAATTCAAATGATTGGATGTTAGAGTTTGTTCGACCCCGTGGACATCCTGTACACAGAAAATCTACAAGTTATTTCACTGATAATGAAAGCATTTTGCTTTTTGCCTTTGATGTTGACTAAAAAATATTTTTTCAAAACAGGAGGTGTTGTCTACAACCACATTAGGGCCACATTTAAAAAAATAATAATCATTTCGAGAATGTCGTAAATTTACAAGAAAAAAGTCCTAAATATACCTGAAAAAAGTTGTACATTTACAAGAAAAAAGTCATAAATTTACAAGAAAAAAGTCGTAAATTCATGAGACAAAAGGCCCAAGGTCACATAAGTCCCCCCTTTTCATAGCTGTCTCTGGCAATGCCTGTAACATAAAGTTACTATTTTTTTCTCGTTAATTTACGACTTTATTCTCGTAAATGTGCAACTTTATTCTCGAAATCTCAGATTTTATATTTCTTTCCCATGTGGCCCTAATACTCCATCGTAGACGTCTTACGGACAGGCCAATACGGCATTTCAGCACACTGCCTGTACGATATCATGATACCATCACTAGTGTTGGACGAAATATCACAATAATATTTTAGTGTGTGTTCTCTAGCCCAGTTTAATACGGCTACAAGAAGTGGAACAAATGAGATAAAGAATGGACATAAGACAGCAGCCCTTTTGCACACATTGAACCGGTTTTTGTCTCTTTATATTGTAGGGAACACCACACAGCCCCATTATGTCCCACACACATACACACACACACCCACACACACACACAAGAAGATCATTTGAGGCAATAAAGCATGTCATGATTCCCACAAACATGTGCTGGCGACTGAGACAATTCGCTGTTTACTCTGGTATCACAGTTGTAATGAGACAGTCATCGCACATCAGCTCAGCGTAATTGGATGACAGGAAGTACACACACACACACACACACACACACACACACACACACATACAGTATCTAAGGTGTGAAGAAATGTACTTAATCATTAAAATGCTATGGATTGAGTAAATATATTAAACTGCCATGATACCACACACATGCACAGGTAGACACGTGCATCCCTGCACCGCTTCCTTACAGCAGCGCCACACCCAGTCAGGGCCAAACACGCTTGCCTTTGTCCGTCACCATGGCAACCCTTTCAACTCCCTTCAGGGTGACATCATCGCATTCGCCGCGCTTCTCTTTTAATCTGACTCAACGTCCACGGTGACATTTATTATTACATGCAGCAATAAGATAGCCACGCGTTCATCATGTATGCCCGGTGTCATATGCAGGGTCGTGGAGGCGGGGCTGGGCAGATCACCTGTCAATCACATGGCTGACAGACACAGACCCAAGAAGATTGACGTTTCTTGGTCACAGTGAATTTATGACATCTATCAAAGGCGGCACATGTTTCTTTGAGGTTCTCAGCTTTATTTAAAGTGGACAGAAACAAAAGGATTATTCAGATTACTGTTCAACTGATTAGTAAGTAGACAACTCATGATTTATTTTGGGTATATTAGCTCAGGAAAACCACACCGGAGACCACACCTTAAAGGAAAATGGCTTTAATGGGTTGGCTAAGTTAAATAACAGTGTGTTTCATTTCTATCTAGGGTTGGGTAACTTGTGAAGAAAGCCTTAAATAACACATTGGGAATATTGCAAGTGCATTCATTATACTATTAAATATTATAAATATTCAATACGCTATCAGATATGAGTGATGACACGACCTCATAAATGATTCGGCCATCCTCATTTACATATCAAACTATGCCGTTCAACCCCCACCTGATAGCGCACGTGCACCCCCACACCCTCTGCAGAGTGAGTGTGTTTCCTCTTTGGTCTCCAGGCTGCTGACCTGGCACACTGAACCCCTACCACTCATTTATTTTTCAAAAGCAGCCTGTGACAGAAATCCTGTCTTTTGTTTTTTAACATGGATTTTTATTCATTATTGTCATGCCTATAAAGGCATGTTTTAAGAAAAAAATGAATAGATTATTAGATTTAAAAAATGTACAAATATGTTACTATTATTGTACAGCAGCACATCGGTTAGTGTACGTCCAGGGTTAGCGTACGCCTCGGTTAGCACGTTTTTCCGTAAACGCTGAAAATTTACAAAAATGTGCCTCGATTTGCGTACATTTTCCAGTTAGCATACAATATGGTGCGCGTCTTGTCATGTTTTTAATACACTGCATGAGTCCAGATGTGTTCTTAACGTATTTTTAGCGCAAACCGTCCTCGTTAGCAGCCTATTAGCTTGCTAATACATGGAAACGGGAACCAGAAGTCAGCTCTGTGGCCCGTCTGTGATGTCATCGGCAGTTCACTGTAGCACTTTGCTAACACAGTCCCAAAAACACAAAACACGTTTTTATAGCTTTACAGTTATACTTTGAAACGCATATAAATGATGAATGAAAAAGGTAAATGGACATTTAAGGTACATTTATCTTCACTGAAGAAGTGATTGTTGCCAAAGCCACAATGTGGCAGTGAGATCAACACGGGCACCACCTTTGTGTTTTGTCATCATTTATTTCTTGAATTCAGTAATGTTTCCCACCTTCTTTGTCAAAACGTTGGCACTTGCAACTTTCCTTGGCTCCGTTTTGGGTCATTTTGCAGCCGTCATCAAAAGAAAAGCAGAGAATTGAGGTGAGAAACGCTACTGAATTCAAATAACTTATGACAAAACACGAAGGTTTTCTGGAACGGATTAAATAGCGTACGTTTCGGTTAGAGTCTGACTTTCCGCAACGGATTAATGACGCTAACCAAGGTTCCAGTGTAGCTCGGTTCACGTCTCACAGCCGTGCAGTGCAGCTCTACACCAGAATATACTACAATCATAATAATAAAGAGATTGAATGTATACCTCACTGACGGCGTCAATCAAAAATTTGCATTGCTTTGTCTGTAAAGACAGATGTTATGATACAACCCCAGCACTATTTGTAGCAGATGTGTGTGCATGAGTGTCACATGTCAAATAATCTACTGCAAAGTGCAGAAATTGGATTTTGTGTTGGATTTTATTCATTTTTACACAGACCGAAAAAAAACGTGCTTTGAAATGCACAGACAAAACAAGTTTTATGAATTATTTATGTGGCGATGTTGGCTCCTCTGGGTGTTTTCTAAGTGCAGAAAACAAATAGTTACAGTCAAGGAATGTATTCATATCCATCATCGCCAATTGAATGGGTGCAGAAGAAGGTTGTCATGAAGCAGAATATAGTGTGCAAGGCGTTACTGCATCAACACTGTGAAGTACTCGTTGCCAAATCAAGTCATGTTAAGCCAAAAACGAGGCCTGCTTGGTTGCCTGACAAATTAGGAGACAGAATGAGTGCTGCTGGCGGCATTTCTAGTTAAATCAACACGTTAAGTCAACACACGACAGGTTGGCAGGCAACAGGCGGCTCCGGGGGGGGAGGGACGGACAGGCGATGCTTGCAGGAAAAAGCAAAATCACACAGCAGAAGTATCAGTTGGACTGATACACATTCAAAGTATCACTGCTGGTATCGCTGACACATATGTGCCAAACCTAATGAACAATGGGGTTATTTAGTATGGTTGTTGTTTGCAGTGGTGAAGACGGGAGGCTAAATATTACAAACCCCTCTTTATGTCGTCTACACCGCAACAGAAATACCTGCACATTTTCTCATTTATTCCCCAATTCCTGCGCGAGTTATCGTCTCTATTTTTTTAGTACTTTGAGGCCCGGCGTTACTGCTGTGTTCTAAAACCATAACGAGACCTGCGGGACGATGTAGTGCACAGGTACACAGCCACAAAAACACCCTCACACAACAAGAAGTAAAAAGGATCTCTCCTCTTGTGTTGTAAAGCAAACAGTTACAGCTTTCGCCATCAAGGAGGAGATTGCATTCATGCGCTCGTGTGGCCTTCGCTGACAACAACACTGACCACACGACCGCTATCGATCGGCTGCTGCCTGCCTGCTTGAAGACGCCCCGTCAGCACGCTAACCAGCACGCAGCACATCTCTGTGCTACTGAGCTGAGTGACACACAACCAACACACACACACACGTCATGACTGACATACTGCAGCCTCTCTTTATTACACAAACCTCACAAACACACACACACACACACACACACACACACACAGTTCAATAGGCTTTTATCATTACGGCGCACTTGTCGATAATGTTTATGAGCAAGCAGGAAATACAGCTAAGTGTCACTTGGTATTTAAATTCCTCTTGTAATTCAGCGACTGAGAATGGAACCAGCAACCATCAGGTCGCAAGATGACCATTCTACGACCTGAGCGCACACAATGACCTGAATTTTACGTGTAAAAATGTACAATGAATTTCCACCACACTGAAATTGTCCATTCATCTTCACTGGGAAAAATGTCACAGAAAAAAAATAATTATGGAACACGTGCGATTATTTATTTTTTAATTCCCAATAGATAGCCTACATGTCCTGAATGAGATGAACATTTTGATGTTGGAATAGTTCGAAGCGGTTGAGAACTGTGGGAGTAGTTAGCAGACAAAAAACGGCGGCATTTGAAATGTTGAACGATGACACAAGGGCTTTAGGATCGAACCAGCAACCATCGGATTGGGAGACGACCGATCTACCACCTGAACCATGTCGTAAGTGGAATGTCACGGTAGCGGCAAATGTAAAATTATTTTCCACCAGTAGGGGGCACCATTTAATTTGTCTATTTGTTTTTTGGGGATTAAAAACGGCAGAATTTGAAATGTTGGAAAGTAAAAATGTAGATTGAAGGTGGAAATGTATAAACAAGTTGAATGATTACAGCAGGCTCTAGGATCAAACCAGCAACCATCGGGTTGGGAAACAACCGCCCACCTTGTAGAATGAGCAGAATGTTACAGTAACGGAAAATGGAAAAAGGTTTTCCGCCAGTAGGGGGCGCCAAATAAATTGCCCATTCATTTTCAATGGGAAAACGGTCACAGAAAATATGAAATTACAGTAAATGTGGGGATTTGAAAAAAAAAAAAAAGCTTCTGATCGATAGCCAAGGTGTATGGTGTTGGATTGGTTAGATTGGTTAGTTAGCGGATAAAAAAATGAGGCAGAATTAGAAGTGGATAAAACATGCTGTAGAATTTTCTGTGCGTGAATTGCATTGCATTAAGCGAGGGAGGCGAGGACGGAGGTACAGTGTGAGAGAAGGATTAATGAGAAAAGTATGGAGGTTATGCCCTCTAATCCAGCAGTAGGCAAAGATAAGAGGGTCTAAAAGGAGAGGAAAGGGAGGTTTAAAAAAAAGTGATGGAGGACGAGAAAGAAATTATTATTATTATGGGGTACAAATATTGAGGGAGGCAGTAGGGAGGGAAAGAAGGGCGGGGCTCCGCGTGAGGAAGCACAGATGGATTTTAATCAAGTAGCTTCAGCTCATGGGCTCAACACGATTGAGTGTCTCGCATCTCCTCATCGCTCCTTCCTACACCCACCAGTACGGTGCAAACACTGCCCCAGTCTCCTCACCGTTGTCCTTTTTTATGTCATCTTAGCAAAAGTTGGATAAACTGCAACACAACTGAAAATGTGCCGCTGTTCTTTTTTTTTCTTGCTGTGTCATGTTAGTTACGAGCAGCTAATGAAACGATCTGAGCTTTTCTCTTCTTAAAAACATTCATGTGGTTTTTACTGCGAGCTAATGGCTCTGGTGGAGCTTTGTGGCTACACGGCTTTCAATGCCAACATCAGCATGCAAAGATGCTCTGGCATGATGGTATAATACTTGTATTACCATATCTCACAAAAGGCATTTCAGCAGCCATTTTTATTACAGTCTATCTTCTCAAGGGACACCACATACTACAGCCATGAAACCTGGATGTACTTTGTAGTAGTCAGTGTACAGCTTGTACTTGTACATATCAGTTTAGATTTACTACCCCCAGAAAATGACCACAATAATTGAAATACTGTCGTCCCTCGTTTATAGCGGTTAACTGGTTCCACAGCCGACCGTGATAAATGAATTTCCACAATATAGGATTCAACGTTAATAAATGGAATATTTTTGGAGTAGGGGCATAGAAAACCTGTTTATGACTTTCTAAATAAGATTTTTAGCATCATTAGAGCCCTGTAGACATCACCTTTACACTCCTATTATTCATTGGTTACATCACATTGCGTAACTCTTTTGCTGCAGGGACTCAGGACAGCTAGCGAGCTAACCAGATAGCCTTGAATTTACCTCTTCTCAACTTAAGAAGCCAAAAACGTACCACTTCCACACTGGATGGCAGGAGAACTTTTTTCCGCTCTATCATGTGGGACATGCCATGGCTGAGTTCATGCAGTGTTAAGGTAATGTAATGTAAGGTAATGTCTCATCAATGTTTTGTGTCATTACTGCCACCTAGTGACCAGAATACTGTATATCACTTGTATTTCAATATGTTTGGATGAATAATAAACCATAGTCTACCACAAAACAGCCATCATTTATCAATTGATTCATTTCTGAAAAAAAACGCGACATTGCGAGGGACAACTGCAGACGCCTCGTTCGCACCAATCAGTGACTAAAACCAAGGCATGCCTCTCCAGCAGCTAACCCATAAGCACAAACATCACCTGTCAGGTTCGGAACTTGACACAAAAATTCTTTCACCTTTCAATTCTTTAAAATGCCAAAACGTAAAGGTTGCCTGTGAGAATTACGTTTTTGGATATTGTTTCTTCTTTGTCCTCCATATCCAGATGATTTCATTCACTTTCTGCTATCTTTATCAAACAAAGTCCTGCTGATCTACACACACACACACACACACACACACACACCTACACACACACACACACACACACACACCTGTGTGAGGGGAAACCCCGGAACCTTCCGCCATCTGTCACTGTTCAGCACTGCTGCAGAGAAGCCATCAAACACACACACACGGACGCACGCACGCACGCGCACACACACACACCCTCACACTCATACCGGCTTTGGAAGTTGGTGACATCATTTGTGTAGTGGATGCGCTGTGCGGTCACACACACACACACACACACACACACACACACACACACACACACACTTACTTTGCAACATCCTTTTTAAGGAGAAAAACAGTGTATTTACACATTTTAGACAATTCCCTGAAGTGATGGAAACGTGAACGCGGGTGTGTGAGTAAAACGATAATGATGCTGGCAGGCGCACACACGCGCACACACACACGTGATCAATAGCTATTGATTCGCTATCTTTGGCTTGTGTTGGCAGCGTTTCATGTTGGACATAAAAACGTCCACACCCGGCACGATTGAGACATATGGTGCACACTCACATACCCCCCCCCCCCACACACACCCACACACACATTCGGAGCATGCACACGCCCTTGTGCACACATGTGCACGCACATGCTCAAACTCAGATAAAATATGACAATAAAGTTGCTTTCGATGCGTGGTGCATCATCTGGAAGTTACACTCAACTGATGAAACAGACTGAACACACACAATTCCATCACCTCACCTCTGTAGCACATAGTTAGCCACAGCAGCTCCAGCACCTGACCCCCAAACTCACACACGTCTAATCCCAGCATGCTGCCTCTCTGCGGGGCTGCGCTCAACGTGACAACCGGGTTAGGGAAAACTGGAGAAGCCGGGAACCTCCACAGGTACCAGGGGGGGGAAAAGTAGCGAGCAAAGAGGAGAGCATCCACTAAAGTCTTGGATGGAAAAGAACAAGGTCAAACATGCATTTTCCTCCACAGAGTAAAAGAAAAGAAAAGGTATACTGTAGTGGGGAAGGGCTGGTGAGGAAAAAGGATGGAAGAGAGAAAGAGAGAGAGAGAGAGAGAGGCAAGGAGGGTATCCTAGGGTGTGGATGTGATGGGGATGCGAGCGAGAGAGGGAGAGAGAGAAGGGGGGGAGAGAGAGGCAGCTTTCCGCTGCTCGTTTCCTTGCGTGCAGCTCAGTCACACAAAACCAAAGAACTGCACCCAAAATCAAAAGATGTGTTTTTTATGTGCATGCAGCGTGACTGTCTGCTGTAGCGTGTGTGCGTGTGCGTGTGTGTGTGTGCGTGCGCGTCTGTGTGTGATACTCAGACGCTGGCTATCGATTCGTAGCTGTGCACCCCCCCACTCCCGTCTCCCACCCCCATCCTTCATGGTGCCTCTGTCATGAGCCCAGAGACTGCAATGAGCTCATCCTCTTTTCTCTCGCTCCCCCTCACCTCTTCACACCTCATTCCCTCTCACACACTCTGTCCTTCTTTTACTTCCCCTCTCCAGATTTTTAACACACACGAGTTGTCCTCTCCCTCCGTCCACTCATTCGTCACCCTGTCATGAGAGTCTCTATCCGTGCCACATCTCCTTCATCTCCCACAAGGAGGTGACCGACCACACCCTGGCAACATCGTGCACCCTCAACTCTGGACCCCGTGTACGTCTTTGCTCGTCCCTCTCAAAAATGGCAGAGGAGAAAACAAAGAGGTTGCATCTCCCACTTGACAATCAGACATCTTCTCTTTCACACACACATCCACGGATTCCCTTGTTAGACAGCAGATTTCCATGCATCACAGGAGCCTGCCTTTGCTTTGTCCCTTCAGCCTCCCCCCACAGACAAGAACTGGGCATATTGGCTGTGTGAACTCATACATTTTCACCATTCAACATTTAAAAGCAAGAACTAGCCCCCAGACACCATTCATGTTTCTCTTGGTAAAAAAGGCTGCAGGGTGATGAATGGGGGCTGTGTTGGTGTTGGAGAGAAAAAAGACAAAAAGGCAGAGAAGGGAAGTGCGAGCAGGCGGAAAGATGAAAACACTTTTCGGAATCGTTCTTTTTATTTATCTAGCGCCAATTCACAACAAAGTTATCTCAAGGCACTTTAGGAGCAGGTCAAGAAAAACATCCGCACTCACCAGCAAACACCGAGGCGACGGAGGCAAGGAAAAACCACATCTGATGTAGCCAAGGCTTGTCCGCCTTGACCAGTTGGGTTTGTTGTCAGCTAATAATAGCATTTTGGCAAAGTTTACCACTAACGTTGGCTATCATTTAACGTACAGTAATCCTTTGAAGTGAAATTCCGCAACGTATGATTCCGTGCTTCATACTTAGAGCATAGAAAACCTGTTTACAACCTTCTAAATACGTGTCTTAACTTGATTAGAGCCCTCTAGACATGAAATAACACCCCTATAGTCACCTTTACACTCCTGTTACACTATATAGTAGACATAATAAGAGTAAATAAGTCCTTTAAGACATAAATAAGACTTGTGCTCATGTGTGTTGCTGTAAATGTGTTCGGGTGCGAGGGGTGCTGAGTTTTAGCTTTATTGCGCCTGACGCGAGATGATTCAAACCTGCAAAAAAAGCCTTTTGTTCGGCCATCAACTCTGGTGCTTGTGTGTCTCACCAAACATTCCAGTAACCTCACTGACACCTAGTGGCCAGTGCCGAGTACTACATATCATCCCAACATCTTTGAATGCTTTATATTTGTCATTTACGTCATTTACGTTAAGAAAATATGTCAAATTAGCTTAATAATAGGTCGTATTTCACCACAAAACAGCAAGATTTATTCATTAATATATTTTTGAAAAACCGTGATCGACTGTAGCCGCAAAATTCGAAGCACAAACTGGCAAAGGATGATTGTAAAGCCATTAATAGCCACACAATGACTCCTAATTGTTGGTCGCTTCTCTGAGACTGGTTATGCGTGTGTGCACACCCTCCGAACATTGAAACCACTATTGGTATGACATATGCTAGCCGGTGGCGTTCTTCTTACAACCATCCATCCATCTTCTATGCCGTTTATCCTCACTAGGGGTCACGGGTACGCTGAAGCCTATCCCAGCTGACGGGCGAGAGGCGGGGTACACCCTGGACTGGTCGCCAGCCAATCGCAGGGCACATATAGTCCATTCACACTCACATTCATACCTATAGACAATTGAGAGTCGCCTAGCATATGGGAGGAAACCGGAGTACCCAGAGAAACCCCACGCACACACAGGGAGAACATGCAAACTCCACATAGAGATGCCAAACGCAGATTTGAACCCAGATCTTCCTGACTGCGTGGCCAACATGCTAACCACTAGGCCACACTTTATCATACAATAACATGATACAGTGTCTCCAAACTCGTGCATACGCTCTATAACATTAATACCCCGAAGGGCTCATATTATGACAAAAAGCCAAAACAAATTCCTAGAAGACGTTTGCGGCACAAAACTAGAAGAATATTGCACAAATCAGGACTCAATATGCAAAATAAATCATGAACATGACCAAGGGTGATGAAGCAATACGTAGTTGCACCTCCATCTGCTGGGCCTAGTTGGTCACTGCACCACTTGGCCCAATGCAAGTGGACTGTAACTGCTAAGGGAAAATATATCCTTGTATCCTCACCTCTACTCTCATCCTCGCTAAAATGTGATTGTGCCAACCCTGTGTGTGTCCTGTACGTGCCTCGGGCCTTAATCTATACGCAAAAAAAAAATCTAACAGGGATGACTGTGGTAGTCTTCTAGTTCCTCCAAGCAGAACAACTGATAAGATGTGTGAGCGCATACCTCGGAATCACATCCTCCTCCCGTCTCTTTGGCAGGCTGGCACATCCTGTAAAAAAAACAAAACAACTTCCTTAATGACAGAGCAGAATTGTGAAGTCCGAGCAATCATAAAGCTAGATCCGACTCAACGTACTCATTGGAACGCCGCACAGGGCCACAGAGAAGACACCCGCGTGCTAAGCCAATATCTTAAAATGGTTAACGACAATAAAAAAGTAAACGTGATAAAACAGCCTCTGTCCATCAATTGACCTGTCAGTGGCAGCAGCGAGTCTCTCTCCTGTCTGTCTTAAAGCAAGCAGAGCATAAAGCCATGATATCCTTATTGCTTTATGGAAATATAAATCTGAGGCAGCAGTGGTCCCAAGTGGGGGGCATCTATAAAAATGTGTGGCTGAACCAAGCAGTCTGGACGGTGTCATAAAGAGTGTGTCAGAGTAAAGAAAAGACCCCCTGGGGGCTTAGATGTGCATTATCACAATTTTGTTCGTCAAACAGGACAAACCTGTTAAAGTACCAATGCGGGGGCAAACATGCCTACGCGCCTAACTGGGAGATAAAAGTGAAATAGCCAAGTGAAAGAGTTCATCCTACGTGAGAGACTGCGCAGGTGCTAAATGCTAAAATTACATGCTAACATAGCCCGAGCACAGTTCACTGAACATAACCTCTCAAGACGGAGAAAAATAAAAGGGTTTTTTGGGGGCGAATAAAAAGAAAAAGACACAACATCTTTTTATGTGAACAATACGATGGAGTAATAGGCCACATTGAAAAAAAAAATAATCTGAGATTTCAGGAATAAAGTCGTACATTGTTTTAGTTTATTCTCATAAATTTACGACTTTATTCTCGTAAATTTAACATTTTTTTTCTCGTAAATTTACGACTTTATTCTCAAAATGTCAGATTATTTGAATACTCCTAACGGGCACTGCCTGAGACAGCTATGAAAAGTGGGGACTTATGTGACCTTTGGCTTGGGCAAAGGTTATATGACAACTTTTTTTCACGTAATTTACGACTTTATTCTCAAAATCTCAAATTATTTCAGAACAAAAAATCTGATATTATTTGGAAAAAAAATCTGAGATTTCGAGATTAAAGTCGTAAATTTATTCTAAATTTATGACTTTATTCTCATCAATGTATTTTTATTATTAAATTATTATACATGTATTATTTATTCAAATAGTCTGAGATTTTGAGAATAAAGTCCTAAATTTAGAACTTTTTTTCCTCGTACATTTACGACTTTATTCTCATAAATGTACGACTTTATTCTAGTAAATTTACAACATATTAAATGATCATATTAAATGGATGGCCTTGGCCACCCCACTGGCCATCTAGAGTTGTAGACAATTCAGGTATCAACTTATTACCACCCCTGTGTGAGTAATGGTCTCACCTTGGCCACCCTAATGAAAAATGTCTGGCCCCGCCACGGAACACAACGACTGGATCAATGCAATAATGTACATATCTTGTGCCAATAAAACATGCTGCTTCGTATGGCAGCCATTCCAGGAAGACGGATCTTCCGTTCATCCGACAAACTCACAGCAAACAACACATCACTGGAAAGCCCAGAATGTCCCCGAACAGCAAAATATTTTATTCCTGTACAGTGCCTTGCATTTGAAATACGGCTGTGAATGGCTTGTCCCTTAAAGAGGACAAAAAACGTATTGCTGAGTCTCAAAAGATATAAAGTACTGTACTAATTCAGCATTCAACAAAAAACATGCTAACATTTTTGTAGTACGACTACAAAAAAATGGCAACGTGGACAACATGACTGACATAACATTTGGTTACAATTTAGGAACTATGCATGTTTTACAAGGGAGTCGTTTATTATTTAAAATCTTAATAATAGCGGTAATTAATGATCAAGGCTTTGAATGTCTTCAGTGGACTTCCTCACCTCATCTGCTGCTAGCTTCCGCTGACAAGGACCACTGTTTAGTAGTATTTGTACAGCAAAGGCTACATATGATTCATTATTTTCATCTGGATATTGGTTTGAAAATATACGCACCTTTTTATACAATATTTAGTTATTGTTATAACACTTGCGAGTTTTCAATCAGGCAAATGATTGGACACCTTTGAAGTCAGACAGTATACCTGTGGCTCATTGAGGCTGATTATTTTATATACTTTGGTGGGATAAGTACACTGGATATATGTCACACTCGATTAACTACTACAAGTTATATTGTAACAAATTCTACCCAAAAGTTACAATTATAATCACATTAGCTGGTCACCACAAAATTCTTTTTTGTACTTTTTACTGACGCCCAGTGGAGACTCGGGGTAGTGATGCATTGTACTCACCACGCCTAGTCATGTTGGAACCTTCCCCTTTTTGACAGTTTCTGGAGGAATGTGAGTGGCACCCTGATGACATCATTCACAACTTAGCATTAATAATTACAAGCGTCTATCAAGAGCGCGCTGCCGTTGTATTGTCTGTCAATGTCATGTTGTAGAACGCCGTCTCCTCCAGAGACCACATGGGACTAGTGACACGGTGCGTGCAATCTGGAAGTAGCAATTAAAGTGCACTGTGGTCATAAAGGGATGGTCTGCAGCAATACTGATGTTTAAATGCCATGAAAGAAATAACCCACCTTTACAATACCCACAGCAGCCTGCACGGATGATATAAAGAAGGATGGATTCATTCTGTTTATCTGTTTAGCTCCAACTCTGAGCCAATTACGGTGTCGCAATGCTATGGCAACACCACAAACAAATCACATACAATATATCTTTTTTTAATATCTAATCCAGTGGTTATAAAACAGAGCACAGGCTTTATTTATAAACATGGAGATCTATTCAACAGACAGGACGTGTAAAAACAAACAGGGTAACACTGACGATATTCATGAATCTTAGTATTTGGGTTCTGCATGTCCTCATTATGCAAGGATTTCTCCTGTGATAAACAGCTACCTTCCTTTGTGACATTGTTTTCAGTAGTAGCCACAGTGCAAACGTCTGTTGATAAAAATAAAAATAAAAGTTGTTTTTCACAAAGTATTTTCAGTATGTGAAAGGAGGCGGAATCCGTAGCTCACAATGCATTTCTTCAGCCAACCATTCCTTACCTTTCTTTTAAAAAGACACCAAACAAAGAGCTTTAAGTTACGGCATCTGACACTCAAATCTCTCTTGTGAACATTCAGTAAAAACAAGCATTCAACATTGGGAATAAATAACAGCATTCTTTCAGTGCAAAACAACAAAAACAGCACAAAGTGAATGAAAACAAAAAGTATGAACTGGTCAGTTGATGAACACAGCATCACCTACTATGTCCTTTCAGTACCGTCCAATGAATCAGCGTGAAGACAACTACACATTTACCTGCAGAGACTATGAACGTGCAAACAAACATCATCTGCAAAGGGTTGAAAACAAATGTTGAGGACTTTGAAAATCTTGGGACCACACCAGCAGATGCAAACAAGGCCATCGGGTTGTTTCAGACAGACAACAACACGGGTGTGCATCAGACAGAGTGCAGTAAAGACGTTCCATGGGGGCTCTTTGGTGATAGCCCCAACTTGTACATGTGTTTGGTGGTCATGGTGATCCTCTGTGGCCCAACAGATTAGGCACTTGTGATAGTTAGAAGTTGGGGAATGTTTTATGGCACTGTGTGTGTGTGTGTGTGTGTGTGTGTGTGTGTGTGTGAACTATGTCTGGGCCAGCTGAAGTTCCTCCAGTCCGTGTTTTCCCATGTGATATCTGGCCAAGTCTTTCCTGGTCACCAGTCCAACCACCTGTGGAAGATGGAAAACTAAGTCCAAACACATCAAAAATGATCAATAACACACAAAAACAAGCTAGGTTCATTATAATGGGAACTGAAGAGGAATAAATCAGGGCCTCACAACACAAGCCTCCACCAAGGTAAATAAAAAAAATATACAGTATTCCCTCGTTTACTGTGGTTAATCGGTTCCAGACCTGACCATGAAAAGTGAATTTCCACTGAATAAAATTCCTTTATTTATATTGTTTATATATTTATATTCCTTTATTAATGGAATATCTTCACAGTCAGAGCATAGAAAATGTGTTTTCTACCTTTTAAATACAGTTTTTAACATTAATAGAGCCCTCTAGACATAAAATAACACCCCTATTGTCAGCTTTACACTGATATTGCCCTGTATAGTAGACATAATAAGAGTAAATAAGACATACTTTATATAAGACTCGTGCTCCTGTGTGTTGCAGTAAATGCGAGTAGGGGGTGGACAGGAAGTGACGTCAGGCTTTTATGCCAGTATTAAGGCAGCACCAGTAGCCTGCGTTAGGGATTATTGTGCCTGTTGTGAGATCATTCAAACCTGTTGTTTCGGTGAGACTCTGCTTTGTGTGTCTCACCGAAAATTACTGACACCTAGTGACCAGTGTAGAATACTACATATCATCGCAATGTCTTTGGATGAGTCTTGTGGATACCTTCTATTTGTATTTTACGTCCTTTAGCCATTTTTATTCTTGAAAATGACTAAATTTGGCAAAAAAATTTAACATTTGCTTACAAATGCAATTTTTTTGACAAATAATAGGCCGTATCCAACTACCAAACAGCATGACTAATGAATAAATAAATATTTGAAAAAACAATGCTGCAAAATTCAAAGCTGGAAATGACGAGGGATGACTATGTTTGTTTGTTGATGGGACAATGTTCCCTTCCAGTTCGATAGGATTAAGTAATGTGCATTACACCAAGGTTGCCAACTGAAAGAAAACACTTTATGGGTGATTGAATCTGTTTCAAAAATGAACATCTTCAGGATACTTCCTTTATTTAAAATGTAATGTTGTCTTCCATGACCCAAACACCTCCAGAAAGTTTTTAAAAATTCACCAAGTTATGCTGGTAGAAAAGAAATATGAAAACAAACTCTACTCTACTTTATAAGAACCAAGAGTGCATCCTTACCCTGTTCTCATCATCCACCACCACCAGGTGCCTGAGGCCGAGCGCTCTGACCAGCTTAAACACACGAGGAAGAGATGTTTCCTGCAAACAAACCACATCTTTTTAAATCCCACTTAATTTATACCACCGACAACAATAAATACACAAGCCACGCAATACGCAGTGCTGTGTATTACCTGCGGAACGGTGTAGGGTGTTGGGTTCATAAACTCAGAGAGGTCCATCATACACTCCCGCTCATCCTGGGAGACGTGGATGCTTTGAATGGGGGGGAAGCGCGGGTAGGCGTCCCGAAAGTCCTTCAGCTGGAGCTTCCTCTGGGTCAGCCGCGAGCGGGCTAGCTCCACAAACACCTGCAAGTCATCGGATTGCGCATAATGCTGGTGCCGGTGTAAAATACGTTCTCAGCAGCCCAAGCTGTCACTGACCTTGTGCTTGAGCAGAACAATAAGCTGGGAGCGAAGAATGAGGCCACAGAGCTTTGCTGGCTGAACAGAAGAAATCAAAAAGGAATTCATGTTGAGTATCAGCAGTCACTGTGCGTGTCACGTGTCAGCTTGAGCAAGGACTTTTTTTGTGTGTAACTGTGAATTTGCGTATTGATTCTCCTTGAATAAAAGTAAAAAACCAAAACAATTTCAAAGCAAATGTAAAGCAAGGCAATGTTATGTACAGTGGAATCCCTCCCAGGAGGTTGCTTGACTTTTCATCTGTTCACTTTTCAAAAGGAAATAACGCAACTTCAATTCATTCAGTTCCAGTGGCTGTCGCATCACTTTTAAATATTGTGATGTTTTAAGTACCATAAACATCCAAGTACCAGTAAACATCCAATCACTGTTAGTATGCAAATGACCAAGAACGCAGCGCTGTGGTGTCACGTTTCAAAACAGAGCAGCGCAGCACCGCCACGGAGATGAGTGATGAGGGGAGCAGTCTTGCGCTGTTTCTGGCCGAGTTTTCAGTTCAGTCCTATAGTGACTGAACTGTCAAACACAAAGAACAGAAGTGCAGCCGTTGAGTAGAGTACCTCTTCACTGGTCGCTCCTTGCACCACCACAGGGAAACCATTGTGATTGGTCGACGTGTTGCTAAGGGTGTCAACAATAGTTCCCACCTTCTCTACCTTGTTCAAACAGGTGACGGGAGAGCTCATCACTTCTCTAGATACGAGGGATGAGGAGGGGAGGGATAATGAGAGTTCAGAAATTGCCAGGCTGAAGATAGCATGGTTGTCTCCAGTTCAGGAAGACAAAGTTACCTGGCTGTTAGCCAGTGTGAGGTGGCGGGAGCTTCCCAGTGCAGGAAGGGAATGCTCTGCAGCTTAATGTGGATGTCGTACAGGCCCTGAAGCATGAAAACGTGGAAAATGATCATATTCTTACAGGAAATTGAGCAGCATTTGTCCACTGTTGCTCCTTTACTCACCTCCACAAAGTAGTCTCCTACGATCTTTGCTGTCATCAGGACCAGCATGATGGGGAGGCCGTAGGTGACGTTTCCGGTAGCCTCCACCATGATGACAGTCAAACTGAGAGTCATCCTCACAATGCCCCCTGTGAACACCACAACAGACTCGTTCACTTACTCCATGAGGATGAACTGTGGAATAAAAGCATCAGGAGGATGTGGAAGATCTGAGTGTGGCTTCTAGTTCCATTAGATTCAATAGACTTACCTAACTGAGCTGCAGCTCCAATCAAGGCATATTTACCAGGGTCAGCCCAGATCTAAACAAACAGAAAGAGATACAGTGGGGTCTGACATCGAATCAGAAGTTTTTAAGAAAATGTATACAGTGGAACCTTGGTTTTCACTGAAATTTATTGCAAAAAATACATCTCTGTTTTGCTACACCGTTCTGATTATTGTCCAGCCAAATAGTGCTCAAACAAAGCATCCAGGCGTTGGTAAATCAGCCACTTTGGACAATGCACAGTGGTGCCTTTAGAGCTGTGACACTATAGACAGATTCCGGCCAGGGAATCCTTGAATAATTTTTATTATGTATGTGTGCTTGGTTTATTTGTTCTTAGAACCCACACAAAACCATGAAAAACTCAATTTCTGTCTCTTCTTTTACTCTTAATAAGAATCTGTGCACTCTGGCGTTCAAGTGCACTGCGTAAGTCTGAGTGTTAATATTATGCCTACAAAAAAACACTGCAAGTGCCAGAACTTTGATAAAGAATGCTAGAAGAACTATGAAATTCAAGGAAGATCATGTAGCAAAGTATCAAGGTCGTGTCCGTTACAACAGGGTGAGCCATAAGCTTCAATACATAGGAAAATGCATAATGTATATATTTTTTATGTTTCAGATACCCTCTGGGCATCTGACGGCCACAGTGTGTCAGGTGACGATACAAGACATAAATCATTTCAAGGAACGTATCACCAACGCAATTACAAGCATAACCGAACTGTGCTAATGCCACTTCATCAAGTCAACATCAAAAACACATTAATGTTTTTGAAACAATGGTAATCATATAGAGCACATTACATAAATAAAAAAAGTTGTCCATCACGAATGAATATTTTTCCTATGTATGGAAACTTATGGCCCACCCTGTATATTATTGTAATGTGAAGGTAGTAACCTTTAACACAGATTGAGTTTAAGGGGGGCACATTACAGAAATAGAAAGGTAAAAAGTGATGTTAAATGTACATTATCCATTTAGTTTGTCAGTTATATGTATTTCACATAGTGGATATCATTATTCTTTATAAAATGTGTTTTTGTTCATATTTCTGGGTGTCTGGAACAGATTAATTGGATTTACATGGTTTCATTGCCGTTTTCGTCAGACATTTTGGAGAAGATTAATGGCGAAAACCCGGGTTCCACTGTACATCGGTAGCTGGAGACCTACCGATCCAGAGGCCGAGATGGCAGCCAGCAGAATTCCACACAGTCGTCCCCAAGCTGCTCCTATGAGCAGAGACGGGATGAAGACCCCGGCGGACACGGTGAGGCCGTACGTCCAACAGGCCAGGAAGAAATATGTGAGCGTGAACATGCCCAATGTCAAAGGGTTGTAGGACCCTTTAAAGACAGACAATGACACTGACACTTCTTTATCACATATACAGTATAATTATACAACATACAGTGAAATGTGGGGTTATTTTTTGCTGGTACTCTAACAAGGGGACTCTAGCACACTTGCTTTACCTGGCTGGTTGTGGAAGAGACTACGGACACTTCTCTCTGGAGTGTTGAAGAAGGCTGTTGCCATGGAATTATACTCCCCATCTGCACAGAACAACTGCAGGCACACACAGGAAATATGAGAAGACTAAAATGGTGGATACTCAACAGCTTCGCTCTATCTGTGCTTCATCCACCCTTACAAGCTGCACGCACATGACACAGTGTTTGCGCTGTCATTTGATCACATGAATTGGAACTGTTCAGCCAGAGCTTTATTGCACAGTTTAAATGTACCATTTTTCACCTGGCTGGCTGACACAAAGTGCAACCATCCAGATGACAAATACACAAGCTGATGTATTTGTTTACTTCCTGAAAGGGTCAAGGGGACTCCAGGGAAGCATTAAACAAACAGCAAGAGAATACAGTTGCTGGGGAAAAAAAGATTTACGAGAATAACTGCATTCCTATTTATACAGATGTCCGAATTGAATCCAGTAGATCACTGCTATATCCCCCGCATGCCTATTTTTGACACTGATATCAAGTTTAGGCTATGCTTATGGCACTATGCCTACCTCAATCATGGAGCAGTTACATGTGGAACACACAATGGAACTGCACCACAGTGACTAAGCCGGTATCAAAATAAACACTCACACACTATCATGCTAATACACATGCAATAAACAGTACTATTTTATACTTATGACCCGCAAGGTATGCTGAGTAACTTCCTGTTGGGGAAGTGTACACTTGGGCTTTCCAGCAGGCCTTGCGGGTTATAAATTAGTACAAAATTGTATTGTTTTGCATGTATATAGTGTGTAACCATCTATTCCGATACCCGCATAGTCCGTATGGTACAGTGAGTAAGGGCATAAATGTGAAGCTGATTTACTTCATATAAAGAACACCTCCTCAAGCAAGCTTAAGCTTCCAACTATTTCCTGGTCAAAGTTTAACCAATGTAGGACAAATAAGATGAGTTTTCTACTACTAAAAGGCCTAATTATGGGTATTATAAGCACAGAATGGCAGATTTTTCCCACAAATGAACACAAATTCTGTAAATATTCTGAGCTGCAAATGCTGGATGGCAAGTACTCCGCTCTGCGGTGTGTGTGTGTGTGTGTGCGTGCACCTGCAGAGGGTACTCCTCCGTGTGCTCGGGCCCGAGAGGCTGACAGTCGTTGGAGAAGTAAATCATGGTGAATGACACTGTCGCGGTCACGGCGGCAACCAACATGGCCTCCATCACTTGCAGACAAGGCCGATGGACATACCTGATGCACACGCACAAGATGACGCGGTGTAATGAGTGGACCCTCGTTCGTCAGCCTCGAGAAAATGTTGACAAGCTTTGCTAAATGTGGCTTTTGAAGTGCTTTTGATTATGAAGTGTGACAGAGATGTAAAGAAGTTCTTCCCAGGCAGCATTTAAAGCTACTAATATATTTATGCTTGTGGGGCAAATAATAATCAACCAAATAAGGTAAATGCACCCATTACTTCATTAAATTAGCTCTTCAATATTATGCACACTATGGTTGCACTGGTCTGCATTATTATGCAGACATTATTGTTGCATCTCTTCATATTTGTTGTCATCTAAACTGGAAAACGCTTGACGTGAGTCGACGGTAATCTCAATGCCTTGCGTGAGTGACAGAATGATTGCACCTGTTCTCACACAGACTATTTTTAAACACTTATCACAGGTTGCCAGGTAACTGACAAGTCCATTAAGTGTGTTCGAAGAACGGGAAAATCCCCGCTTTACTGTTGTAACACAAAACAATAATTGTGAATGCCTCATCTGACCTTTTGCTCTCGACCCACGCAACACGATCCAAAAATGTGTTTTATACTTGCAGGGATTTGTCTCCTCCTTACCTGATCCTGAAGATGGTGAGCCAGTAGTTGAGAACGTTGAATAGAGCCCCCAGCAGCCCGCCTGCGAGGGAAAATGACGAGTATGAAATATAAAAGGCCAAACTGACACGCGACAAGGTTGTTTGAAAAAGTTCACTGTAGTCCAGTGGGTGTCAATAGTGCGGCTCAGGGGCCATTCACAGCCCACAGCTTGTTTTTTTTTTTTTTTTTTTTTTATCAAAATGGCTCGCAGCATCCTTTGACAATTCAAGTTCGGATACCTCTGCTGTAGTAGAACTAGAGTGTTGACATTTCCAGGAACAAATATTTTACCTATAGCTCCCATGGCGATGAACAAGGGGATTTCATAGAGGTAATAGGCCACGCTCTGAGAAAAGGACAAAAATCGCACGTCATCATTGCTATTCATTCAACATAAACACCGTGTTATTTTTGACATTTATGTCCTTACTTCATTCTCAAAGCGTCCAAAGTTGATGAGACCAGGGTTGGAAAGGTCACCTGGGTTGTTGTGATAGATACTCAGAAAGAAATTCAAGGTGAAGGTAGAGATCATGGAGGCGAAAAACTGCAGAGTAACAAATGTAACGATATATATCATATCACATCATAAATAAAGCAGTCCCGGCAAAGATCAGTTCATAATATTATTCACATTTTTACAGATATAAAAAATGACATGCACTCACTGCATTACTGCTGACATTCATGTGATTGTGTGCATTTCTATTGTGCAAGGTGGCAACGGGGTTAATCACTGGTAAGGGAGGTACATTAATAATACGACACGCCTACTGCAGAGTGTACCCGTGCATGAGCAAGCATAGCGTGGGCTTTGTCTTTGTGGATTTGTTGAGTCGTCGTGGCTATATGCCATTATGTATGGTGGCGAGAGGAAGAATTTCATTGTGTACATAACACATCCAGGTTGGGAGCTTGTGCTTGTGTGTGTGTGTGTGCGCGCGTGCTCGTGCATGGAAACTTTGGACTTATATTTATCTTTCCATTCATTGTAAAAAGCACAAACTGATGAATCCACCCAGTTACGTGAGGTTGGAATTTATATGTGCATGAATGAGACAGAATGTGCCATTTGCATTCTGCCTGTCAGTTCCTTTGACAGCCACCAATGACAAGAAAAAAAATGTCATTTGCAGGCACACCAGAATGTAATGTGTTCTTGCTGAGCACGTGTGTCATCTATCCTCATCAAAAGAAGTGGGCAAGTTTTTGCATACATTTTGCGTTGAAAAGACGTCATGATGTGACTTACTATCCTCCATGTCAACATCTGGTTCCAGAAAGAAGCTCCTTCTTCTAGGGAGAAGAGAACTCCACCTGTTGAACCAAGAATGAAAAACCTATAAATCAAATTATCACTACCATATTTTGCAGACAAAAAGTCACACTTTTTTTTTTTTTTTTTTCCATAGTTTGGCAGGTCCTGCGACTTACATATCAAAATATATGTACAGTAATCCCTCGTTTATTGTGGTTAATTGGTTCCAGATCCAACCTTGATAAGTGAATTTCCGTGAACTATGGTTCAATATTAATAAATTGAATATTTTCATACTTGGACCACAGAAAACCTCTTTACCTGTTTTTTTTTAAACATTATTAGAACTCTTTAGACATGAAACACCCCCCTATGGTCACCTTTACATAATAAGAGAAAACAAGACATATAAAGACATAAATAAGACAAAATAAAGACTCACATTAGCACTGAGAGACCGTATTCAAAACATCACAAAACACCATGATTTATTATTCAATGTAGTTTTGAAAAACCATGACAGAGTGAAGCCACGAAGGTCAAAGCGCAAAGTGGCAAGAGATTACTGACGAATTTAATATACAATGTTTTTAAATGTTCATTCATACTGCCTGTCATGAACCAAGGAGTGAACACTACCGTTGACAGCGGCGAGAGGGCGCTCTAGGGTAGCAACACCTAGCGACACCGAGGATGAAAAATTCAATGAATCCGCAGATGTGGAATGAGATCAGGAGCTTGGTGAACTTGCTTGCAACTGATGAAAATGTTCTGGTTGTCATTGTTTTTCATTGGGCTATTAAATCCACCAAAATGACAAACGGATGGAACTGGCTGTTGATACAGACTTCCCGTACATCCTGGTGAGATGGAATTCAATCGTGTTTCTCACCTTCTTTAACAAATTTCTGGCACTTGCAACTTTATTTTGCCCCGTGACGGGTTATTTACCAGTCACACTCAGTAAAAAATGCAGTGCACGTAAGATGCACTCCATGCAGGGCATTTATTATCTATTTGTGACGCATTTCAGTCGCACAGGAAACATTTATGTCAGGTGAGTCACAGGCTCTACCACGACACGGTCCTCATACTTCTCATATCAGTGCCAACCGCAGCTGCCTGACAGTATAAAAGCAGTGTGTACTTTAATACGCTGCTTTAATCTTGAATCTTAATGGCACAAATGAAAGTGTCATTACTCCTTTATGGACAAATGTCCTTCTGTGAATTTCCTGTCAACCTTCTCTCTTGAACGGTGGTTCAACTGGTTCTCATGAAACAGCACTGAGCTCTGAGGCTACGTAGCACCGCTTAAGTGCACTCTGGAAAGCTGATTTTACCAACTGGTGCTCCGAAGGCAGCAGAGACTCCAGCAGCAGCTCCGGCAGAAACAAAGTCTCTTTTTTCTGTGTCTCTCCGGAAGTACTCAAAGATCTGCAAGGGCACAAACACGAGATATAATAATCTTCTCAACAAAATCACGACATGTAACACACACACACACACACACCTTGAAGTCTCTTTTTAAAGAGGTGCTCCTGCCCTGGGAGACCCCTGCAGCTACGACTGCACCAGAATGGATCATTGGACCTTCCTACAGGATTGTGGGTAAACAAGGAGACACATAATTGCATTATGAATCCATACATATGCATCACACCTTGCCTGAATTGCTTTGATTTGATTTGATGACCGGAATGAGAGGGCCATGTGACTAACAGTATAAATACAGTCATCTCTCGTTTATCGCTGTTGATTGTTTCAAGACCCGACCGCACAAAGTGCATTTTTGCCAAGTAGGATTCAATATTAATAAATGGAATATTTTCATAGTTGGAGCATAGAAAACCTGTTTATGACCTTCAAAAAAGTTTTTTTTTACATTATTAAAGCCCTATAAACATGAAATAACACCCCTATAGTCACTTTTATACTTGTATTACCTAATATAGTAGACAATAAAACATAATCTGCCGTACATAGACGTATACTCCAACAGTACTGCTAGCTTTGTTTACATGACATTGTGCAACGCCTCTGCACAAGCTACGGCATCTCTGAAGTTACACAAGAGATGGCTGCCACTTTAAACACAGCAATACTGTACACAAGCTAGGTAGTTGGCCTCCAATTTATTTATCCTAAACCTAAGAATGGGTTTGAAACTGAGTGAGGAAGGAGGACAAAATAAGCAGGAAAAAACGAACCACTTCCCCACTAATGAATAGTGTGCCATTGTCAACCACAAACAGCTACTGTTTAATAATGAATTTTTGAGTGATATTCCAACCGCGATCTAGCTGTAGACGACTGTAGAATGTTTCTTACCTTTCCAACAGCAAGTCCACCCACCACAGAGCAGATAACACCACACACTTTCACCACCAGGGTCTGACAAATACAATCAGGTTATCCCACCGACTCTCTCTCTCTGTGTGTGTGTGTGTGTGTGTGTGTGTGTGTGTATGTATGTATGTATGTATGCATACCTTAAGTCGAACCACCCTAGGAATCTTGACTCCATTCAGGTAACATTTTATTTGAGGAATACCACTTCCTGCTGCTATAGGCTGAATAGAAATGTTAAAAGCTCACATCACTACAGTATATGCATATATATATATATATATATGCATATATATATATATATATATATATATATATATATATATATATATATATATATATATATATATATATATATATATATATATATATATATATATATGTCAGTCTTACCTCAAAAAAAGCAACTATAATGGCCCCCACCATGACAAAGGTGGAGTTAAGGACAGCCCAAAGGATGAGAGAGATGGACAGGCCGCCCACCTCTGTAAACCTTTCTATATCTGAGCATCACATGTCAAGGAAAGCTGGTCTTTCGACTGAGGTACATCATTACAATGTTTAACTTTAAAACAAGTGGCTTATCATAATGTGAGTACCAGGATACTTTCTTTGACAACTTGGTATTTGAGTCCAGCCAGCTGCTCCACCACAATGTCAATGAAACAGGCAATGAGGCCTGTCAAAAAGCCAATCAGGCCGCAGACCACCCAGCGACTGATCTCCAAGCAGCGAAAACCCTTCAAGAGTAAGAACAAGCGATATAGGAAAATGATTATTGGAACATACGCTCACACTGACACTTACTGGGTACACCTGACCCAACACAAGTGTAGTATTCAAAATCCAATTTACAGATTTTGTATTAGATGGACTAATAAAAACAAAGACAAATTAAAAGGTGCCCCCTACTGGTGAAAAATAATTTTACATTACTGTGACATTCCACAGCCTAGAATCCCAAAGTGGGGTACGTGCACCCCCAGGGGTACGCCAATTGGAAGAGGACGTAAAATTAAAAACAATTAGAGCCTAACACTGAATTACGAGCGCGCCAAAATGCCTCACGGCGCAATGGAGAACGGAACCAAAAGTGGGAAGGATGGATGGAAGGAAAACAATGTTGTTCATTGCTCTGTGGGCATCACATAAAGAAATAAGTAAGTTTGACGATTATTTTGTACATTAATAGTGTTTAATCTCATAGATTTGATATTGGCATATTGGTGTTCCAATCCCCGCACGTTGCAGCGGTGAAAACCTGTCACTATGGGTGGGGCTTTACCTTGGTTGTTTGTATTTTTGCACTTCAGATACTGCTTTATTGTGATTGTTAAGCTTTCCCCTTCAATGCAGACTTAAAGCATATCCATCGTCAGTGGACAAAAAAAAGGGATGCTCAAATTCAAACAGAAGAATGCCAACACCAAACTGGAATAAATGATATGTAGGATGTTTATTTAGTTAATTATCAGTGCTCATGTGAAACTTTAGCAAAATGTGAGCATGTAAAATACACAATTGTGACCCAAAATTACTATTAAATTCATACCAATTAATTATGTTCAATATTTGTAAAAGATATGTTGGATGATTATGTATCTATTAATTAGTGCTCATGTGAAACGTTAATTGTGACCCAAAATTACTATTAAATTCATACCAATGAACTATGTTCAATATTTCAATTGAATTAATATCAAAAGGTGTGTGTTTTTTAAGTGCGCAGGAGTAGGGGGTGCATGGCTTCAGGTCAAATGTCTGAAGGCGTACGCCACAGTTCTACCGGGTGACATGCCTCAGGTAGTAGATTGCTTGTCTCCCGACCTGACAGTTGCTGGTTTGAGCCTCTGTCCTTGTGTAATCGTTCAACATATTTATTCATTTCAACGATCATTTTTACATTTTTACATTCCAACGTTTCAAATTCCGCAGTTTTTTTTTTTTGCCTGCCAACTACTCCCACATTCGTGAACTGCTTCAAACCATTGTAACATCAAAATGCTTAGCTCATTCAGGACATGTAGTCTATCTATGAGGACTTTTCTCAAAATTCCCCACATTTCCCATTTCACGTAACATTCTGCCTATTCTGTGCACGGTGGCATGGCTCGGGTCATCGAGTGCTCGTATCCCAACCTGACGGTTGCTGGTTCAGTCCTACACGCACAATTTCTACTGAAATTGCTTTATCCAGTTTGATTGTGCTGGTGGAGCCGTAGCTGAAGAGACCAGTGAACATACCAACAATGGGCTTTCCATCTCACTCACCATGTGACTCATCCGCCTCTCTTCTTCCAAAAACAACTGGTTCTCAATGTTATCGTAGTCGAGACTCTGAAACGCACACAAAATAAAACAAATAAATGTTTAAGTGTGCAGATAATTTTCCAAGGTCCAAAACATCATCAAACATTAAAATGAGATGGTCAATCTGCTATAGGAAGACCCATACTGATATTAGAAGCTCATACCGATTCTGCTCCTCATTGTTTTGTTTTTTTTTACCTCATATTTGAGTGACAGTAGCTTCTCATTATGAGGGATTTCTTTGGGACGCCCCCGCACAGACTCCTGCAAGGAAAAACAAAACACGACACAAGTCATCACAACACAATACACCACGGAGTGACATCAGCAGCCACCAAAGTGGACAGAAAAGCAATAATGCCGTTATTATGTCATGGGATCTTACACAAAAACTAATTACATTGTTGTGATGTACTCCCAATGGTGCACATACAGCGTGTGGATGGTACCCGGAAGCCCTCAACCTCTTTGCTGCTTGGCAGACATAATAACCAAATTGTGCTGCCAATTATGCATTTTATATTGTGATATATAATATTACGCAAGTATCGTTACTTATCTACACTTCCCCCTCAATAAAAACCTTACCCCTAAGAGACTCCTGGTACTCTGGCAGACAGCCATCAGCAAATCTGGGCCGCCACCTGATGGATTTGGCGCTACCCATACGTCCCTTGCTCATAAACACACTATAATGGGACTGTCTGTGAATGTAGCATATCGTTACAGCTCTGTACAGCAGGTGGCGGTATGTATTGTAACTCCTCTTCTGAACACACCTCACATGCACCTGGTCTGCCAGAAAATGAGACGACAGAGCAAGAGGGCATCAGCTCTATTTAGCCAGTAATCAGAGTCATTTTCAAAAAAAGCGACTGGAGACAAATCTAGTGAAGAGACTTTTGGAGACCATGACATGAAGGCACGCATCGCTCTTCTCAACGAGCACCGGGTGCTCCTGCCCTAACGCAGCTAAAAACACTCACAGGTTGCTTCATCTTGTTTGTGACATAAAAACACTTCCAACACATAATTGTTTTGTTTTTCCCGCTTTATATTCACTTTTTGTCTCTCCTGCAATTACAATACACTTGTAACCTCCTCTATGCAGGCAAGTATGATATTGTAGCGACCCAGATGTTTTAGGTAGACTTGGTGATGCCCGACTGTTTTGTGGCTGTGAAGGCGTCAGGTGGAGTGAGGAGGACAGATGCAATGCATGTGTGGAGGTAGCTACATTTGCTGATATTCTTGGATACGTACTATGGATTGACTTGCGCTGGTATCAGAACTTGTTCTGGACCGGATCAGCCCCACCCCAGTCATTATGTCACAACCACACTTTCTTTTGTTGAGTAATTAAACACTATGTACTGTAGTATAATGGCTGTGACGTAAACTAAGTGAATGCCTCAGGCCTCGGGGCAGTCATATGACCCTCAATGCGGCCTGCAGCAGTAAAAACCCTCCTCATGGCTATAAATTAGCAGGGTATTGTACCACCGGATTCAAATAAAACAACACAGGCCTCAGGAAAATGTCATTGAAAGTATTATAGCTCCTTCAACCTAATCTCGAACTGCACCAGCCCTTAATGGACAAAGTATTTTTCCTAAATGAAGTGACTTTGTCCTCGTACCGCATTCACAAATACGCACAGCCATTGAGAAGACTTCACATCGGTACATTAGTGCCACAAGCTTGCAAAATTCCTGACCCGATTTAATGTTTCTAAACACGTGACCAGAACGGATTCTGAATCATGTGTTTGGCGTGGGGTGGGGTGGGGTGTGGAGAGGTTAACTAAAGCCAGCTTGGTACTGACTGGACTGTAAACATCATTTGAAGACAGAATGGCATTTTACCTCATCTGACGTTATCTCCTCTTCCAGATCCGCCGTGCTCAATCTGCTTATTTGAAATACAGCTCCTCCACCAGACGGCTAAAGGGCACAGACATCAGGAATACAAGCGTTGAACAATTTGCTCATCACAAAAACACCTTGGCATTCGATTAAAAGACACCTGTGGCAATCATACAGCATTACCACTACACACCTTTTTTTTCATCTGCAGTAATTAAAGTCTAAATAACACAAAATGCACAGCTACAAAATTGACTAGAAAAAGGTTTTCCATTGCCATAACAAGAGTTGAGCGTGCTTCCACCTTTAGTCAGTGTGATGCGTGTGACAATAATAGCACTGGTGACTGGTGGAAGTCTGCCTTATTTTCCAGTCTTTCTCCATGAAGTGGAAGAGCTGACTGCAGTAAATGTGGCAGATGATCAAGCTTTAATAATTAAGTGGCAGTAAACAACTCATTTGATGATTAATTAATTTGAGTAATAATCTGGAGGGAAATGAAAAAAGTTAATGTTGATTTTATTATCACAGTAAAATAAACAAATAATAAAGACCGTGTTATCACACCCGAGCATATTCATGGATTTATTTTCTCTGCTTTTAAGTGTATTGTTTATTTGTTTTTTTAAATGGTAACTTTACTAGAAAATGGTCTGAAGGTGAGGAGAAAAAAAAGTGCTGCAGCTATGAATCTAGCAGAGGCCGCTGTCTCGCATGTCAACTCAATATTCTCCAGCAGGAAGATGCTTTGACAAGACATGATGTGTAACTGTATGTTTTGTATGTGCATTTACTGCATACTGTATGCCTTTAATTGTTTTTCCATGTATTAAACTGCATTAAAATGTGTTTAAAAGCTGCAAGAGGCATATTGTAACGTTTAATCAACAATTTGCATTTTTACAGCTTTTTATGTGTGCAACCACTATTTACAGGGGGTTTTTTTGGGGGGGGGGGTATCTAGTGTATTACGGATGGATTCACTGTTAAGAATTGATCAACTGTGTGGAAATGAGTGTGCTTTAATCACATCTCGAAACAATGGCGGCACAATGGAGTGTAATTCTTGGGTTCAACCAGCAGAGGCGCTGCTGAGCCACAACATGACATTGGGATGCTGAGCAACATCCACGCAGACCTCCACTACGATTGATATGCTCAATAGAATTTAAACAGAATTTGTGGACATTCAGAGAGGAAACAATATGTTAAAAGACAATTGACAGCTGAGTAGTTCAGCGTTTCACAGCAAATATTAGCGTTTTCCCGTCTTATGACTGATGTATTTTACCATGTATTCAAAACTCATTACCTACTAACTAGTTAGCTCAACAACCAATATATCATATGATGAATATTCGGGTGCAAACACATGAGCAAATGATGGCTATTTTGCGTTATAGAAAACGACACAATTTAAGCTCTATGTGTTAAGAAAAATCACATCATTTTTGTACTGCGAGAGTAACCAGCTGTTAGCAAGCATGCTAGCCCTACCTCTCTGGAGTGTCGCCGCTTCTCAGAGCCGTTTAGCAGCGGCGTCCCTTCGCCAGCTGCACCGGACTCATCGGCTCTGCTCGACCACGACACTTTCTTTGTGATGTTGGCCATGGTGGCCCACCGGTACCTCCAAAAGGTGTTGTTTTAGCTCATGAATTGTAATGACTATCGGCTGACTAGTGCCATTTCCCCTCAGTTCCCCATGATCATTCCTGTAACTCGTGACACTTTAGTAAGTAAGGGAAGCGTGCCAGTCCAAAAATGCCCGTTAATCGCAATGGATGCTGGGACTTGTAGTTTCTCTGGGAGTCAATTTTGCATTCAACTTTGTGTGGTCTGTATGGAAGTCTGCGAGTCGTTTAAAGTTACGTATAATTTATTATAAATGATTATTTATTGATTTATAATTTATTCTTAAGATTTGTGATAGTAAGTTTTAACTGTTTGCACAAAAAAACACAAAAATCAAAATGCCCATTTTTTCAGTGCCATTTAGTGTTTTTCGTGGATTATTACGATAACTCCAATGTCATTCATTCACCATCAAGTCTTATCGATAATACAAAAATGACACTCTGATATTTAAAAAAAACAACAGTAAAACTACAATTGTCAACTGGGTGTACACAGGATAAATCTGAGCTGAAAAATTTAACTCTAAAATCTGAAAAAAGTCCAGACCCTTGAGAAACTTCATTCCATGTGCATTAACACAACTACAGCATATGTTTTTTGTTTTGTCTTTTTAAAAAGCGAGTACAGTGGACACAAACGGTTACCTTAGAGCAGGGGTCACCAACACAGTGCTCGCGGGCACCAGGTAAGCCCCCCCACGACCATATGAGGTGCCCGCAGGCCTGCTTTTCATTCAGGTTTTCAGTTAATAATGTGAGAACACTAGAAAGAAATGTATTCTGAAACATAACATGTGAGTTGTGGATACCAGCATTTTGTGAATGTTCTGGTAAAACAAGCATATTTGCTTTGTTTGGGTTGAAATAAGGTATGAAAATCATTTCTACAAAAATGAGTAGCCCTTGGCCATTTTCATTTTCTAAAAGTAGCTCTCACAAGGAAAAACGTTGGTGACCCCCGCCTTAGAGGTTCAGAAACATATATACATGTAAACACAGTTCCTGCTTAAACGTCTATGAATATAAGGAAAATACAAATACAATGGTTACCACGTAAAAGTGCATGGTTAACTTTTTAACAGGGATCTGTGGGGCCTCTTACATGTAATAGAGCATGTTACAAAACAAGTTTTATTCAAGTTAAAAGGACATGTTTTTGCACATTTAAGGGTAGACACAATGCGCTTGTACATTCCAACCATGATGATACTCATGGATACATGATTGACCCTTCTGTGTCCATTCCAAGCTTTAGAGCAGGACCTTTTTCATTGCATTTTTAACTTTGTTGTGTGATTTAAAAGAGCCCTTTTCCCTTTCATTTTCTGGATTATCACATTTTTCTGGTTCATTCACATTATGTTGATTTTTAGTATATCAACGTTCATTATGATCTGACTTCATCATTTTAGATTTACTGGATGCGGAGTCAGTATTTGTCACCACAAATTCCCCTTTGTAATGTATGTCATCTTTGAAAGTCCATGCGGTGACGCGCTTCCCAGTTTCACTTTCATGCTGACTGCTTGATCAGCAGCCAGTGTGTTATGTCCATCCCAGTCTCATTTCTCTTAAATCTGCAGGACACTCATGTTCCTTCTGGGTAAGGCTTCATCATGCTTTGTCTTAGCTGTAACTAAAGATTTTGGGCTATTGTTGCGCAGCCTTCCCGCGCCGACATGGATGAAGCAAGACCTCTGCTGAACAGGAGACGATCATCATCATCATCATCAGAACCCACGGTAGGAGACCCAAAACACACAAAACCGAATGCGACTCTGACCAACTTTTAAGACTTCTGCTTACGTTTAAAATGTTCTACTCTTGTTATACATGATGTGCTTTCATTTTAGTTTGACACTGTGTAATGAAACTAAAATAAAGCAAAAGTACACATCCTCTGGACAGAGCAATGTTGTTATATATTGTAGGTATTGCTGAAATTGCGTGTGATACTTAGTTGATTGTACTGAGCACCCGGATCCATCCCTGAGTCAAGTTAAGTTCTATGGTTATTGTCACACTTTTCTGCATATGATCATTCTCATTAGATTTGCTGACTATGGTTTCAACTGGTTTGACTTTTAAAAAGGTGTATATTTTGAAGAACATTTCGGTTGAAGTCCAAATTCAACAACTTTTGCATTGTTTGGCTTTTCGATGCCAGGATTTTTTACAATATTGGCACGTGAAAAAAAAAAAGTATTCCTCCACATCACTATTCAGATTTTTGCGCTTCTGTCCATTCCAGTTTTGCTCCAATAATCCTGTACAATAACTGTGCAATAACTATGCAATAAACAAGTGCAATAACTGTGCAATAAACCTGTGGCTGATCAACATGTACATACTGTAGCTGTAAAAAGTGTATATAACTTCTTGATTTTGCACTTTCTATGCTGTTCTGTGCTTTTGTAGTCTGATTTTGCTGCTGTAAACCTGGAATTTCCCCTTGTGGGACTAATAAAGGCATATCTTATCTCATCTTCTCTTAGTTCCAAAAATCCAAGCTGTTCCTGGCTGTTTTTGCAGCGGTCTTGGGGAACTTCAACTTTGGCTATTCCTTGGTGTATCCGTCCCCCGTCCTGCCAGTGCTCCAGAGTCCCGATGCAGACCCCCGGCTGAAGATGGACACCTCGCAGGCCGCCCTGTTCGGATCAGTCTACATGCTGGGAGTAGCTGGAGGCGGGCTGGCGGCCATGTTGCTCAACGACTTGTTTGGAAGAAAGCTGAGCATTATGGTGTCAGCGATACCGTCTGCTATTGGGTCAGATGTTCACTTGTATTTTTTGGTTTAACAGACAGCAGATGATGCACTATATTCTATTGTCTCATATACATAAACATCTTTTTAGTTAAAAAAAAAACAGCTAGGCTAATACTGTTATCCTTTAAATGCCAGTTTTTAAATTCCTCCATCTTTGAATAAAATGTTCATATTGTTATGATGGCTGAATTACTGGGAGGCAGGACGGTTGTAAACAAGTCTTCCATTAAATTGTTTATATGTTTCATTAAGCACACAGGAGGGAGATGCTAAAACCGCATGTAACAACTGTCAACACTTCCTACCGCTCCTCTTCTATGACTTAGAGGCTTGCTCCAACGCAGCATGTAGAACATCACTGCCCCCTGCAGCCCACACCATGAACAGCAGCCCAGAACCACACACTACACACGCCGCTGCATTATTGACATTATTGTGTGTGTTCCAGTTACCTTCTACTGGGAGGGGCTGTGGAGCTGTGGATGCTCCACCTGGGCCGTTTCCTTACAGGCGTTGCCGGCGGGGTGACGTCAGCGTCCATTCCTGTAAGTTACCATGGTTACAGTGGCTCCGTTTTTATATAGTCTAGTTTTCGTTTTTGCCTCCCAGCACTAGTAATGATACATTTTAGGAGAAATATATATATACCAAAGTTGATAGGATACATGTCGGGCATTTTATGCCGTTGAGTTTATTTATTTATTGATTTTATTTATTTTTTAATACTTTTTTTTAAAGCTACACAAAGCATGACACATCTGTTCATAACGCCAGAAACGTCCTATTAAGAAAGCATTAAATATGCCATTTTTGATTCCACATTGATCTTAACATAGACTATCCATCCATCCATTTTCTATACCACTTCTCCTCATTAGGGTCGCGGGGGCATGCTGGAGCCTATCCCAGCTGACTTCGGGCGACAGGCGGGGTACACCCGGGACTGGTCGCCAGCCAATGGCAGGGCACATATAGACAAACAATCATTCACACTCACATTCATACCTATGGACAATTTAGAGTCACCAAAAACCCAGAGAAAACCCATGCGCACACGGGGAGAACATGCAAACTCCACACAGAAATGCCCAAGGGAAAATCGAACCCAGGTCTTTCCGATCTCCAGGCTGTATGATATGTTTACAGCAGTTTTTGGGAAGCTGACATTTTGTCCCTTTGGGGCCTTATGTTTTTCAGTTTTTTTAATATGATACTGTAGAATAATGAATGAGGAGGGGGAGATAATATTTTAATAATAATATTTTTACAGCTGTTTTGAGAAGCTGACATTTTGTGTTCCTAGAGATCAATGAGTGAGGGCATTTATCAGGGTCCTGTATAAATACTGGTACATGGTACCTCACCATATACATGCTGCGTGCTTTTGTGTTGCAGGTTTACATCTCGGAGATTTCCCATAAATCTCTGAGAGGAGCCCTCGGCTCTTGTCCTCAGATCACTGCTGTGTTTGGAGCCTTGGCACTGTACGCTTTGGGTAAAGGCATTCATTCATGCAGAGTTAACATTGGGGTACGAGGAAGGAATCTTCCACCCATTGTCTTTATATGTCTGTGCAGGTTTGGTGTTACCTTGGCGGTGGCTTGCAGTGGTGGGTGGGGTGCCAGCATTGCTGATGGTTGTGCTGCTGGTCTTCATGCCCTACTCCCCCAGGAGGCTCCTCTCCCTGGGAAGAGAGAGGCAGGCTGAGCGAGCTCTCCGCTGGTTGAGGGGAGTTGACTATGATGTACAAAGGGAGCTTGATGCTATTAAGGTGACAAATAGACCACAAAATCAAGGACACACAGCGGGACGTTACATTAATGCTAAACAAATGAATGAATTAAGGACACACTAAAAGAATAAAAGAACTACATTATTTTGCCACTTCAAGAGAAGAAAGTTGTCAATTTACAGGAGTAAAATGTAAATATGTCCGGATTTTACATAAATAATGGGGGAAAAAATGTTAATTTTGCATAACTGGAAACCTTCACAATTATAGGAAAAAAAAGATAATCCAGTGATGGCTCTCAGCATTCATACGTGTTTTCCAATGCAGCTCAGTATCAGCCTGCAGAGGCATGTCACATGGTCCCAGCTGGCCACGCCCATCTACTACCAACCGATCCTCATCTCTGTGGTGATGCGTTTCCTGCAGCAGCTGACGGGCATCAGTCCCATTCTAGTTTACTTGGAGCCCATTTTTTCTCAGAGCAACGTCTCACTGGCGCCCAGGTACAAAACTGTTCACTCTGCACACGAGATAATTAGATCATTAGTCACGGCTTTCAACATGTTCCCGTTCTGTATCTCTCAGGTATGATGCCGCAATCGTGGGATTGGTTCGCCTCCTTTCCGTGACCGTGGCAGCTGTTTTGATGGACAAGGCGGGGCGTAAAGCCCTGTTGTACACGTCAAGCTTCCTGATGTTCCTGTCCACTCTGACCCTGACCGTGATTTCCCTCACTACACCTCACCCGCCAGGCCCCGCCCCGTCAAACCTCACCACAAGTATGGGCCGCGCGCTCCACGATGACGCGGCTTTACACACGGCGAGCCACCAAACAGCTTCAGGCCCTCTTCCACTTATCAGCGTTGTGGTTTTCATATTTGGTGAGTCATGAAACCTGATTGAAAAAAATGAAGTAAAACAACATGGCAAGAATACATTTGTGATATTGCACCAAAACGTGGTAGTTTTACAATAGAGTCCAAATGTTATGACAATAAAGTCATAATATCACAAGAAAAGGTTGTTATCGTAATATTATGAGGAAACAGTATAGCGTCATTTTATAAGAATAAAGTTAAAAAAAGACGAGAATAAATGTGATATTGCAATAAAAATGATCCACTTTTTTAAAAGGTAGTATAGTCAAAATATCATCAGAATAAAGTTACAATATGAGCAAGAGCCCTAGTAAAATCTTAATTAAAAAGTATTAAGATCAAAATTTTAAAAAAGATAAAATCATGAAATAATTTATTTTAAAAAGTCATAACTTAGGAGGAATAAAGTTGTGATGTAATAAAGTTGAAAGTAAAAAAAAGAATAAAGTTGTGATGTTCCAATAAAAAAAAGATATAATTTTAAGAAGTTTGCGTAAAAAAAAATTATGAATCTGTAATATTAAACGAAAGGTTAGGTTACCATGAGAAAAAAAGTCATAATTTTGCAAGAATTAAGTCCAAAAATTCAAAGATGTGCACGAATAATTTTACAAGAATTCACTTTTAAAATTTCAACAATATAGTCATAATAGCGCAAGAAAACAAGTTTGTCAAAATATGAGCAGTTGTCTACGTGTCATTCACTCCCTGTATTTTTCAACGAATGCATAACTGAAAGAAAGTGTCTTTTACACCAAACGATTGTCCAAATGCTCCCTTTGATACGCTCATGCATTTTCTTTGTCTCCTAGGCTACGCCATGGGATGGGGCCCCATCACATGGCTGCTGATGTCAGAGGTGTTACCGCTTGTGGTCAGGGGCGTGGCCTCGGGCCTGTGCGTGACTGTCAGCTGGTTGACGGCCTTCGCCCTCACAGACGCCTTCACTCACCTGGTGGACAGGTACGGCCTGTACGTGCCGTACTTCTTTTTCACGGTGGTGTGCGTCCTGTGTCTGCTCTTCACCGCCGTGTGCGTGCCGGAGACCCGCGGACGCTCTCTGGAGGAAATCGAGAATTATTTCAGGACACGGAGGTTTACTATTAATGGCGAACATTACAGTGAGGAACAATAAGTACGTCACTCCGCTGTGATTGACATAAGAAAAATCATATTTATAAGAGAATAATAACAACTTCATAAGAAAAAAATAAGAAAATATTTTTTTTAAATACAACAGTGAAGTTGTATTGTATTTCAACATCCATTCCACAAAATTAGACTTTATTCTCATATCATTACGTTTGTTTTTTTCCGGCGTGGCCATAATACGACCAATGCAAATTAAAAACAGTCAAATATTTCAATTTCTCTTTACTTCCAACATGCATACAAAAAGTTACTTCAGAATACAACACTTCCACAGTTCAACATGTCCGAAAAGACGTAGTAAGAAGCAGAGCAGATATACATTCCTGAGAACTAACATGGCAACTGTGTGATGAGAAGCATGGAAGTCACGTGGTGTAGCGTGTCGTCGAGTCGCCTCACTCACAAACACACACACACACACACAAAAACACATTACCCACACACACACACACACACAGACTAATTCAGTATGTTACAATAGGGTATGCGTATATGAACCTGTCGGTATGCCACCTCATTCCGTACTTCAGGGTGTGTGCGGTTTGTGTGTCAGTGTACTTGTATGCGTGTGTGTGTGTGTTTGTGAGGACATGCTTTCGTTTGACGAAGAAAAACAAGTATTGTAGTTTTGTTACTGCAAAGATTCCTTGTTTTCAGCGGCCTCAGATGGTCGCGTCAGGTACTGCAATTTAAAAGGTTTGTTTTGAACAAAACTTTATTGAGCGGAAGTTGTATTAGCCAGGCCAAACTAATTACGGTGCCAGCATGTACTTCATGGGGAAAAAATGACTGCAAATTACTGCACTCTTGTTTAAAGGTTGCATTGCCGGAATATACTGATAGTTGGGGCACGATGTTGTCTGTGAACGAATTATTTGACTATAAAACGCGTCTTTTGTTATGTAAATTACCCGCAGTTAGCGAAGTTGTCCAAGATGGCGTCTGTAATCATACTATTTAGACATAGTTCACGTTTTATTTAGTAGCACTACATTGTATACGTGGCTATCTGGCTGCACATATCCACATTTGCATTGTATTTTCTGTCATATTTTCAGTTTCACACTTTTGAATGTCATTAAACCTGCCGACAACGTCCATGGGTCTCCAGACTTGCGATATGAGCGAGGTGTTAGCCCTTGCATCAGTCTTGCACCACCAACGGCACAATTGTATAAAAATCAAAATGAACAGACTTCTTTTATTAAAATGGGATTTTTTTGTGTTGTTTTTATTGGGTTTCAATTTGCAACCCCAATATATAAGCATGGAACGGGTGTTCAACTCTTGTCTCAGAGTGAAAAGACAACCACAGTGCCTTTTAAGTGCTTTGGCATGAATGAATGTTAATGAGCAAATATATGACTTGTTCTTTGATGAGAAAAAAACAGCTTGTCAAACAGGCCACGTTCCAGGAGTAATTAAAGCCGGCAATCATTGCAACACACACTTGTTGCTTGAGCACACAAGCTAGATAACAGCAGTGTGCAAAAAGGTGCCATATTCATATTTTTGCATAGTACAGGTAATGTTTTGGGTAATACTTTAACCACTGTTTAATAAAGCTACAATAAACTAAAAGTACTCACCCGCATTTACATGAGCGACTGCTTGATCAAGCTCTTTTTTGTATGAAATTAGTGTCTACTGGTTTTGCTCATAATTTCCCAAGCCGCCAGTACCCTTTACTACGCCGTGGTAAGTTACCACTCCATAGTAAGTTACCATAATTGTTGAAGGTTTTCTTCAAGAAAGCTATTTTGATATACAGTAATTGGCTTTTTATTTTTCCATGGACTGGCCACTGCAAAACTGAACCCTAAGCATGATTAAACAACTGAAACGAAGGTCGAACAAGTTTATTTTGGACTAACAAAAGTTTTTCTTCCTATGCTAGACCAGAATATATCGTACAAAATTTGAGATCTGCCAACAGAACAAGAAAATTGGACGTGCCATTTCACCTATTTCAGGTGTTTTGGTGTGGGGATATTTTACTTGTTTCAGGGGTTTGCAAGTCAAATGTTCTATGTTGCTGGTATAAAAGAAGTACAGTAACGCCTCGTTTATCGCGGTTAATTGGTCCCAGACCTGTTCGTGATAAGTGAATTTCTGCGAAGTAGGATTCATTATGTATAAATGGAATATTTCTGTAGTTACAGCATAGAAAACCTGTTAAAACCTTCTATATGAGATTTTTAACATTATTAGAGCCCTTTAGACATGAACTAACACCCCCATAGTCACCTTTACACTGATATCACCCTATATAGTAGGCATAATAAGAGAAAACAAGCCATATAAGACATAAATAAGACTCATTCTTGTGTGTTGCTGTAAATGTCTTCCGGTGCTAAGGGAGCTCGGTGTGGGTTACGGCTGCAGCAGTAGCCCGTGTTAGGGATTATTCTGCCTGTTGTGAGATCATTCAAACCTGCAATAAAAGCAAAAAAATCCCCACTGTTGTATTTTTTCCCCCCGTTTGATGCACAAATATTGCCTCAATTGAAAAAAATATTTGCATAACTGATTAGGGAATATTTCTTTTATCAGGATTTCTTGGAGTAACTCAGTTCCCTTGTGTGCATAAACAGACGGTCAGCCTTTGTACTGTATATCTAAACATTTAACAATGCACCACTTGCTGTAGAATGTACAGCTTTGTGAGGTTAGGAATGTCGTCTATCAGGCCCATCGAAACACACACACACACGCCACCGCCTCACCCATTTGACTTCAAGCACAGACAACACCCTGTCACACACCTTTCCCTGCATGGATACCATTACTGACATTTTTATGCACATTTTTTCTCTCCAAAAGGGTTGCCAAAATTCTACTGAGCGAAATCTGATATTTTGAAATCTCATATTTTGCACTATTGGTGGAAATAACGCAACCCGGAAATCCCCAGCACGAGTCTGAAGGTGTACTAATACACAGTGATCCATTGACCAACAGTTGAAAAATGTGGTTGAACTGGTGTACAATCCTCCTCAGACGTATTTGGAGATGAGACTCTATGACAGCACTGCCACGTCATTGAACTTAAAGTCCCGAAGCGACATCACAACAAATGCGGTCAAGCCGCATCACAATAAATGCACAAACTAGTTTGTCTGCATCTTTCTCAGACTGAAAGTGTCTTTTACGGTGTTGCACTGGTGAAAGATTGGCCGGCTTGATCTCGGGGGTTTCCTTTCGATGTCGCTGCATTAATAGTTAATGCTTTTCGGAGGTAGTTACTGCCAACACCACTGCAACTTTTGGTTTGTCTCACTTCGATTGCAGTCAACTGCAGGTCAAACACGTCTTGATGTCCTGTAGGTTTGTCTAAGCTATCACTTCACTAGGCGTCATTGAATGAAGAATGAATGTTAATGGTCCAAGTACAGAACCCCATGCAACTCTGCTCAGGTTGTTTTATTCTGCAGATTTCAAGGTTCTAACCCATTTTTTTGCCTCAACTTGACTTCTATTATTAATAATTAAGATGTGCTTGAAACAGTTGACAGCATAAAACCCAGCAGGCACAAAACATTGAAAGACCGTTGATAAATTGTTGAATTAGGTCATGACGTTGAGCAACACAAAAACAAGGTTGAAATCCCATCACAGCCGGCTGGCAATATAGGCACCAGAAATTCTGAGAAAAATTCAATTATCTTAAGATAATTATATTAAAAGTAGCCATGGAAATGTTCGTGTTGGTTGCAAAGTAAAGCAAAGTGCAACTCGTATTCCAGTAATCCCTCATTTGACCTGGTTAACAGGTTCCACAGCTGACTGTGAGAAGTGAATTTTTAAGATTTCTTATTTATAAATGGAATATTTTCGTAGTTATAAAGAAAACGCAGGACGCAGAAAGCAATGGGCGGTGCAGACAGACGAGAGAGGGCTTCAGCTGTGGGGTCCGGTGTGCGGGCCCTGCCTGCTTACTGCAGAGTGAGCTCACCAGGGGGTCAGTGGCAGATCATCTCTGCACTCCCGCATCAGTAAAAATACATCATATTAGTTGGATTTTTGCCTGAATTTATTTGAATTTAAATGGAAAATTAATGACATTTTGTTTCCATTTGCCCTCCTTTTAAAAATATATATATTTTTTAATACATGCACACACACAAATATCATTTAACCCCCCCACCCTATTTTATTTCCATTGGCCCTCCTTTTTTAAATAAATTACTTCAGAAGTTTTTTAACATAGCTATAGGACAATATATATATATATTTTTTTTCTTTGTGTAATATAGCATAATTACATAACATGCAACACATTTTATCATGACGATTATCATTCATCACAATTTTGTTTTATTTTTTTCTTCTTATAATTGTTTTTGGCAGGACACAGCTGCCTTATCATTGAGTGGCAACAAGGCACAACCCTCCTTTCCTCTTGCACACCATTGTCCCTTGTCCTGTGTTCTACGTATCATGTTGTATGACCTCACGTCTGTAAATTATGCACTTTATATGTCCACTCAATGTTTGCATTTAAAAAAATAAATAAAAATGTGCACATGCCGGCAGGTCTGCACCAATATTAAAAGGCCCCTCCTGCCTATTTCTATTTCAGAAGCACAGACTTTAGCGGGTTCCACAACTGTCCGATATGGATTTCCCTTACTTTCCGGAAAACTTACGTTGTCTTCGTAGATTGCTGTGGCTCGAGTGTGGACACCAAAGTTAAGTCAAAGTTAAAACACGGGAAACTAATTCAACCAGGAGTGTGATGGGAAAGAAGGGCAAAATACCGGAGCTTCCCGGGGAAACGGGAGGGATGACAGGTATGCTATGGACTCTTTTTGGGGGGGGGGCTTATCCGGTGAGCATCATGAATCCGTCAGGTCAGATCACCTGCTTTAAAGCACACCTCAGCAGGAGTCAAACAGGTTGGACTCCCTTTCGGAGGGTGACGCATACACACTCTCCTTCAATAATCTCTGAGAAACAAGAACAAAGTAGAGGAGAAGACCGAGATCATGCCTCGAAAGTTACGCCTAACCATTGAGCGAATCGTGTATATTCCCGTTCTGGCACTGAAGGTGGAGCCTGGGGGCGTGTTCAAGGTGAGGAAGGGTGTGGAGTACGGGTGAGAAGAGCTGGAGCTGAGAGTGGGACACGTTTGGACGGCAGTCGTGGCAGGAGATTGCGCACACCTCTGGACACTGACATCACCACCCGGACCAGGTGAGACTCTTGCGGTTGTTATGGGATGGAATGTTCTCTCTTTACCACTTCACAGTGGAGTCGACCAAAAATGACCGATAAACGTGTTTCATGCTAGGATATTGACAGAAAGAGTGTTTCAAGGTATGCAGCATAAAATTCAATCAATCAATCAAAATTCAATCACATTAAACTCATCAATGCAGATTGCGATATCATCTGTGGAGACCTTGCAGATGAAAAGCTCATTTACAGTATTTGGGATGTGACCATGGCCAAATGCTCCATTAAAGCGCTACAGTAGCATTCGGCGTGCGTCCTACTTAGCTCAGATTTAACTTCGCAATGCTGTAAACATTTTAAAAAGCAGTAAAGACATATCCTGTCTTTAAAAAAACACCTTTTAATGAAGTTGTTGGACTTACAGGACCTCCAGTTCGTCCACATCGGTAGTGGACAAAGTTCTGTTAGGATATTTTGGGTGAGTTGCATCAGTTGGAACAATTGTGTTTATTTGATTACCACTTTAAACACACAAGATCACTGACACGATAAAAGCACAATCAACTGTGTCTTTTAGTGCACGGACACCTTCATCTGAAGGCGGGACGGAACGAGTGCGTGTTATTTTTACATGTTATTTTACATTCATTCCCATGCATTTCTTTTTACACATCTTTTTATTGATTTTTTTCTACAAAAAGGTCATCTCATCGTATAAAGTAAATACAGCCACAACTTTCGGGGGAACAACAACCGAAACAGCTGCTATTCTAACCAACACACAGCTCAACGGAAGACATGTTGAAGAAAACAAGAAGATGATAATAAATAAATAAATACATAAATAGGTACATAAACAATGTAAGGTGCCAAATTGAAACAAAATGAGTGAAAGTAGGATAAGCGTGAGGCCACACAAAAGGAGGGGAAGGGAGGGAGGGGCATCTAGTTAGGTTCTGCTTGAATAATGGTTCCGTGTAGATGTTCCAAGAAGGGCTGCCAGGTTTTATAGAAGGTGCCGCCACAGCCGGAGAGCAAAAATCTAATCTTTTCTAATTGGATGCGAGTAAGGACTTCCTTATCCCATGTATTTCGGTGGTTGACACTAAAACGGGGGCTGTCATTCACAGAATACGATACAGGCCTCGAAAACCGATTTTTCACACTTTGACATGGCTGAAGGGTTGAAATGTACGCCCAATAGGGGTGTCGGAAGATGAGATTTCTCGTTCAGACAAAAAGTCTCAAGACGATAAATGAATAAATGAATCACACGATAAATGAAAATGAACTTGATCATTTTGCCAGCCTCCATATATTGCCATGTGCGTGTGTGTCGGTTTTCCTCGCCTCTCGCCTCCAGACAGGCGGGAAGAGAGTTCACTCTGTGCATTGGCTTCAGCACACGCTTTATAAAAAAACGGCGAACAGAGTGAGACCTTTGACATAGCTGAAGTTTGCTTGTTTGAAAATTCGCCTCACACTTTTGACAAAACCTCGATCAAAAATGCCTGTTTGCAGCGCCCTACGTGCTTTTCTGTCTGTTACAGCGTACCTTTTGTTCTGGTTACTATCCGTCAGACTGACGTGCGCGATTACGGGGAAAATGGGGATTACGGGGATGTTATTTCCGCTTTCCTGCGCGGACAGTGAGGAAGGCAGACAGTGAGCATCCCACACAGGTTGGACCAGCGAAGATGCCGCATGCACCTCAGACCACACCTTTGGCACTGGTGTGTGTGCTTGTGGGCGTGAATGTGTCTGAGCTGACGCAGGTGGCGTTGTGCATCCGAGGGCGGGTTGAGCCTACGCAACTCATCTCTTGTTATCGTGACCGCAGAATGCAGACTGACCTGATCAGGAGCCATTTTTATAGAACTCATTTATCTTTTAAGACGGACGTGGCTCTTTCCAAGTGGCTGCATTGGCGTCACTGGCCTGTGTGTGCAGGACAAAGAGACAGGGATCATTTACATCACCGTTCTTCACAACATCGCAGTTATCTTACACATGCAACACACCGAAAAGCCCCGACAGATGCTGCTGACCAGTGTTGCTCTTGCTGGGCTTCTCCTGCCCCCTATAGACGGTTTTCGTACTAACCACCAGCCTCTGTAAATCACTCATTTGCATCACAGGCATTTGGATGCAGCAGAGATGATCTACAACCAAATGTTTCTTTGAAAAACGCAAACACACGAAGAAATGTCACTCCACTTGCTTGTGCTGTGAAGTCAAAGAGCAACCAGTTGGCCAAGATGAGCTGTGATGACAACCTGCTGTCAGTCACCACACACACACGCGCGCACGCGCGCACGCACACACACACACACTATATATAGTCATGGAAAAAATGATTAGACCACCTTTATTTCTTCTGTTTCTTGTTTATTTTAATGCCTGATACAACTAAAAAGGTACCATTGTTCGGAGAAATATAACGATGACAACACAAATAGCTCATAAGAGTTACATTTTTTGGCGGTACAATGCTATAGCTATTCATGTAAAAGTGATTTGGGTTATTATCAAGAAAACCGTGGAAGTTGTTAGATATCAGCTCTTAAATGAAACTCTTATGAGCTATATTTGTTATCATCATTATATTTATCCAAACAAACGTACCTTCAGTTGCACCAGGACGTGGACCCATCATCTTTGCGTTTCAGGCCAAACAAGATATTCACACACATCATCTTCGACTTTCCAATGAACCAACAACTGCTTGCGTTTGGCTCGTGTCGTTTTGGTCCGTCTAGGGCCTAACCCAGGGGTGTCCGAAGCATGGCCCCCCGAGGAAACGGCCCACTACTGTTTTGTATCGGCCCTCAGCACATTATAAAATACACCTAAACAACAAAGAGCGGTAATTTTTACGAGAATAAAAATCTAATTTTAGGAGAATAAAGTTGCAATATTAACAAAAAAAATAGCATAAAGTTGCAATATTAAATGCTACAGTATGCAATTAAAAAAATACATATTATGAAAAACAAAACTAGCAATTTTATGAAAATTAGGTTGGCTAGAAGTTATTTCTTTAATATGAAAACGTCTGAGCGTATCTACATGGGCTGGTTTTTTTAAAAAAAATGTAAAAGTGGACCCCGCATCCTTTCATTTATCGGTATGCGGCCCTCGGTGGAAAAGGTTTGGACACCCCTGGCCTAACCAATGACTCGATTCATCGAAACGAGGCGGCTAAGAAGATGATCGCTAATTGCAGCCCGAGAAAACAGTGATTCCCAACCGCTGTGCTGCAGCACGTTGGTGTGCCGCTGGAAATGATTCAATTCATCACTTAACTGGTCCAAAAGTGATTATTTACAGCAGATAATGTATCTCAGCAAGCCGTGCACAGGATAGTGACAGGCAGGACATTGAAATGCTCTTCCGCTAGCTAGCATAAGGTACAGTACATCATTAACTGAGCACATGACCACATAGGACGTATGCTTTTTCTGACATTTTTGTTTAGCGGTTGTGCCGCGGGATTCTGCTAAAGCTTTGTGCCACACAAACAGAGAAAGACAAGATCGCTGTGTGTGCGCGTCTCTCTCGCTATCATTATGTGCACCCTGAAAACAGAGCTGCCCCCGGCCAAATTAAGGCCCTAAGCAGAGCCCACTACCCGGGTGGCTGACAGGTGAGTGGGCAGATTCTCTTATTCTGCTGCATAAATGACTCGTCCCCCCCCCCCAGCTCCACACCTCATGGCAGCAATGCGCTTGCTTCCTTTGCGGATTTGCCGAGAACGTGCCCCCTTGCTCAAAATGTACTCTGCGTGTGGGGAGGGGCAGCTCGACATTTCTCTTTTGGCTGAGCCACACGAGACTAATGAACAAGTTCAAACTGTGTATACTGACATCATTTAATAAAACGCTTTAAGACAGTGGTTCTCCAACTCCCACCGACCCGACCCCCCCCCCAAAAAGTACCACTTGTCCTCACAGATGATTGGCATTTCAGTGACGAATTTGTGCGTGTACGTTTCTTACGTATACGCCTCTAAAAGCGTTTTATTACACCTCTGGTCTCCTGAGTGCGACTAGATGGAGCCCACGCACCAGCAGCAGCCCCGGTACCACAGTTTGGGAACCAATGAATTTAAGACATTTCCCCCCAGACCCCTCTTGACCACATGAGATTTAAGCAACCAACATGTGAGTCACTGGCATTTTTCTCGACACACCCTCTCATCTGCGACTGAGGCAAAGCATGCAGCAAGGCCACATTCTTGCACTGCTGTGCGTGTGTGTGTGCGTGTGCGTGTGCGTGTGCGAAACAATGACAATAAAACATCGTCTGCTCTGTCAAGGGATGCGTGACTACATCTTGACGTACACACTTCAGTGAAGTGAACAAGTGCATGAGAGAAAGTGCGCGAGGCGCCGAGCGACCGTGTGTGCGCGCCCAAGATTTATGCAAAGTGTGTTTCTGTGTCTTTTGATGTCGTACAGAAAGACGACCATGAGTCACGTACACTTTTGGACAGGTTTTTCTACCTCTGGGTCATTCATTGAAGCGCTCACGTGGTCCATTATTTACTTCACGCCACAAAAACAGACAGGCAGGATTCTTGTGCCAGGTTAGCTTTTTTTTATCATTTATTTATGCACAAACATCCACCTATGGGAGACAGTATAGTGGTTGTGCAAAGAAATCACACTTTTTTTTCAATCCCCCCAAAAAACTAAACAAATAATTGAAAATAAAATAACCCATTCAGAAATAAACGGCGATAAATAATAACTGTACAATTAAATAACTGACCTGCTTACTCTAAGCCTGCATCATGTAAATAAGAATAGCAACAATAATAATAAATAAAAATCTATTTTTAGCTCAAAACAATACAAAACAAATAATTTAAAATAAAATAACTTCTTCAGAAATAAAAGGTAATAAATAAAATAAAAAAAATTTAAAAAGTCAAAAGATGTCCATATAAACATTAACACTAATAAAAATTAAATCTAAAAGTAAACATAATAAATAAATATTACAGTAATAATAATAATAATAAAGTAATATCGTATACCTACAAAAGCGCTATATAAATGCGATGTATTACCATTATTATTTTTTGGTTGTGTTTCGGATGAAAAGCAGAAGAAAACCTCAACTACAGTCTTTAATTTAAAAATATACCTCAAAATCTTCCCTTTCAGTATACCTCCAAGATAACCCTGTTTTATTTTTTTGGCTGGCGCATGTTGGGAACTATTTTATTCTTTTGCAATCGTGTTTTTCATGACAGCAGGGTGGCCTCATGACAAAACATGAATGCATGTGTTGTTCACCCTGTACACATCCACAACAGCACATCAAATATGATGGAAATGTTTACCTGACTAGAAAAGCACTCGGAGAGCGGAAAACTTGAGAGAGGAAACTTGTCCTGTATTTTTTCCTGGAGTTACAGTCATGGAAAAAATGATTCGATCGCCCTTGTTCCTTCAGTTTCTTGTTCATTTTAATGCTCCATACAACTAAAGGTGCCTTTGTTTGGACAAATAGAAGAATGAAAACAAAAGTAGCTCGTAAGAGTTACATTTTGGTTATCATGAAGAAAGCCATGGAAGTTGTTAGACATCAGCTCTTAAATGAAACTCTTATGAGCTGTATTTGTTATCATCATTGAATTTGTCCAAACACATGTGCCTTTATTTGTACCTGCCATTACAATGGATCAATAAACTAAAGAAACAAGGGTGGCCTCATCATTTTTTTCCATGACTGCATATTCACAAATGCCCAAAATGGTCCTCTCTCGCAATGTTAAAGAATCCTTAAAAAAAAAAAATTCTGGATCACCCCCAAAATGTAATCAGTTCCTCCATATCCCATTTCTAACAATTCCTGAAATTTTCATCCAAATCCATTCAGAACTTTTCAAGTTATTTTGGACAAACAAACACCGACAAAAACACAACCTCCGTGCTGCACTTGCCTTTTGCACTGCGCTTGGCCGAGGTAATTGTTCTGCAAATGGTTCATTTTTATTGCTCGACTTGGCCATGTTTCAGCTGAACTATGACTTTATGCACAATATCTAACATATTCACGTCATTAAATGTTAGAACTTAACTGATACTCGACAGCTAAATGAATGATGAACAACACAGACAAGGAATGAAAAAAAGAAAACAGAAAAAAAATGCATCCATGGTTGATGATCGATAAATAGCTCACACTGTCTTAACCAGAACCAGGACCTGTTTTCAGTCCCAACTCTAAGGGTGCATCATGTAAATAATAATAAAAACAGCAATAATAAAATAATAAAATAAAAATACACAAATACAAATAATGAAATGTATATTTATATAAAATAAAAAGTAATAAAATACAGCATGCAAAGCGAAACATACTAAAAAAGGGCACTTAACATATTGAAAAGAAATATATAGAAAATGTAATTTTTTTAGGTTCATGTCTCTTTAAATATTTATTACATACTGTAGTTTTCGTGTATTTAACGGCTCACTTTTTGCATCCTCTGGAATGATCTGGGATCTGGAATGACCTTTCACACTCATAATCACTAATCCAACTTTTCCTCCTGCAGCGATTTTTTTTTTAAACGCAATTAAAGCAAATGTGTCCTAATGGGCACATCGTGGGTGGATGAAGGAATATTTCTCTGAGGCGCCACACCCAAGCATGACGCGCCGCAAGCAAGCAGGGCCGCGCCCGGGCGTTCCCCCCCCCCAACCCTTCAGTCTGCTCCCATGTACAAACAAACATGCACACAATGCGCCTTCTCGTCCAATGAGTGCTGACAACTTTCTTATCATTGAGCGTGAAATACACGCTCAGCAGCTTCAGTCAGGCGTGTACGCCCTCTAGCGGCAGGGAGGGACATTACACGGGTGAAAAGCTTTGTTATTTAATATTCCTTTTATTTCTCTCGCAGCGCCATGAGCGACCAAAAACATCCCCCTCCCTACACCATCCCAAGTAAGCTCAAACACGCACTTCATCATATACATTTGCATTTTTCATCCACACCTTCATTCATTCATTTCAGCTGTAGCAGACAGTCAAACTGACAAGGTGAAGGTCTACCATGTCCACACTCCGTTCAACGCTTCCTTACCGGACCAGTCTCAGGCAGTACCAGGTAAATATACCTTCACGTGCACAAAAATGTATAGTGCTTTTTTTGTCTGTTAAAAAACGTGCAACTTAAACCCAAACTTTATCATACCATATAAAAAGTGTTTTTAAAAATATATTTAATAAAACATTTGTGCATTGTGCAACAATGAAGCAAGTCATGCACCAGCCGTATATTCAGTATTTTAATATCATTTTTGACTAGCACTTTTGGCTTTAAGAACATGGATATGAATGTAGTGAGTAAGAGTATAAAAATGTTGTGAAAAGGTTTAAAAATGATTTTAAAAAACGATTGTATTGTTTAACATGACTATCTCTTAACTTTATGCCCTGTCGTCTTTTGTCTTGTCATTCCCAGCTAAAATACACCAATTCATCTTGTAAATATGCAATTGAATTCAGAAGTTGGCCAAAATATGTACTTTAAATGTAAATACATTTCACATATGAATTAAAATAACTTTTTTTAATCGATGATTTTAGAGAACCATGAATGTCAACTGCGCATCCCTTGTTTCAAACACTGCCCCGTCAACACTTCCTAACTTTCTCCTTCGACGGACTTATTTCCTAAAAACTTGCTCTCGCCCAGCATGCAGAACGTTACTGCCCTCTACAGCCCATACACCAAACTGCAGCTCAAAACTACGCAATACACCTGTTGTGGACTCACCCCGAACCAGCTTTTAGGAATCACGAAGAAATACAACATGGTGTGACGAGAAATGAGGAAAAAACATTAACTAATTACACAACGAGTGCTTACTCAGCATTTTTGTTGTTCTCTGTCCCCTCCATTAGTGTACACCGGCGGAGGCGGAGGTCCGGGCGCAGGCTACGATGGCGAGGGTAAAAGTAACTTTAGGAGCTACGACACCGGACTGGGACGTACTTCCGGCATGACCACGTGCCCCTCCTGCAATCAGCAAGTGATGACCAACGTTGAATACAAAGCAGGAACCTACGCATGGCTGATGGTTCTACTCTTCATCTGCCTCGGGTGAGTGCCAGCGACCGTTTTCCAGGCAGAATTGCTGCTACTTTGGACCATCAACCAATACAAAAAAATTCGCCTCTGTTGCTTCCTTGACAACTTGGGACCAAGGACTGCTCCTTCCACCTACTTGTTGCTAGGCAGAATTCACGAGCACTCCCAATAAAAAAATGAGCATACGTAATTCCTCTTTTAATGCAGTTAATTGGTAGTAGTTAGAGCATAGAAAACCTGTTTACGACCGTCTAAATACAGTTTCTAACATTATTAGAATCCTATTAAAGTCATATTTACACTCGTATTACCCAATATAGTAGACATAATATAGACTCACATGTTAGTATTGGGAGAGTTACTTTGGGAGTACTGTACCTTTGTGTCATCAATGTAACATTAGTGACACCTAGTGCCCAGTATAGAATACTACGTTTACGCTTTTTCTTTGAATAGGGGAGTACAGTATGTCTTCGGAATGCCTTATATTTGTATTTTAGTTCATGTAGCAATTTTTATGCTGAAAATTCTCCTCATACGAATTGCTTAAATATGCATATTTTTTAACTAATAGGCCCTAGTATTGCTATGTTGTTTCCTTGCCAACAGGATTCTGATGGACCACACCTTAGGAAATGGACAGGAAGATCTGACAGAAACACTATGAATTTACGCATACTAGTAATGGGGCTAGGGAAAGCAGAAAAACAAAAAAAACGTGTAACGTGCGTGCGTGTGTGTGTGCTCCAGGTTGTGGCTGTGCTGCTGCCTGATCCCACTGCTGATGAAACGATTCAAGGACGCGCACCACTTTTGCCCTCGCTGCAACAGACTGCTGCACGTGGAGAAGAAACAATGCTGTGAATGAGGCACATGAAGGCAGAAACGAAGACGTACGCTACTAAGCATCCCCGTACCTTTGTCCCGGCACCCCTTACTGCTACTATTAACATTAAAAAACTTGACTTATTTCTACGGAGGAGCGTGCTTGAATGACTTAAACGTTGACCTACTTACACCGGAGCGATTCAGTGAAACCCTCCCAGGCACTTGTTTGGGAGTCATTACTACCGATACAGCAACAAATAGTTCAAATGAAGGCTTGTACAAACATTTTATCCTCTTAAGAAGTGATTATTCATATGCGGAGGAATAAACAAAGAAAACACCCAGAAAACAGGCTCACACTTTGGCGTGAGCATTGTTTCGTTGCCTCCCTAACGTGTGTGTGAGTGCAGCTAAGCTACTGAGTGTGTGTCCGATATGCTGTTTATGAAGGACGTGAAGCAAACTGGCAAAGAAAGGCTCAGGTCACGTGCAACACACTGTGCAAAACATCTTTCGCGTGTCCAAACGCAGTCTTATAACAGGACATGTGAGATTTTATGTTTTCGCATAAACCCTATTGCTTTTTTTTAACTTCAAAATTCTAAGATTTAAAAAGTATAGCTTCCTCTTGCTCTCTGACCAATCCCACAGTTGTGACTTCAATATTTGTCCAATAAAACTAGTCTATACAAGTAATAAACATTGGGTGGTTGTCTTATTTTTTCCTCGTAGTGAGTAAAATGTGATTAATTATAGTATTTATTATTGTATGGCAATTTTAAAAAGGTGCTACTAGTAGTGCATACTCCAAATCAACAGGGGGCAGCATGTCATAAAACACCTCTGCAGTAATCAAAAACCTGAATGATTATATTCATGCTTGTCTATTATGTGTTGCTGTCCAATGGAAACTTTTTTTTGTGTGTGTGAGGTAATAAAGTTTTATTTTTTAAATCCAAAAAACCTGGAGATAAAATGGTTTCCACTGGATAGCAATATTTAAACTTCTGGTCAATATATATTTTTTTATACATTTATATATTTTTGAGTTAGAATAAAATTGAAAAAAAATTATAATTAAAAGGCATTTAATTGTTGGATTATGACCAAGCAGTAGTGGCTCACTGGTGCCCCCAGTGGTGTACATTGGTGAAAGCCCAACTTGACGATAAAAATTAAAGTCAGCTTCTCCATATCCGTGTTTCCTCAGACAAGATGAGGAAGTTTGAAATTTTTTACGGGGGCGGGCGTCTAGTAAATATTTTTGTCCACAAAACTGAGCAATATTAAAATGTATTATAGCAAAAGGGTAGTGACAGTGGTGACTCACTCACCAATGGGTTTGTTTTAATAGCATTTTTTAAAAGCTGGAGCAATTTAACAAGTTTAGAGCTTGCGGTAACGTTCCCCGCATCACTTTAGGTCTCAGTCCTCCACCTCAGCCAAGCTCTCCATGAAAATGTGTAATCAACCTTTAACTCCCGTGTCGACCACTAGTCGTGCAACCCAAGTTCATCATTGAGGTCAACCGCTCGTAGAAGAAGCTGCAGGGTATTAGTTTTTTTTTTTTGTAGAAAATTTTATTCAACATACATTTTCCAGCAAAAAGGCAATATACAGGAATAGTTTGTCGTACACTGCTGCTACACTGAGGATTTTAAATTTTTAAAAGATCAAAATGATGAAGATGTGATTCTGCAGGTCATCTTTGCACTGCACTTTTTGGAGACACGACAAACCCGTTGCAGTTAGTTTGGAAAACAAACCAAAATGTAACAATAGAATTGTCAAATGGTACATCAGGAACGCAAAAGAAAAAAAAAAAAGAAAAAAGCCTACACACAAGAAATATGAACAACCGGCTCCTTCTGTACCCAACAACAAAGGCGAGTGTTCCTCTTTACATTTTACATGTCCATATTTTTTTTTTAAATATACAATTCTTAAATGTTGTCTTTACAGAGCCCGCTATGCGCTATGAGAGGAGCATTCCATCTGTGCTTTCAAAAGAAAAATAATTTCATAGGGATTAGTGTTTTCCTACAATGCTGGTTTTTGCCTCTACACCATCCTCTTAACCGCGCCAGCTCTTACGTACAAGTCTGCAAGCTCCCTGCCAAGCACCATGCACTTACTGCTCCCAACCACGCGGGGGCGACACTTTCACTCAAGGAGATGGGAGGGATGGAGGAAGAAGACCACGCTCGTTTAGTACCAGAGAAGGAACGACTAAGAAAAGCGAACTCGGCGCTGGTCTGTTGTGTTTCTCACAAAAAGAAGCCCAAACTGCCAAAATGTACATTTTTACCAATCCTGAGAAACCCCTGACATTAAGTACCAATGTGCAAGATGAAATACAGACAAAATCCTTCCTCATTTTTTTCCCATTTATTATTTTTTTTAAACATATGCATTGGAATCTTATTACTTTATAATAATACAAGTTCTGCAGAAAGACAAATTATTTTTGCTCCCAACAAAACTAAGTGAGAAAGAACTGTGCGTAAACGTGGAAATACTTTTTTTTTTTTTTTCTCGTTGCACTAAAAAGGATGGGAGCAGAAAATGTAAGAAGCACACTGAGGCTTTGCAAAACGAGGATGGATGCCACCACTTTCCCAGCACTTCTCTTCTTGTTGACAAATTCTTGGTCAAAAGTGGCCTTCGTCCCTCTCCCTGTCAGTTAGTACTTGCAAACGTACTTCTATTAAACTGTCCTCACAGCAGCATGACGCCTCTTCAAGCAAGTCTTCATTTAAAAAAAAAAAAAAAAAAAAAAAAAAAAAAAAAAAAAAAAAAAAAAAAAAAAAAAAAAATCAAACCCAAAACAAAACAGGAAAAAAACTAAAACGGGAAAAACGTGATATGGAAGGGGTGGGTGGGGGGAATTAAGTCTAGAACTTTTGTTATGTATATTTATAGATATATACATTATAGTATAATATTTTATACTCACGTCTCCACTTATTAAAATTCCATTTCTGCCACTCCCAGGCAACAAAAACAGGCAACCAACAGTTAAGAGAAGCCGGGGAAAGAAATGAAAAGGCTCGTAATATGAAAGGGCTTGGCTTAATTAAAACAAAAAACAAAAAAAAAAAAAAGAAAGAAAAAAGGGGCCTGAGGGTGGGGGGAATGGTTGGTGCAATTTACTTTGATAAGGGATGATCCATCAGCTGCAGCGATATCGGCTGAAGACAGTGCCAGTGTGGCGCTTGTAGGGGTCCAGGCAGGGTGTCGAGCACACTCTCTCACACACACACACACACACACACACACACACGGTTGGTTACAGTCAGTTATGGTGTGAAGTGGGTCGAGAGGAAGGCAGGGGCAGTAAGAGGAAGGAGGAGGACCAAACAAGGAAGGACGGGCTGCTTTAGTTGTGGATTTTGATTGCTTTCTCCAGGTAGGTGTAGCGCCCTCTCTTTGGAGCTTTGTTGAAGTGATCCAACCCAAGCCAGGGGCGCGGGTGGGACATGTTACCTGCAGAACGGGAGGGGAGGGACACGGACACATGTAAGAAACAAGCAGGATGCGGGCACCAGAGCGCTTCGTCGTGGCACACGTGACAAGTCATCTGGTTTGTGTGGGCAGGATAGCTGACAGGCTGCGTAAATAAGAGCTGTTATGTTTGCGCTGGCATAATCAAGAGTTGTATCAAGAGTTATATTCATGGTGGAGAGCAGCGCCCGGATGGAGCCCATGTGTGCTGAAATGGGAGTGGGAGCAAAAAAGATGCTGCAGGGACTTCCGGTCGACGGTTGCATGGAGTAGACGCAAGAGCGAGAGCTCCGCTTCTATTTTATCATTTTCACTCTTTCACTCCTCATTCCGACGTTTCTTTTTGCTCTTTTTTGGAGAGTTTACATCTACTTTACCCGGGCTTGTTTCAAATGGCATCACAGCGGGGCAAACTAGCGGCAAAAAAAGACTCGCCTACTAGCCTGACGATGGAAGCGATCTCCGAGCTACTTGACCAACACAGACAGTCGCTAGCAGGAGACTTTAAAGAATCGTTTAATCAGCTGGAAAACAAATTTGACCAAGTTTGTGCCACCGTGAGTGAACATGGCCAGCGGCTGTCTTCCCTTGAGTTGGCAGCAGATGACCTGAGCCAGCGTGTGCGGGAATTGGAAAATATTTGCTCTGGCCTGCAGGAGAGCAATACCAAGCTCTCGGCTAAAGTCGTTGACCTCGAAGGCCGAAGTAGAAGACAAAATATTCGAATCTTGGGCTTACCCGAGTCTGTGGAAGGTGGTCGACCTACAACCTTTTTCGCTGACTTGCTGGTCGAGGTCTTTGGAGAGGAGACTCTACCGTCTTCGCCGGAGATTGACAGAGCCCACCGGTCGCTAATGGCTAAGCCAGCTCAGGGGCAGAGGCCGCGACCTGTTATTATTCGTCTACACCGCTACCAAACCAAGGACCTTTTGGTCCGTGAGGCACGACGCAGAGGGAAGCTCGAGTACCGTGGCCAGCAAATTCGAGTGGTGGAGGATTACTGTCCTGAAGTTCTGGGCCAGCGAGCCGAGTACAGGGATGTCATGGCGGAGCTCTACAACAGAGGCCTCAGACCATCGCTTCTGTATCCTGCACGGCTCCGTATTACACTTCCCGGCGGAGACAAAAAGTGGCTACCTTCGGTTAACGAGGCGCAGAAATACCTTGATGGACTTCCTAAGTCATCTTAAAATATACTTTTTTTGTGGACGGTGCCCTAGGTGTGATTGGTAGCGACGTAACCGTTACCGGGCTATTCACAGGACATTTTTTTTTTCATAGCTCTTGTTATACTTGATGTCACTGTAATGTGAGTATGTCCCACTATTTTGTTTCAGGGAATTTCCCCTTTCGCACTTGGTTATGAAGGAAACATCTTAGTGCCTTGTTTCACGTTGGAAGTTTCTACCTCAAGTTCCAGTATTACCTTGTTTACATACCGCTACAATTGTATAGGTACACAAGACGGTTTTCAGGGACCCGGCTCCTAGGAGTGTTGAGTGCTGTTTAATAATTTACAGAGGAGCTGAAGATTCGTGAGTGACAGGAAGATTGTATTGGAATAAGTATGGTTGTTTTGAAGAGCTTGCTGCTTTGTTTTTGGGCAGCCGTGTTGGGGGAGGTGGGGTGGGATTTTTGTTTTACTTTGAAGAGGTTAACTTGCATATGCCACACACAGCCAGTTTTTGTTTTAATTCACCTTGTATGTTCCAAGTATTGCACTTTTTATACTAACCATCTTGCACCTTTGATTGATAATGGATGATTCACTAAATTTTGTTAGCTGGAACGTCAAGGGTTTAAATCATCCCGTTAAAAGAAGGAGGGTATTTGCACATATAAAGCAACTTAAAGCAGCATTTGTGTTTTTGCAGGAGACTCATATTCGTGGTTCTGACAGTTCACGTTTAATGGCACAGTGGAGGGGCCAGCATTTTCATTCTTCATTTCAAGCAAAGGCCAGGGGGGTCTCAATCCTTGTTGACCAAAACATTCCTTTTGTGCATCACAATGTTATATCAGATGTGAATGGTCGTTTCGTTATCGTCTCAGGGAAGGTTTATAACAAAATGTTAGTGCTAGCCAATGTTTATGCTCCGAATGTGGATGACGTGAATTTTTTTGAACAATTTTTTTCCTTTCTTCCGGACCTGGGCTCACACGCTCTCATACTAGGTGGAGATTTTAATTGTTTTTTGGATCCAGTGCTAGATCGTTCTTCTCCTAACCCGGTTTCAAACAGTAGATCGGCCTCATATATTCAGTCCTTTTTATCAAATTCTGGTGTCTCTGATGTCTGGCGTCTCCTCCATCCAAACAAAAGGGAGTATTCATTCTTCTCTCACGTTCACCATACCTTCACCAGGATTGACTATTTTTTCCTTGATAATGATCTTTTGCAATGTGTTCGCTCATGTACCTACCAGGGTATAGTAATATCAGATCATGCCCCAGTTGTACTTTCCCTTGCTCTCCCAAATCGCCCTCGGATTAACAAGCACTGGCGCTTCAATTCAACTCTTCTTTCTGAGAGCGATTTTGTGAAATTTATCGAAGAGCAAATATTGTTTTTTTTCCAGACAAATTCCTCCCCAGATATATCTAGCTTAGTAGTTTGGGATACTTTTAAGGCTTATATAAGGGGTCAAATTATCTCTTACTCTGTTAAAATGAAAAAGGAGGCCCACCAAGAGCGACTAGAATTGGCAGATAAGATTAAGAAATTGGATCATCAGTATTCTCAATCTACGAATCCCGATTTATACAAAAGGCGTGTAGAACTCCAAACTCAATTTAATCTGGCTTCAACTTACATCGCTGAGCGTCAACTTTCTGCAAGTAAGACTCTGTTTTATGTTCATGGTGAGAAAGCAGGGAAGCTATTGGCAAACCAGTTGAGAGGTACTAAAGTTAAGGGACACATTGTAAAGATCAAAATGGAGGATGGGAATTTTACTTCAGATCATGAAAGAATAAATCAAACATTCAGAAATTACTTTTCTCAGCTTTATGCCTCTGAATCAAATAACTCGGCACTCATGAACGTTTTTCTGAACCAATTAGACATCCCCAAGATTCCTTTCGATAGTAAAAGTAGACTTGACAGACCTATAACAAAGGAGGAGATTGCACAAGCTATTTCATCACTCCAGTCTGGGAAGTCTCCAGGTCCGGATGGTTTTCCTGCAGAATTTTTTAAGGCTTTTTCCCAATCTCTCTCCGTACAGTTGAGTACTGTGCTGTCCGACTCATTCAGGCGCGGTACCTTTCCAGCTTCATTTTATGAAGCATGTATCACCCTTATTGGGAAAAAAGACAAGGACCCTTCAGAGTGCTCCTCATATAGGCCAATTTCATTACTAAACGTGGATGCTAAAATTCTGGCCAAGATAATGGCCAAAAGATTGGAGGACATTTTACCCCTGGTTATATCAGATGACCAAACGGGCTTTGTAAAAAATCGATATTCTAATTTCAATATGCGCCGGTTGTTTGACATCTTGTACCTCCCTTCTGATGGGTCCATGGAATGTGTGCTATCTTTAGACGCGGAGAAGGCCTTTGACCGTATAGAGTGGCCATATTTATTTGCGGTCTTACACAAATTCGGCTTTGGTGCAAATTTCATTACCTGGATAAAATTACTCTACTTATGTCCCACTGCTTCCGTCCTCACTAATTCTCAGGTGTCACAACCATTTAATCTTTACCGGGGAACGAGACAAGGTTGTCCTTTAAGTCCCTTATTGTTTGATTTGGCCATAGAACCCCTTGCCATAGCAATTCGCAGCTGTGACAACATATCTGGCATTTGGAGGAATGGAGTACAGCACAAGGTGGCGCTATATGCAGATGACTTATTAAGCTTCATTTCACATCCAGACAGATCTTTACCTGCTTTGCTACTGCTTCTGAAGAATTTCGGTCAGTTCTCAGGATATAAACTTAATCTGAATAAATCAGAAATTTTACCTGTCAATGAGGGGGCGCCAGCATCAGTGTACGCATCGTTTCCTTTTAAGATTGTGGAAAATAAATTTACTTATTTGGGCATCACAGTTACAAAAAAACATAAGAGTCTTTTCAAAGAAAATTTTTTGAGTCTATTAAACCACACGAGGCAGTGTCTGACGCAGTGGTCGCCACTTTCCACTACTTTGGCCGGTCGAATCAACTCCATTAAAATGACCATTCTTCCCAAATTTCTATATTTTTTTCAATCCATCCCAATCTTCATCCCAAAGTCTTTTTTTGATACTTTGGACTCAGTCATATCTTCCTATATTTGGAAGGGCAAGCGTCCTAGGTTGAATAAAATCCATCTACAAAAACCTAAGCAAGAGGGTGGGATGGCGTTGCCTAACTTTCGCTGTTATTATTGGGCAGCCAATATTCGATGGGTCATATTCTGGTCATACTATCAGTACCGTCCAGACCGGCCTTTATGGGTGGAGATGGAGTTGAATGTGGCTAAAAATGTTTCTATTCTAGCGTTACTTGGATCTGCACTCCCTTTTCCGTCAAGCAAACGTATTGATAATCCGGTGGTCTGGCATACGTTGAGGGTGTGGGCCCAGTTTAGGAGACATTTTGGTTTTGAAGATCTCTGCCTTTTTAGCCCCATTTCAGACAATCATCTTTTCCAACCTTCCTTGCTGGATCTGGGGTTCCGGGAGTGGCGTAGACGAGGCATATTGTGTCTCCGAGACCTGTTTATCGATAATACGTTCATGTCATTCCAGCAATTAACGGAACAATATAATCTTCCAAAGTCCCATCTCTTTCGGTACTTTCAGGTTAGGCACTATGTTTACAGTCGATTACCAAATTTCCCTGAGATTCCTGGTACGAACATTGTTGATGCACTTCTGGACTTGCAACCATCACGTAAGGGGTTAATTTCTACTGTTTATGTTAAACTGTTGGACATAAGACAGACCTCTCTTACTAACATTAAAACAGCATGGGAGCAAGACCTAAATATGTCTTTGACAGGTGACATGTGGCATACAATCTTTAAAATGATCAATTCAACCTCTATTTGTGCCCGCCATAGCTTGCTACAATTTAAAGTTGTACACAGGACTCATATGTCAAAATCCAAACTAGCCCGTATTTATCCAGAGGTGGATCCCTGTTGTGACAAGTGTAAGAGGGAGGATGCCACACTTATCCACATGTTTTGGTCTTGTCCTAGTCTGGAGAAGTATTGGAGGGAAGTCTTTCAGACACTTTCTGTAATTAGCAATTTACCCTTGCAACCCAACCCTTTAATAGCACTGTTTGGCACCACAGGTGAACCCGACTTGCGTTTGACCCCCACACGACAACGAAGTTTGTCTTTTGCCTCCCTCTTGGCCAGACGGGCAATTCTGTTAAAGTGGAAGGATGCCGCTCCGCCCACCCACGCTCAGTGGCTGAGAGATGTCATGTCTTGTTTAAATCTGGAGAAAATTCATTACTCAATTTGTAATGCCAAAGAAAAATTCCAAAATGTCTGGGGACCTTTCTTAGTATATTTCCACAACTTTAAATTTACCTGAGTTCCCCAATAGCTTTCCCGCTCTGGCCTATTTGCTGTCATCTGTCGTTTAACTCACTTGTGTATTTGCTTTGGTTGTTTTGCATTTGGTTGTCCTACCAAACTCGGACCTCTGTCTTTTTGGGCTGTGTGTGGCTTACATTGTGGGTGTTTTTGTGTTGGGGTTTTTTGTTTGTTATTTTGCTGTTTTTGTTTTTGTTTTCTCACACTCTCGTTCTCTGCCTAAACTACCAGCAAACATTGTGTGCATTTGTTTTTTACTTTGTCAAAATTCAATAAAAATATTTCTGATAAAAAAAAAAAGATGCTGCAGTAGAGTGTTGATATCAGTTTGGATCAATATTGGCTGATACGCTGAGCTGCAATATCGTTATCACGTCAGGAGTGGAAAAAAGCTCTATCGGGACACCTGTAGATTTATACATGCAAGCAAAGAGGTGGCGCGCCAAACAAGCCGGTCAGTGCTTTTCTTCCTGTCACTCACACACGAGAGATGGACCCCGCGGAGTAAACTGTCGAGCAGCCAAGAAATGATATCCTCCTCTATGATATTGTAATCTACCAGTTATTATTGAAGACAGGCCTTGGGGGGTTTAAACCTACATGGACGGGTGATGCAATGCAAACAGGTATGCATGTAAACAGATACCACATATGAATCGAACACTTGGAAAACCAGCATAAGCAGAAACCCTAATGTGTTGTGGTATCTATCTAAAGGGGGTCCATACCTGGCTGTGGTTCAAAGTCCTTTAGGTTGACCTCGTACTCATCTTCGGTGATGTACTGATGCCGACCCATCATCACAATCGCAAACTTGAACTGCAGGAGGGAGTTAAGACCGGAGCGTGTTAGAAACGGGATGATGGCCACTTGCAGATATCACAAATATCACGTGTGTGTATCATCACCTTTTCAAACTCTTTCTCCTGGATATCCAACATAGTTTGGATCCTCCTCATCACCTCCCGAAAAGACTCTCCCTGATGGTAGAGGCAAGCATAGAGGTGAGAAACAAGGTATGATACGATGGTGTGGGGCAGGGCAGTGGGGTGGGGGTAGGTGACACTGTCGTCTAATTTGCCAAATTGGCCATGATGCATGTGCTTTATTTATGGATGCTGCGGGAGACAAAAAGCAAGCAAAAACATGAAAAGCAAAACAAATATGCTTAGAAATACAAATAATACAGTCATCCCTCATTTATTGTGTTTAAGTAGTTCTGGACTCGACGGCGATAAGTGAATTCCTGCAAAATAGTATTCAATATGAAGAGAATATTCTCCTGGTTCTGTTTGACTTTCTATAATACGGGTTTTAACATTACTAGAGCCCTGTAGACATAAAATAACCCCAATAGTCACTTTTACACTCATTCTTTGCTTACGCTACGGTATCACTGCAGCGACATAACAGTCGTTGCTAACATAGCAAACTATCGAGCTAACTAGTTGTCCTCTCCAATTTACTTATTCCCACTTAAAACGCCCCACATGATCTCAGCATTGGCAGGTCCTCCATGTAAGGTAATCTAACCTCATGTCGCAACAAGGGAACATTACTGATGCTTAGTCACCACAATACTTGTCTTTCAATATTTGACTAATAGGCCATAGTCAACCAAGAAACAGCAATCATTTATTATTATTTTTTGGAAAAATCAGATTTAGTGAGGGAGCGATATAACGAGGGACGACTGAATTGAGTTTTTTTTTTTTTTCCTGTCACAAGCAAGACTGCTTGAGTACATGCTTTCAGGGAGGGGGACCAGCAGCTCATTAAGAGCATACGTGCTTTTATGTTAGAGTCTCCAAAAGTGTCCAATACAACCAGAAAAAGTTGCTAGATCTGTCGCTTTTCCCTTTTTTTTTTTTTTTTTTTTTTTTTTTAAATAGAATCCAGTGGGGTCCGAATACTCCCTAAATATAGCGACACAAAACACGGGCGCACACACACCTGTCTGATTTTGAGCAAAAATGGGATCCCAAACGTGCCGAAGACCTCCTTGTGAAAATGAGCGACTGGGATGAGCAGTTCACTGTCCTTGTCCAGATCCACCTGGTCCATAGGAATCTCCTGGATGAGGAAGACCAGCAAGAGTTTGAGCAGTGGTAGTTGTCACCTCTTATAGCTAGACGACATCACAGCATACCATAGCAATTTGTAGTGTGCAAGTTAGAAATGCTTCCATTAGCATGCGTCATCCAATACCGCCATCCGCATGACACATTGTTTTTGTAGTACTGTTGATACTACTAAGAGATGTCCATGGCAAAGGAGGAATATTTGAGTAGGAAAAAACAAGTGTATATTTGTGCAAACAAGTGCCTTGGTATGCCATGTGGAGACTTTGCAATAAGAAGCAAAGCCCAAACAGACGTTGGACCCCTGACATCCACACTTACCTCTATTCTGAAGGTGCGACTGGCAGCCGGAGATAAACATTCTAGAAGCTCGTCCTCCTGGTGAACCCCGATGATTTTATAGCTTACTATCTCTAACAGCCTGTGAGAGGGGGGAGAGGCAAGGAGGAAGTTGTTCAGGCTCTTGGATTCACACGCACACACCAAACAGGAGAGAAAGACACTCAAGCAGGACAAATACCTGAGCTTCTCAGAGCCTTTTTCAGAGAGCTCCACTGCCTTTTTACATTCATCCAACAGGTCCCGAACACAGCCGTGCTTGTCAGGATAGAGGGTGATCTCCTGCAGCGAGCACAAGTGTACAGGTCACACATGCGGGTTATGTGCGAGCATCCAGCGTGGTCATACATGTTCTGGGGTGTTTACCTCCTCTCTGAACTGGGTGTTGAGCCATATGGATTTAAAGCTCCTCCTGTTCTCAAAGTCGGTGATCTTCATTTTCAACTGTGCGTGTGCGAACAAACAGAAATAAGACACAAAACCATGAATATTGTGACACATAATCAGTTCTACGTGTTTGCTGGACTTGTTTGTCATGAAAACGTCATTCATCTAATTTCAAAATGTAACAGGCCCCAGGTGAGAATACATGGGCGGTGCAGCTGCACATGAATGACAAACAGTAGCTTTAATTTAGCAGAAGCTTCTCAACTTCTCACTTTCCTGGGCTAAACTCTACCAGCAAGGTGGGAGGTGTCGTGCAGTAAATACTGACATTATGGAAACATACACAACCTTTGGCTTTTGTTAGCTGGGTTTGCATTTGTGCTTCATGTGCACTTGCAGCATAAAAATGTGAGCTACATTTCAGGAAACGTTAAACTGATCTCAAAGTACAGTAATCCCTCGCCACTTCCAATTTCACGGCTTCACTCTGTTTTTCACAAATTAACAAATCATGCTGTTTCGTGGTTGAATACAGTCTGTTATTTGTTAATGCCTATTTAAGCAAACCGTACATATTCTTTGCCTAAATTAAGCATTTTCAAGCAGAAAAATGCTTGAAAACAAAAATTAAAAAAGTGTTCAGATACTGATATGTAGTATTGTACACTGGTCACTAGGTATCAGTAATGTTCATTTAATGTTTGGTGAGACAAAAAAAGCACCTCTCGCTTTTATTCCAGGTTTAAAATGACCTCACAACAGGAACAATAATCCCCAACACGGGTTACTGTTGTGGCCAGAAACCAGCGCTAAAACTCAACTCTGAACTCTTGATGTTGCTTCCTTTTCCACTTCAGCACTAGAACAAATTTACAGCAATACGCACGAGTCTCATTTATGTCTAAAATGGATTATTTTCTCTTATTACGTCTGCTGTATTGTGTAATGCGAGTGTAAAGGTGACTATATGGGTGTTATTTAATGTCTAGAGGGTTGTAATCATGTTAATCCCATATTTACAAGGTGGTAAATGGATTTTCTATGCTCCAACAATGACAATACTCCAGTTATATATAAGGAATCTTACTTTGCGGAACCAATTAACCGCAATAAATGAGGGATTACTGTACATTCTTGCTGAATGACCCCAGGACAAAACTAAGAAATTATATAGAAGACCAACAAGAATGGTTTTTAATCTGAGCCGAAAGCAGCAGTCTTGGTATAAAGTCCACTTGAGACTGAATGTGAAACCTAACTATAAATACGAAGAGCAAGAAAACCAAGAACACATCTCACCTGCTGATAGTACAGTTTCTTGGGCTGCCGGGGCTTAAAGAATTGCAGCAGGTCCCGGAGTGTTCCCTCATAGTTGTGTCTGAGAGGATTCCCTGGACCGTCCCTGTACCTGGCCACCACACCACCAGGCAGGGGGGGAGGATGCAGAAACAGGGGAGGAGAAAAAGGAGGCAGGAGGAGGAGCAAGGGGGAGGCAAGGAAGGCAGAAGAAGAAAGAGGCGGGAGGAAGAGGGGAGACAACAAAATAAGGTGGGGGGGGACAGGTTATGCAACATTTCTACTATACGGACTCCATGATAATGAGAGCACATGCAGGCCACTATTGTGTGTGTGTGTGTGTATGAGACAAGCCTCCTACCCCTGTGACTTAAAGAACTGCAGCAGCATTGGATCCGTGTTCAGTCTCTGCGCTACCGTCTTAGCCACCTGGCAAAACAACAAAATGTTTATACTTTAAATCAGTGTTTCCCAACCTTTATCAAGTCGAGGCACATTGCAAATGCAGATGTATGAATGGCAACAGGTGGATACACATGTTGCCATCTAGCGCAATTGTTACGTCACTGGCATTGGTACTTTATTTTGTTGTAAACAAATAATTTTCAGACCAATTAAAAGTGCCCTTGTCACGACTGCAAGCACTTTGTCTCGCCTTCTTCGTGCTCCAAGCACGTAAGCCACGCCCTACGTAACACACATGCGTAGTAGTTATGCTCATTGTCAGCTAATGATAGCGATTTGGCAGTTTAGCTATTGATGTCAGCTATCATTTAGTGTATACCTGCCTAATGTTACAGCAAAATGACTGCAAATTATTGGTTGCTTCTGAGACCGCTTTTCTATTAGTGTGTGCGCATGCACGCTCCAGACACGTACACATTAGCAGTCATCTCATTAGGCTCGAAAAGCAATTTTAATGCAGTTTATTTTGTAATTGTGAAAAATAGACATTTTCTCTTTTTTAAGTTAAATATAAAATGTATTTTCTTTTTAATTTATTAGTATAATTTTATATTGTTACATTTAAACATTTTTAATTAATAAAAACATCAAATCATTGGTAACATGCTCGGGGGTGGTGGTTGTTAGACTTTTTGGTTGGGGGGGGTTGTAATCTTGAGTCCCTTCAAGTGAAATTGCATCATTTACGACGGCACTCACGGCACAGTAATGAGCCACAGCGCAGTGGCCTTTCAACATGGCCTCTTTTCACTTCCCCAATAACAATGACAGGGAGACGCCTTTTGCCTCTAACGCATCACGCCGATGGATTTCAGGACATCCAAAACGAGCACCATACATCAGATGAGCCATACCTGAAAATAGTTCATGCGGTTAGAGAGCGTGACCACGAAGCCCGGGTCGTTGTGGATGGTCTTGTCGCAAAAGATGACATCCACTCTGTAGTACAGATCCCGGAAATATTCCTTGGCCGTTGGCAGCTCACTGCTGTCGTTCTCTGGGTCGTCCCTGCATGAGCCGAGGACAGCGGAGGAAATCAAGACAGCACAACGCGTGCATTTCTTTGTTGGTTTCAAACACGGCGCCGCTTACTTCTGGAAGACAATGATGTCCCCGTCCATGAGCTCATCCAGGGCCTTGTCAAGGGAGACGTCATAGTCCTGTATGCGCTCTGTTAGGTTGGGCTTTACTTCCTGTAATGCACAAATGGGATTGTGGGACACGTAGTGCGTTAAAACTACAAAGTCAAGCTGTGTGCTGTAAGTGAGAAAACCAGACGCTATAAAAGAGAAGCTTGTGAGAGACTGCTTGCATGAAAGGAGCAGAGGAGTGAGAAAAGAGGTGGTGGAATGTGCCAACGAGTGCATGCTACAGAAATAGATCACCTCATAGAGGATAAGGCTAGTTTCCTGCTGAAACCCTGCTCGCTCACACATGACTGGCAGCAGGTCTCCTAGTTACAGGGAGATGAGCAGAAATAACATTTACACTTGTTTTTTCATGTATTTTTCATCATTTGTGCTGCTACATAGACTTTGCCAATACTTACTTATTTTGCAGGATATAGGCGTGTAGATATGTCCACAATAATTTAAGCTCCTCGTTTTTGGGTCATACATCTTCAAGAACAACATGACATCATCTGAAAGAGATTCCACAATGTTGATGGTGTTTTATTTCATCACAGGGGCTAAAATGTGTTCCAACACAAGCTACACATGACAAGTTAACATGACAGTAGTTCGACCAACATGGATTTAATTTCCTCCATTTGAAGTTAAAAAGCATCAGTATCTAGCGGCAAAATTAAAACCAGTGGGACAGAGCATGGACTGCCTTGTGTTCCGATTTCATATCATAGCATAAAGACTGCTCATTTTATTAATATAATTACAAAATATTAATTTAAGTCATTTATTCTAAAGCCTCAAGTATATTGTGGTAGCAGGGTGATTTACAGTATAGCTAAGTTAAGATAACAGAAAAAACAGGGCAAAAATAATAATTAAAAACAAATCAAAAGGTGAAAATGGTATCAAATGATATAAAAAGAAAGTAAAATAACACCAAAGAAATTACTATAAGAATGAAAACTATTCACAATTCACACATGGCTCGGTTCACAATCAATCATCCTTTCAACAGGAAAACATTACCTCAAATGACTGAAGTATCAAAAGTATGGGTATTTTGATTTGAGAACACATTTCAGAGCATGAGCATTGGAAGTATCAAGGCACACGTCACCACATTGTGTTACTTACGATCTTTGTCAAACTTGGGTAACGTGGCCCCACTGGCTGCTAGCTCGGCATCCACGGTCTCCAGGAATATTGTCCATGGATTCTCATTGTCACTCAAGCCAATCATCTAAAAAAGTAAAGAAATAATAGACAAGGCAAAGACAGCAAAATATACAAATACCCTCAATTTAAACGCAATCACTCACAGACTTGTTGCAGTCAGCCTCGTAGTCGAGCATAGCGGGTCGCTTAGTTCCGTTGCTACGGGCTTGCATGGGCCACAACCTCATCTGCTCCTGCGGGAAACCCTGCAAGCACATCACACAGCTCACTTTCACACCACCTTCCATTTGTAACAAACAATGACAGGTTGACGTGAGAGGTGTTTTCTCACCATGGTCTGGGAGAGGTTCTGAACAAACTCTTGCAGCGTAGAGCTCTTCAAGACTTTGAAGACCGTGTACTTCACCTTCTCCTCATCATACATGTCATTCCCCTGATGACCACAGAACTGATCCTCCGTCACCATCTGTGCACAGGAAGAACAACTTGGGTTGTATGCAATCTTGTAGACTTAACCCTGCAGATGCAACTGTGGAATGAGCCCCTTTTCATCCCATCATGACCATTTTCTTTCCTACAGAGACTGGACCGAACAAAACTTATTATATACAATAAAGCATTTAAATCACAACTAAATCCCAAACACCACATACTGGAGACACACTATGTGCTTCACTTGCTATCACCTTAACCACTGCAGTGTTTGTGGAAGATCACCACAAATAAATTTGGACCGCCACAGATACATGTCTGACAGAATACAAAGACAAAGCTGTGTGGATGGGTGTTGCCAATTTAGCAACTTTTTGGCTATATTTACCAAGTTATCAGACCCCTGTATCCCTGTATATCTTTTTTTTTTTTTTAAGTGACTAGAGAAATCTATCAGAGTCATGAGTGATGCCTCCTGGCAACCAACCACAGCCACGAATAGATTGCGCTCCTGTGGTAAATATAGTCACAAATAGATTTGACGTTTGAAGGCAACACACGACAGATGCTGAATGAAATAATGCCCCAACATGTCAACCATGCCCTGCTGTGACAACTGGTAAACATTTATTAGCAGTTTCTCATTTGAAATGTACTTCCTGCTGGCAATGGGATCTACCTTTGTTTTTTGCAGTAAAGTAAATGGTGACAAAAAGATAGACAGCCGACAGGCGGGGTGAGTCCAGCCTGACATCATAAAGAAGTCCTCAACTAAAGTGAAAGAAAAGATACCCACCACCTCAACGCATGTCTGCAGCAGACATGCTGACCTGCTCACAGACATGTCACAGGGCAGCAAGTGTTCTAGATAATGCCATCACACTTAAGTAGCAGCCTCTGATATATGCTTTCCAGAATTTAGAGCAAGCCACCGTTTCATATCCAGCTTTCAAGCAGCAGAACGTATCCCAAGGTAACGAAACAGCAGCACAATTACAAACTATGGAGACATATTTGTTTTTATGCAACAGCTCTTACAGACAAGATGTGTGTTCATCAGGAACACGCAGGAAATAAGACAACAAATTCAACTCACATACAATTGTCAGGATTCATTACCTTTCAACCAGAAGCAACAGCAACAACAAAACAAAAGATTCTCCATCTACCCTATAATGCAAATGGTGATGAATTTGGGGAGCCCCCTTCATCGAATCAAATGGATGTCCTGGTTCTTTACCTGAACTTGCATGTAGAGATGAGCCTCTTGACGTTCCTTCCTCTTCTGGGCCTCTACCCTCTTCTCCTCCTGGAGGCGCTCCACCAGCTGCTGGGGGATGTCCACATCTGTCATGGGTTGCAGCACCTCACCTGGGTTAAACATAAAGCCATAAGTCAACCTCTAGGGCGTGGAGAGCCATTCTATCATGGGAATAAAGCATGTGCATTAGCCAAGCCTGTGGGCCATTGATGACATCCACACTTCCATAAATCCTGTGTTGTTACGCACTGAGCTTGGACTCCCGTATGTAGACCAACATGTACGCGTTGGTGCAGTGGCGAACTGAGAGGTCGTCATCGTGTCCACCGTAGTTGTGCTCGATGGCCTCCTCCTTGGTGCAGCGTGACACCACATCATCATCGAACTTGCACCACTGCAGCAAAGCAAATAGCAGACAGAGGCGGCGGGAAAGGGAAGACAGGGAGGACGACGAGAAGAGAGGAGCAGAGAGCACTTAAGACAACCATTGATGTAAAGTGACTCATCCAGATGACAGCATACATATTCACTAACTTCTAAAGCATCCAAAGCATTTATGTTACAACTAATTTTGTGACTGATGTTCTGTCAAGGTGATATTCTGCTGGTAACGGCAAGGGAATTTCTAAGCAAGTCTACTTTTACATGATTACATATCTTCAAATTCCATCCATATCAAGCATTTGACCACTCGTGCATTAGACCATACATCTCTTCTAGAGAGATTGCCCTTAATCATTAAATAACAGCCTGACAGGTACACCAGCCACAAATAAATTGTTCTATTCCCACCCAAATACAACAACCACAGAATTTTTGGTGAAAGGTATATATAAAAAGAAATTGTTCTCACTATTGGTTCCTTGACACTCACTTTGCCGTCTCCTTTGGGGTTAAGATAGACGACGTAGTGACCGCCATGGTTGTCCCCGCTGTGCACCAGCACAGCGTGCAGGATGTAGTTGGCTGGGTCCTTGGAGTCAGGCTTCTGAAGGAACTCATCCAGTGGTAACTGGTCTGGAAACTCAAACCTATGGACGGCAGCATAACATAACAGTGTAAGGACAAATGTAGAATGGTCACAGTGGACTGCTGGAACAACCACTAAGCTTTACACAGAATAGGGAAGCCCACGTTCAAATCGATCAATGTCAACACTAGCTTAGTGCATAGGGTCAGGGCACACACTTTAGAGACGGATCAAGTGTTTTTGCTGCTGCTCAGAAATAATAGAACACATTCTCTGTACAAATCACCGGTGACTCACACATGAATAGATTTATTATCACACTAGCAACAAAAAAGCTAATGACACATGTGACAAGATTTCTCCCAAGTCTCCCAATAATAAACAACCACACAATAAAAATGAATTTGATCATTTTGCCGGCCTCTATATATTGCCGTGTGTGTGTGTGGGTTTTCCTTGTCTTTTGCTCCTTAACAAGCAGGAAGAGCATTCACTCTGCATTGGTTCAGCACCTACATGCTTCACAGAACAACAGTCTTCCATAGAAGAAGTGTGAAGTGGAGAGGTCCTCCAAGTCCCCACCTGTCATTAATCTTGATGTTTTGGTCGGTCTGTGGGTCATACATGAACCTCATCAGCTGCAGGTGAAGGATGGGAGGGAAAGTAAGGAACTTCACTCCTTTTTCTGCTTCCTGTAGACCAAACAAGAAGAAATGCCAGCTTGAAGGAAAGCCCTTATTCCACTAGAAACTGTAAAGCATATATACTTGTGTATGCATGACTGCGTTTCAGTCAGTATGAAACCTCACCTGCAGGCCATGCTCTCCTGCGTCATATTTGTTGTCTCCGTCTAACTGTTCGGTTGCAACATAATCCTTAAATGACTCGAAAACTGGAGACAGGAAGTACATTCATGTGATTAGAAACAAAAACATACGTCAGTGAAACTTAACTGTACAACCAAGATCCATGTTAGTGTTTTAAATAAGAACACAGGCAGACATTGTGATAGACTACAGATTGAAACATACTTAAACACCATGAGCTCAATTCGCTGAAGATACCGTACATACTGGCAAAAGCAGCGCTGCTTTTACAGGGAGTACAAAAAGTCCCACAGTTGTCCTGTTGATACTCACTGTTCTTCTTTCCTTTTATGCTAAGCTGAATGTCGTAGTAATCCTCTATCCGCTCTGATCGGTAGTCCACATGCTTGCACTGGATATATGACTGGAGAGAAACAACACACATGCATACAATTAGAAAACCATGGTGGTCAAAGGCCCAACTCAACAAAGATTTCATTTCTTAAATTATCACTACACTATATACTACTTTCATACTGATGAAGCAATTTTAAAAAATGTAGACTTTTGCCAACATGCAACGCGTGTTTAGTAACCATAAAGACAGGTCTGTCATTAAGAGACGGATGCACAGAGAAAGAAAACATACCACCATCTTTCCCCTGAAGAGCTTAGGGATGGTTCCCTCAACACAAGTGCCTTTCATTTTATTCTCCACATTGTCCAGGAGCTGAAACACACATGCACCAAAACAATATTTTTCCTGCAATCCCACACATTGTTTAGCAGAGAGATGTTTTGAGAGAACTCACCACTCTGCAGAGCTCTTGCACATCATGTTGCATGAAACTATCTAGGGTTTCCCACCTGCAACACAAATGCAGTGCATTTGCTATTAAACGAACGCCACCACCTCACTACTATAGAGGGAGTGCCTAATGTGTATGCTTCAGCTTTGCGAAGGACATCTGAATAACACCCAGCAGAGTTGCCAACAGCCAGACACACTACAATATGTTATAGCAGCAAACATGATTATGTTGTCACATCAGATTAATAAGGTGGACTGTAGATTTCAATTATGAGTGACACAGATCGCTGTTTTTAATAAGTATGAACAATTGAGCAATAGACACAAAAGGAATGTGTAATTTGCATAGAGCGGTGCTTCTCAAATAATTGGGCTATATGCCCTACAGGGGTGGCGGGGACTTTCAGTATCAGTGTTGCTCCACTCCCGTTAACGCTCGGTCTCCACTTGCTTCCATTTCAGAGCCTTTACTTGGAAGCACGATATGAAAACTATGAAGCAAAAAAACAAAACAAAAAAAAAAAACTGTCCCCTGGAGGGCGGGGTATATATATTCCACTTGCTCACTTTCACGGCCCATAAATTAATTAAAAACTCAATTTTGGGCCATAAACACGAGACTCGCTTGAGCTGCAGCGAGCGCTGAGGAAAAATGCGTGCCAAAAAAGTGAAAATGGGAACAAAAAAAAAAAAGGGGGAAGAAACGCCCACCGATATTGGCCGTTTGACTGCCGTGAAAGCTAATGAATGCTAAAAGGGTCAAGGATTCCGTGCGCTGTTACAGGGAGATCTGGGAGGAGGAGGTGATCATGAGATGTTGTCCAACCATTCTTGTCTTTCATCTTTTTAATACTGTCCTTTGTGTTCTGTGTACCGTGACTGACTTGGAAGTTAATTTAGATATAAGCTCCAACTTACAGTACATCACAATCTGGGAAAGGAACCAGAGGATCACCTGTATTAGCATTTCACAGAATCCAAAACACAATTGCTGCAGTCATTTCTAATTTTAGTTGTAATGTTTGACTCATAAGAAATGTCTGTATGTATTACCCAAAGGACTTTGTGAGTTTCTTGGTGCCGACAGGCTTGTCACTGTGTTGCAGCTCGTAGAAAACCCTCTGCAGGGCCAGAGGAACGCTTTTGGATGAGTCGTCTCCCTCCGTGGGCATCATGTACACCGCCTGCAAGCAGAGAATGGACACCGTATACAATTTTCACAAAAACTATTTTGATGAGACAAAACCACAATTGTTTAAAATTCTTGGTTTGATAAGACAAACATCATACCCGACGTAGCTGGTTGGTGAAGAAGAGTGTCTGTAGCAGGCTGTTCATGTAGCATGTAGCTCCTTGGTTCTTGAGACCAACATAGCCTGTGTGTTTCTTTGAGTCCCAACTGGTTACACAAACACACACACACACACACACATTACAGTTTCCTCTTCTTTAGGCTTGCTTCATTAAAATTTAAAGCCGCAACAGAACTAACCACAAAGTCAATTAAAAAGGTACGTACGCCACTCCATGTGGGGCATCTGCCTGGACGTAGACCTCAAATGTGACTTTGTCATCATCAATAAAACCCCTCTCTGGGTCGGTCACATCCTGAGGAACAACGTCAGAAACATTGTTCATATTTAAAAGGACAGGAACACTGACAAACTAAACAGATGAATATGTAGGATTTTAAAGCACATACGCTCCAGGACATAAAGTTGGAAAAGCCCCAGTCGTTCTCTTTGTGGAAGAACAAGTGAACGATCCTGCGACTGAAGGATTTCTCATCATCTTTGTAGTTGATGATCTTGAGCATTGCCTGTGCGTGGCACGACCATGACCTGAAGGCGACAAGATTGAGGCAGAATTAATATTTAAAGTGAGGGTGTCAAAAGTGTGGCCCGGGGGCCATTTGCAACCCATGGCTGTTTTGTTATTGGCCGACAGCACACTTTACATTAACAAAAACACACACACAAAACCCTCCCTGAAAAATCAGCAGTAATTTGACAAGAAAAAAAGTAAAAATACTGAAAGAAAAAAATTCTACTCCAAGAAAACATTGCAAAAATAACTGATTTTTAGTAGCATAAAGTTGAAATATTAAAGAAAAAAAAGATGTCAAAGTTGTAATATTATCATAAAATAAAAACAAACTTTCTTTTTTTAATTACATTGCGGAAAAAGAATACTACAAGAATAAAGTCATATGGCAATAAAGTCATACCATTACCATAAGAAAATTTACAAAGTTTATTTACAAAGAAAGTACATATAGTTAGAAAATTTAGAAAAATTAAAAATGGAAAAACAGCTAAAAGCAAAATTCATACAAAATATGCTTTTTCACAACAGTAAAATATATCACAAAGCTGAGATGCAGTTTTTTCTTTTTTGCATCCATTCATTTTTCACTACGTGGTCCTCGCTGGATAAAGTTTGGACACCCTTGATTTAAAAGGATGTCTCTGCACAATGTCAGATTATGTCCCATTTTATACAAAACTAGTATTTTCCCGCTCGGTTTGACAACACCGTAACGCAAGGACAGGACACCTACGTGGAGTCTGACTCGGCGTTACACTGCAAGAAGAAGCCCACGCTCTTCTGGTGTGGCCGGTCAGCGTAGAAGCGTGGCATCACCATGATCTTCCATGGGAGGTTGCGGACAAAGCAGGAGGGGCTGAGCACCGACTCGCTCAGGCGGCTGAAGCGCTCCACCACAAACCTGAAAGTCGCTTCTGACCGCCAGCTGGTGTCTACGGTGAAATGGAGGAAATAAGCAACAAAAAGCCTGATGAATAAGTAGGAATAATAGAAAAAGTTTGTGTCAATGCACACCCTCCTCACCGTCCTCCATGTCCTCCTCTGTGTTGTTGTGTCCGTCTGCCATGGCCAAGTTGCCATTGATTACTGGGTTGGCTGGAATTCTTGGAGGGTCGTCAGTGTCACCAGCTGTGCATGAGAGAGAATCCAATAAGTCAGTTTGTCAGGTGGACTGTAGAGGTAAAAAAAAAAAAAAAAAAGAAAAGAAAAAAAAAGTACACATTGCACTCATATACATATCAAATCAATCACTGGGCACCAATTTCCACAGGAAGATGATGCATTTATTTACAATTCATGATCCAGGAGCATATGATAATATTTAGTCCTTCCTCAAAAGGTCATGTGAATGTGTGTACATTCTAAGACAGAGGGACTAAAAAAAATATATTGACTTACAGGATGAAGGCACAATTCTCATACTAACAGGCATAAAAATAAATAAGGAGAGAAACATACTGTACATGAACACCACGCAATACCTCCAGGCAATTACGACCGGAGCAGCACGAAAACTGTAATTCAAGCCTCTGACAAGACGCACAGACGACAACAGCTGTTATGAGTGCTTGATCCTCCATCTAATTGACCACTACACAGTGACGACACATTTTTAATTAAGTTTCACCCAACATTGCGTCTATATTAAAATATCCTATAATCCTACAGGGGATTGGGAAAGTAAACATTCATCTACTAAAATACCAGGCTTTCTTGATTCATCAATTTCATTCATTTTCTATGCCGTTTGTCCTTACTAGGGTGGTGGGGGTATTCTGGAGCCTATTCCAGCTGACTTTGGTGCAAGAGGCAGAGTATATAGGGCCCTGTGAGTTCCACGTGAACAGAATCGCGGAATTGGCCAATAAAAACGACGGACACCTTTATTCTTGCACCCAGCTCGTCTTAAGCGCCAGACACTCAACTCCCAGAACACACTTCTGGCCTTCAAAATAAGAGCTCTGTTTGCCACGTCTTGTCTAACTGTGCATGTACTAATCTTACATTAGCAATGCAATTGGAATTGCATCGGTGACTACATCTTCCTTTAATCACAAGCACGAGCATTACAGTTTGTTCAAGAATTTTGTAGCAATGTGTTTGGTTTGGTTTAGTTTATTTGAACATGAAGGTTACAATGGAATACATCTCATGAATCATTTTTTTCCACAGTTCTACATGTCCAAAAGGAATAGGAAGAAGCAAAGCTTATTTAATCCTACCCCCCATCCAAATCTACATCTTGTACAGTACATGTTGTTCACTTCCTGCATTCCATGTCATGTTTTCTGTGATAGTCAGGATAATACATAATAGATAACTGTAAGATAGCCCTCCCCCCAAAAAAGAACAATATATATATATATATATATATTTTTTTTTTCTTTTTTTGGGGGGAGGGCTATCTTACGTATATATATATATATATATACATACATATACATATATATATACACATATATATATATACACACACATATATATATATATACACACACACATACATACATACACACACATACATACACACACACACACATATATATACACATTAATAATAATAATAATTATACTAATGATGACTAATGATGACAATACTAAATAAATAAATAAAGAAAGAACAAAGCTTTTTTCTTTTTTTTTTAAACAAAACAAAAAAATAATTAAAAATAAATAAATAAATAAATAAAATAACAAACCTGACAGAACAATCAGGACTCTTCTGCCTTGTATTTAGCAAACAACTGCTTGTATTGTTTTTTGAATTTGCTCATGTGTGCAGGGGATGACATCCCATTAGAAATGTTAGCGAGACTACATGCTTTTCTGAATTACTGGGCAAAATTGGCCAATTATGTATTGCATTAATAAAAAGGCATAGATTTATGCATTTATTTACGGGGCATTTTATTCACTAACCCAAAAAAGCACACTGGTATGCTTTGCTATGCTGGTAAAATAAGTGTAAAAGGTAAAAAACAGAATTCTAAAGAAATTAAAAAATGCACACTTTTTGGAATGTGGGAGGGAGCCGTGCAAACATGCAAACTCCACACAGAGATCCCCAAACATATATAAACCCAGATCTTCCAGACTGTGTGGCCAACATGCTCCCCACATCGCACGGTGCAGCCTCTTTTTTTTTTTTTTTTTTTAAATAAAATAATTTAGTTTCAAAGAAAAATGTTTGCCAGTATTTTTGCTATGCCTGCTATGCCATCATGCCCACAGTGAAGCATGGTGAGCTTTGGGCTTAGTTTTTCAACAACGTGAAGTGGGGAAAGTGAAAGTGGAGGGGTCCCAAAAAAATAAGTTGTCTGGGGCGGGGGTGGGTGGGTTATTAGGGGAGGTTTCTGCAATTGTCTGCCCCTGAAAGCATTAGTATGCATGCAGGCTGTGTTTGTCAGCTTCCTGACAATTACAAGAAACAAAAAGGTGTCACTTGTCTGTCTCTGCAGTTGATAACGTCCAAACAAGTGACTTTGTTTCCGCAGGCATATTAGACCTGGATAACGTCAATGCCTTTCTTTTTTTCCCCATCCGCTCAGTCAGCCTTTTCACACAGAGTGCGGTGACAAAATATGAACGGACTTGATGTAGGATTTTACATTTAGTACAAGTAAAATAACAAAAAATTGCAGTTCCATACAATCCATGTGCAGCACAGGTCGACACTTAAAGTACGACTTGAAAAAGGCACCAGAGCTGCTTCACTCCAATTTAGCAATAATTTGACACACTTGAGAAAGTCTGGAGGGCGTGAATCACATTCGTTTAATATATATTCTCTTAGCACGGACGCATATGAAATAGAACGGAATGCCTCTTATTATGCATTCATTAGGACTCTATTAATTGAATTACACACGCAGCACTCACTTTTACACTCTTTAGATTGTCACCTGGTTGGCTTCTGACAAACTTTAGCACCGCTAATCAATTTAATGTGCATACAAACCAGGCTGGGGAACACCTGCTACACCACAGAAAGATCAAAAGTAAAAATGTTAAGTCGAAATCTTTTAAATAAACGTTTCTTTTGCAGTATGGCCATTTCAGTTGTCCATTTGAACGACCAGGCCTGTGTGCTGGTGGACAACATTTGTCCAGTGTTGAAAACAGAAAATCGAATCAATAAGAATAAATGACGCAGTGATGCTGAGGACTCACAGTTGTGTAGTCGGTCCAAAACTGAAAAAAAACGCAATCAAAGCGGTCTCTTGACTGACGTATAATGAGGAATACTTGAATGATGCTAGCAGATGTGTCCCGACTGAAGAGGGGACAAACAAAAACAGAGATCATTAAAAATGGCGAGCTCCATGCCGTTTGGTCTGCCATACAATGAAGCAGCAAATCCCCGCGCTGCTCAGCCGTGGGCCTGGCCTTACTGCAACTGCTGTTAGTAGCCTCGCAGTCAACATAGCGCAAATGAACATCACTTTGACGATCGTGTAGGTGTTTTTTCATGAGATGTTACCTCCATCAAACTCACCGTGCGTATATCATTGTCAACTCGGCAAGCTTGGATTGACGCATCTGCGTTAGCCACTTAGCTCGTTAGCAAACACTTAGCCAGTGTCCATCGACAGGCCGTCATTAGCCACCATTAGCCGCGATGACAACTGCCAGCCAACAACCAGCGATAAAAGTTAAAGAAGAAATGTCAACGACAGCTAGGGACAACAGGGGAACGTTACATACGCGTGTCATTGATTAAATGTTTAAAGCTGTCGCAGTTGCCAAGAGGAAGGTTGCAAAACACAAAGCCACCATTTTAGAACGCCACACACCCCCTCCGCCAGCGTTAGCCTAGAAGCTAACCAATGTGCTAGCCAGCGAATAAGCGTATAATCAAGTGGGCCTTGAGGCTAATTACCTAGCTTCAAATTAGCTGCCAATGTCCATACGAGTTGTCGGCTTACCTGTGCGTTTGTAAGACCGCTATTATAGTTAAATGAAACTGCTCTGCACCCGAAAGGACAAAATTAACGTATAGGCCCAGCTTGTATTTTTACGCTATCAAACACGATGCTAACTCACCATTGCCGAGGGGCTACCTTTAACACAACTTAATCCAACACTTTTTAAACCTAAAAACAGTTGCCCTATTCGCAAGTGTCAAAAGCTGTCAAAACTGGACACAAGTGGCTGTAGCACAACGATTGTGTTTTAGCCAACAATACGTCCACGTTAACTGGCACACTTACAACCACAGTGTTTACAATTGCACATCAGCACTGTCCCACTTCATAACTTGCCGCAATTAATGATGCACATCACCACACTTAACTTAGACAGAATGAACGGCTACTTTTAACAGTCTGCATTGGCTTGGTCGTCTGGCATTCCCAAGCAAAATGTGGGTGCAAGCAAACAAACTAGCAAGCTTGCGAAATGAGGTCAGCTCCACTCAAGTGTGCTGCAACCGCCGCGCAATCAGCAATAACGCAGCCGGCTAGCTTCGGGCCCCCTATGTTTACTGGAAAGTTCACCCTCCTATTGCAAGGATACAACTTCGTGCACACACCGAGCGAGTGTAGTGCTGCAAAGTGCAATTACTAACCTTCCATCTCCATGTCCTCCGGCTCACTGAGCTGCTGCTCGCCGGCTTTCTGCTGCTGCGTGTGGTGATGGTGGTGGTTCATGTCGGCAGCTTTTGTCGTCGTGATGCGGGTCTCCCTGCTATCTTTGTTACCGTCGACGTTGTCCAGGGCCGGTTCGGATGGGAACCGGGTTCTGGACTGCTGATGCTGAGGTGTGGTAGGATGCGGAGGTGGGGTGGACCGGTCGAGCCTAGGCGGCCGGGCCTGCTCTGCTGCGACCTCGGCCTTGTCCGCTGTCAGCGCCGGGGAGTGAGGAGGGGAGGTCGGCGGGGGAGCGGGTAAAGAAACGCGGACGTATTTGCTCGCTATTCGCCCAATTTCGGCGCCTTTGGTGGGTAGCTGGTTGACGGCGGGTGGCTGGATGAGTCGGGGCTCCGACGAGGGAGGCCCACTGAAAGGAGCTAAATGATCCCTGCTTTCCACCGGGAAGTGTGGAGCAAAGAGACGACCCGCACCTGGTGGAGCAAATAGCCGGTTTACAGCTAGCTTAGCTACCTGACACAAGGTAGCCAATAATGGATACAACAATGGCTGCTGCAATATAATTGCACATTCAACAACTTTGCCTGCGATATCCCCAGTCCGTGCGCTCCGCTGCGTGTCCCTCGTCTGGGGAAGAGCGGAGAAGAAAGCTATCCATTCAATTCGTTACTGTGGAAGTTGGCGCGGCCCGACATCAAACAATTCCCTAACAGAGCGAATGGCAAAACTCGGCAAGGTCGTTGCATTCCCGTCTGGAAGTGGCGTTCCCCAAGAGGAATGTGCCCGGTCATGCAGCGTTTAACTGAGCGGCGTTCGGCCCTCAACACGCTCCCTCCCGTCCGTTTGTGCTCAGCGCTGAGTGTGTCGAGTCAAAATGGCGGCTGCGCTCTTCTCTGAAATGTCACATCCGCATGGCGCTCCAAACACACTACACCGGCCCAGCCCCGACCGGGTTCACATCCACCATAACCGGGACATTAAATACCCATTTGTATGCAGCAATACCGCGAAGAAAAAGAAAAGTTCAAGTCAATTATAAGTTTATTAAATAGGCACGCACGTATAATCTGTTTAACGCCTGCTTCGTCATAGTCGTCATTTTGTCTTAACATAAAGGCTATTTACATATTTTATTCCCTCATCAATCGCTTGTTTACTTTGTAGAGCCAAATTTATATTCAAATATTCAAAAACAACGGCAACGCCCCCTGAAGTCCAGCCCTACCTGTAAACTTATACACAGTATATATATTTATATTGCAGACTTTTTGAGCGTCACAATTTTGCCTACCTTCTATCTGTTGGCACTTTGTTGCATTTGTGCAACGCAACAATCTCGACAATCAATACTCACGCAAAATTGAGTGGTAGTTTACAGATGGGGATAAACGTAAAGCAACATTTACTTTCATTTGTCAGCTTCAAATAGTGAACGTCCGAGCCGTGTGCGTATCACGTTAGTTTGGCGACTACAACCACGATAAATGTGTATTGACAATAACCCTTTATTGTCTGTGATGTTAATAGCGTGCGTGTCCTGTCTAAAGATGTTTAGACGAAAAATAAGTGGAATACACACACAAAAAAGAACCCCATGAAAAAATTCTGTTATAGTTCAAAAGTACAGTACCTCTGTTTGGTAAAATAAAGGGTGTACAGTAATTATTTCAAATACATGCATATACGTTTTTAAAAATGCTACACAAGTTATGCTTTACTTCTGCTTTACTGGTGTGTAGGTCGCCACATTTTTATCAAAATAATATTGTCTATATAATTTGAATATTAACTGTTATTTGGAAGTATTATGCCATACTAAATAAATGCATCAAACATACAAATAAGCATGACTGTGTCAGGAAATAACAAAAGTAGATCTGTAGCAATGTTTCCAATTAATTTGAGTTGCTTCTGCCGCTTCGTTGTTCTTTATGACACATTATAGCAAGTAACAAACTTCATGCCAGCATTAGCATTGAGAAATATTAACGTCCCTTTCTATATGCAGAGTAAAATGCTTTGAAAAATAAGCATACCATTCTTGCCATCTTTCACTCCATGCCATGCCATCTTCTTGAAATTTGTTTTGAAGTTGTCAAGAGAGAGAACGCACAGGCAAAACAAACGTGTACTGTACCTGAGAGTGACGTCATACTCGTATTACGACTTCCGGGGTACTAGAGAGTAGTAGTGTGCTCAGAAATATAATTAATTATGCTACACATACATAATATTGATTTACATTGGTGATTGAAGCGTTTTTATATTAAAGTTTTGCGTTGGTACTTGTGTGCTAAAACGTTACAATCACTTAAAAAATAACAAGACAACCCAAATTGTTGCACAAAGTCACATAGAATATATGTATTAATTAAAACCAGATGCATTCACATATATTGCAGAAGGCTGTGCTCTCACCCAAGCTTGAGCAATGGGGACATTTCACAGTAGTTCTTTTGTGACAACACAGTGAAGGACAAGTCAAAAACCCAATGGTATTGTGACGCTGAAGCTAAACCCCACCTCTTAGGTTCTAGCTCACCAAACCATCGTCAAGCTTATGACTACTGGGCGGGACGAACCGGGCAACAAGGTAGCTTACGTTGTATATATCCCTGACGTCGGCAACTCAGAAATTAGTCTGCTAAGCAAAGCTTCGGGAATGGTGGGGATACTGTAGTGCTATATCGAGTACGAAGTAGTACAAACGGTAATATTCTCCATAAACATTATCCTATAGTTTTCTATTTAATCTACCTCGGTACCTTAAACTCTTGAAAGTAAAATTCCACCAAGTTTTCGTGTATTAATGGAGGAGAAGAAAGAAGACGGCGACCCGGAGATACAGGAACACGGACCCGAGCACTGGTTCTCAAAATGGGAGCGGCAGTGTTTAGCCGAGGCGGAGCAGAGAGAGCCGAGCGAAGAGGAGGCCGACAACGACCAGGATAAACTATGGCATCTTTTTCAGAACTCCGCCACCGCCGTGGCACAGTTATACAAAGGTTGACACCGCCGCTTTCTTATGCGCTGCTGTTAGCATGATGACAGTGTCGCCGCACCAGGCTAGCTTGTTGATTAGCAGCTTAGCTAAATGTTACTGTGTTGTGACACTTTGACACATTGATCCATCTCTAATAGGTTCACTAGTTTACCGTGGAACTTGCACGGTTGATTTGGCAGTGCATCATTTTGTTTAACTTTCGCCGGATGAACTATGAACTTGCTTAACGCTATAAGTTGGGAGGCTGGTAAACAACCTCCTGTAGCGCCGTGGTCCGAAGTAACGGCAACCTAAATAAAACAGACACTGTAGTATGTCATTAATGTAGTTTGTTGTTTCGAAGTTTAGGTATAAGCTTTTTGCTTACCAGTCGTTTGCTAGGCTAGCTACAAAATGGCGATGGTAACAACAATCGTATCTACGCGACATTCCCAGATGACAGTTTGTTGAACTGTCAGCGTTACTCGCTTTTAATACCCAAAGATAATCAGCACGCTTTACATTCTCCTCTTTACAAGCCAGGTCAGCTGCTGAGTGGACAGTTCAACGAAACAACATGTAGCTTAGCCAGCGTTCTAATCACAAAATGGCGTGGATATTATTAGTTCGCTGCATGAAATTGTGTTTGTCTGTCTGGCCTCAGTGGAGATTGGCGGCCACATATTTCGAGCTTGACGTGTTGCGTCCACCGACATATGTCTGACACTGCTTTGCAACTTTACTGCTGAGAGGGCAAGTCCCTTGGTGTGTGACCGACTCCTTTATTTCCTGCCAAGCTTGCTGTTTATTTTTATGCCAGTGACTTTGTACACCCAAGATAAAATGGCCTCATCCCGACCTGTATGTCATGTCTGGGTGTCACACAGATAACCAATACCACCCCCTGCCTCTCTCTCTTTCTCCTTCTCCCACAGACCGAGTGTGTCATCAACAGGGTCTGTCGCTGTGGGTGCCATTTCAGAACGCTGCTACAGCAGTCACCAACCTGTACAAAGGTAACCTGTCCATCATTCTGCTTTTCATCAGGAAAGACCGCCAAGTTGTAACATTTAGGGTGCGTTCATACTGAGACAAACTGTAGTTCGTTTGCTCTGCTAGTGCGGTTTGTTTGGTCAAGCGTTGCTGTTAAAATGTGACCGAAATGTCAGCTCTGTAGCTCACATAGCTACACTACTGGTCAAAAGTTTTAGAGCACAAAAACCTACATATTTAAGTGTTAAGATAGTCTATCTCTTTGCCATTGTTAATTCCTTTTTTCTTGCCATTTGTGTAGCAACAAATTACTTTCCCCAGTACAATGCTGTTCAACGAATGTTCACGAGGGTATAGTACCACAGTGTGTTCCGAACACTCAGACAGAAGAGGTGTAAGTGCTCCAGAACTTGGAACACCTGTAGGAATTAGTTGCACCGTCTGCCAAGGCTTGATCAACCTCCATTTCTGCAGAACAGCTTTAAATTGTTGACCCATTTTGTGGTCCCTGAAGCAGGCCTTTTTGTATAATTCAGAAGTACACATTATTTTTCAGTTTTGGGTAACCTTACTTTGTTTTTAACCCCTCGCATGTCATCACTAACCTTTGTACCATTTGTAGCTATTCATTGGACTTGAACGACTTGAATTTCAATAAATAACTAGAAAAATTGGGGTGTTGTAAAACTTTTGACCGGTAGTGTACGTTAACATAGCCCGCAACAAATGCATTTGGACCGCCACAGATAGATTTGGCGCTACCTGTTCACCCTCATACGCACATACCACGACTAAGTTGGTCACGCTTTGTAACGCATCTGTTCATGACTATACCAACACCCGTATGTCAATACATTTATTTTCTGTTGTTAAATAAGGTGTAAAAATCATGTTGCCTCAGTTTTATCCGCGCACACCCACGCACGCACACACACTGAGTAAGAGTTTCTTCACTTCTCCACTCTGACTGGAGTTTTACATCATGGCCAATTATGCAAAACCCAACACCACATAGATTGCAGTCCGGCGGGAAAGGTGGATAAATGGATCACTAGCATTAAAGCTACAAACACACAAAACAGCATATTCCCAGGCGGACTTACTAAAACGTAAACTGGTTCAATTCTAGCATCAAGGCTACCTTGTGGACAACAAACTTATAATAAACTATTGTGGGATGCATTTAAACTTGTTATAAAATGAAACCTTTAACTGCACTGTTTAAAGATGTTTAACATTTGAAACTGTCAAAATAAAATGCATACTACAGACGAGTGACTAACAAGCTCGGTAGGTGAGTCGCTCCGCATATGCACTTCACAGCTGTCACATTTTAGCATTCTTTTCGGTCAAATAAAGAAGTGAAGCACTGTTGATTGCGAAAACAATAACATTGACAAGGTTTGATGAATGAGTAGCTTAGGGCGGTGGATGACTCCTTTTGGAGAGTGAGGTGCCTCCAATGCTTTAATTACTGTCCGTACGGCCATGTTGGTACCGAGCAGCCAGGACGTGTCACAATAAGCTCTTATTTTTGGTTCCTGTGGTCCATCATGACATGTTGTTTTATTTGCCATCACTTGTACCTCTCTAGTTATCACAAAGGAGTCACTTGACAGAGTTAATTCTTTAGTTCCTGAATCACATGACAGAAGTTTGTGCTGTGGACTTTTCTACAACTTTGAAACAATTTTTCAAAAAGTTAACCCTTTGATTTTTAGGGTTCCACTATGCTTAGACCCACTATCAAAACCAGTCAACATGCATGAGCGAGTCTGGCTCAAAATGTTTGGATCGCGAATACTGACAACAGAGTTAAATATTAAAATATTAACAGATTTCAACATTTTTTTTTTTTTTACAGGTATGCCATTTACCACGTGTTTGTCTTTTGAATAGATCTTTTTTTCCTATTCCAGAAAGTGTGGAAGCCCACCAGAGAAGCTTCGACAGAGGCATCCAGATAGGACACCAACGACGTAATAAGGTTGGTCTTCTGTTAGCGCTCAGTGCTAATCTAATGCGATCAAATGTTGCTTTTTTTCTATTTTTACCACAACTACGTGTGTATGGCTACCTTTTCCCCCACCTTGTAGGACATGTTGGCTTGGGTAAAAAAGCGGCGGAGAACCATCCGCAGGGAGGATCTCATCAGCTTTCTGTGTGGCAAAGCGCCACCACACAGGAGTAGCAGGGCCAGCACCAGGCTGGCCATGGTGGCCCCCAGCCGGGCTAACTCACCGGCCGAGACCGGCTCGTCTGTGGAAGCTGACCTGCAGCCCTTCAGGGAGGCCATAGCACTGCATGGTAAGCAAACGTAGCCATGGTAGCTCCCCAATCAGAATACTTGCACAGTCTGAGTGAGTGAGGTATTTATGCAGCAGCCTGCCGCTTTGACACATCCAGACAGAGGCAAATTCTGAGTCAATCCTTCAAGCATGTCATGCAAACCATGCAAAGCAACTACGATCCAACACTTGTATGAAAACAAAATGTGTTTGGCCGTGTGAGCATTTTGTTTCTCATTATTGTGGATATGATCGCACCTTTGGTGTCGCTTGTGATTGTGTTGCATTTGAAACGATCCATGACTCATATTCAGGCTGCTACCAATTTCTCAATGAGTTTTTAATTGTGATGCACAGCAGGTATACAGTGAGTTCCTATGTATGTTTTACATAATATTTATATACAAGTGTGTGCATGTGAGTCAGTCTTTCCATATGTGGCTCAGAGATAAGGTGTGTTCAGTGTGGGCCAATGGTGATAGGGGGATCTGACTTTGAAAGCCCCTCCTCCTGTGTTTGTCTCTCTCGGGTCATTTTAAGGGGCTGCTTTTAGGGTGGCGCTCATGATGATCGTTGTTGTTTTTGTCCTTTTGGAGCATTGAACTACCGTAATTACTTTAATGAACACCTGTATTCAACTCTTGTATAGTTGCAAGGTTATGCCAGTAGCTGCATATGAAGTATCAGGAGTGGTCAGCATCCAACAGCTTTATTTATCTCTGCATGCGCTTTTAAATGTTGGTTGTGCTACTCAGCTGGTGGCGTGAAGCTCACAGTTGTTACACAATTAATGCTGGATGAGCAGTTTGCTCGTAACCATGGTTACAACGTTGGTTCTGTTGTTGCTGTGTTTGTGCAGTACAGTAATCTCTCGTTTATCGTGGAGAATTGGCTCCAGACACGACCATAAGTGAATTTCCACAAAGTAGGATTCATTATTTATTATTATTATTTTAATATTTTGGCAGTTAGAGCATAGAAAACCTGTTTAGGACCTTCTAAATGTGGGTTTTAACATTATTAGTGCCCTTGAGACATAAAGTGACACCCCTTCAGTCACCCTTACACTCCTATTACCCAATGAAGTAGACATAATAACACATGTAAGACATAACACTCGTGCTCGTGTGTGTTGCTGTAAATGTGTTCAGGCGCACGGGGAGCTCAGTGGGGGTGTGGACAGGAAGTGACATCAAGGGGTTCAGAGTTGAGCTTGCCGTGGGTTATGGCCGTGACAGTTATTGTATCGGTGATCAAGTCTGGTACTTGTGTGTCTCACCAAATTTTACAGTAACATTACTGACACCTAGTGATCAGTGTAGAATACTTCATATCATCACACGTCCTTGAATGCATCTTCTGACTGCCTATGTGTATTTTAGTTCATTTAGCCATTGTATGCTTGAAAATGCTTAATTTAGGCAAAAAATATGTTTGCTTAAATATATTTTTTGTTTTGGCCATATGCAGCCATGAAAAAAGCATGATTTAATCATTGTTCAATTCAAATTAATAAAAAATATTTATGTATCTAAACAATATAATATGTACATTGGGGATGTCCAGATGTGATTTTTTTTTTTTTTTTTTAAGATCGGATAATATCGGCTTCCGCCACGAGACCGGGCCGATCCGGTTGCTGTATCACGTTTGTAGCTCTGGGCCACACTCCACCATAATAGGTGCAGTAATGTGCTTCAACGCTGGTCGCCACTCGACTCCCGGCACCCGAAAGGAGAAGAAAACGCAACACCACCATGCAAACATGATCGCGGTATACCGTTGTGAAGTTAGTTTCACGTTGGATATTTGGCTCAGTAGCTACAGCGGTATTTCCCCCTCACTGTGCCCGCACTGTTGTGTCATTGTGCGGGGAACTCGCACGCAGCTGTAGAGCTACATGGTGGCTGTGGCTACCTCACTGGCCATCTAGACATCTCAGGAATCAACTTATTAGCACCCCTATGTGTGAGTAATGGTCTCACCTTGGCCACCCTAATGAAAAATGTCCGGCTCCGCGACTGCCTGCACGGGGATTGCTGCTCTAACCGCTGGTTGTTTACACTAGGGACTGTCAATAAATTACTATTGCGCTGAAGAGTTTGTAAAAAAAAAAAAAAAAAAAAAGTCATATCCTAAATCACACCACAAATTGATCGATAACCATGTCAAATGATTAGTCCTACAGCAAAAGTATTTTGTATGCCTATTTTTCCAATTTTATCCTTTTTTTATTGGACGTGTTTTTTATTGGATTTGGGACCTGCCTCACAGAGGTTTATTACAAAAGCCAAACAATATTGTTGGTCCTGTTGTGTAACAAAAAAGTAAATTCAACAATACTTTGGTTGCATTATTTTTGATGGTTTGAAGAGCTATTTTCAATTCCACAAATTCATGTTTGTAACAAAAGCCCATTAAAAAAAAATGAAGCCAAAAAATGTGGATCGGGACATCCCTAATGTATATGTTGTATACTGAAGGCTAAATCTCACGTGGCACAGCTAGCATTCAGGCTAATCAAACCCTGATGCTAAGTAAGACGTCTGCCGTTTGGTCTCCAGGTTTGAGCGGTGCCATGGCGAGTATCAGCGTGCGCTCCGGTGCTCCAGGGTCTCCCACGCACGTTAGCGGGAGCAGCAGTGGTGGCGGCGGTGCCGCTGCCGGTGGCGGGGCTTCTTCAGGCTCTGGGGCGCTGTGCCGCAGCAGACGTAACGGCCTGCAGGACGTTGACCTGAACACTTTCATCTCAGAGGAGATGGCACTCCATCTGGACTCAACAGGCTCAGCCTCTGCCGGGGGAGGAGCCAGGAAACGAAACTCCACCCAGTGTAGTGACGTCATCACAGACTCTCCGACTCACAAACGCAACAGGATGATTTGAACTGCTGAGGAACCGCCACACTCGGGGGCAGGGGCGGAGGAAGCCTTGACCGACGGCTTTGTGTTCATCGTCGTCTGCACCGGAGGCTCCCAAGTTCACTTTTACGATTGTCGGGTGAGCTCTGTTCTTTGTCTCCCTTCCCTAGTCGAGATCTTGACAGGAGCGAGCAAACGTGGCGACTCGGGAGGTCCTGGGCGAGCGCCGGCGTGTCGCAGGGTCCGGGATCAAGACAGTACTCCCATGTGCTGCTTAACATGCTAAAAGCCACTTGATTCTTGACACGATTGTGCCCTTACTCCCTCTGACCTCACCCAGCACCTTAATAAGGAAGTGAGGACGTACGTCAAACACTTCCTCCTGTTACTTGACGGTCTGGTCCGGTCTGCGCTTGTGAGGACACCTTTCTTCTTTTACCACCAGTGTTCATCATTCTCGCTTTCTTTCCACTGCTTACAACAATGATGGCAAACTTTTTTTATTTATTTTTTTTTTTGCGGCCACCTTTTATTTGTTGAGGACAGTTGACATTTTTTGTCCTCTGAATAACTTCCCCACTTTTGTGCAGTCTTGCTCTTTAAAAAAGAAGAAAAAAAAGTGGCGGCCCTTTTGTGTGATTGTGTGGCTTTTCTGATGAGTTGCAATAAGGCTTTTTGCACTTAAGACTTCAACTTCGGACTCATGCAAATAAAATCGGCTCTTCCGTCGTGTTCCGCTCGTAGCCTCTCCTGGTTGTAAACAACCAGCGGCCAATTGTCACCCGCTTTGCCGTCACGCGCGGGAGAACTCTGTCTCCCCGGTACGGAGCCCACCGTCGTACCCCCCCCAGCAGGGCTCATCAACTGAAAATCGGTGCTGTAAGAACAAAAGGATTATGTTCCGTGATGTGTTGCAGAAGTGTCTTGATGGCATTGTCAAGCTGTGCTCACAGCGCATCTAAAATGTGCTTTGTTTCCATTTGATGCACTTGTCAGCTGGTATCTTTGCTCAAATGCTGCGACCGTTTTTTTTTTTTTGCCTTATTTGCAAAACACACGTCACTTCTAGACTCTGTTGAATGAGTACAATTGGAAAAGAAAGCATATTTATTGACTTTAATAAATGAAATCACAATGAATGAATGCATTTAAGCCTTTGTCTGTGGACCACAGTGACGTCACTGTCCCCCCCTTAAGTTGTATAAAGCGTGCCAGTTTTATTTCTCACCAATGTTACAGTTTGGTCACAGATTTCACTTTAGCATTTAGCTTGGCTCTTATTCCTGCATGGAAGCTCGCTAGTTTTTTTTGTTTTTTTTTTTGCAAAACCACTACAAACTGGGATTTAATTAGCTTCTGACCTGTGAACCTGTACAGTGGTGTTTTCAATTTGTCATAGGAATTGTTTAAAATAGGAACTTTCCCTAAAAGCTAAAAATGATGGCATTTGCCGTGTCGTGCAAGGAGAATTGATGGCAGCCTGCGATCTCACTTTTTTTTTTTTATTATTTGCTTAGATTTCTTTCTTCACTTTGCGCTGCAGCACTCTTGACTGAAAAGGTAAAAATGGTGTTTGTTCCACGTCAGTCACATCAATGAAAGGGAATGTGAGCTACAACTTCAACCACAAAACATTGTTTTTTTTTTAAATCCCAATGCACACAAGCCAACACTATTATTATCAGCTGTTTCTTGATACATAACTGTCGGAAAAAAATAATACATGGCTAATCTATATACTTAACATTTAATTGTTGGTCTAATATATGTTGTTCACATTGTAAAGACGAAATAAAACAATTGAGTTGCAAATTGGTTGGACTAATTCATTGAGACTGGAAAACAATTTAAAGGGATTATGTGTTTTTAAAAATTGAAGTTTATAAAATGTAACATATATTAACTAATATTTGTTACAATTTTATAATCTGCATCCCGCATTCAATGCAATTCAGCCGTTAGAAAAGGGTTGCTTCGGAGCATTGCTACCTCTGACCACTAGATGGAGCCAAAGACGCCAAGTAAAGGGACGTCTACATGCGGCAGTATCCTTACTGATCTTTTTTTGCATTACATTGAGCGAGTTTAGTTTAGTTTACTGTTATAGTTATTACCCCTTATCGCCACACAATAAGTTAGATTTGGTCATACCAGAGTGAAGTAAAGTTGTGTGGAGTGATTTTTGGTGAAGGACAATTTTTTTCTTCAATATATTTCTCACCATCTTATGTTGTATATTTTTAATGTAAGATTCCCAGCTCATAGTTTCATAGTTTCAACCCCAGATGTGTATTTTCGTTCACCCTTTGTATTTGCGCGTGCGTATCTGCTGTTACCAAAAAGCATTATTTTAGTTTACTTCAGTTCAAGGGTAATCTATTTTTATCAAACCATCCTCTTAGTATAGTCATTTCCTCTGTGACATTTTTTATTTGCTTGTGTGTGCTTTCCAAAGAACAAAGGTAGGTTTCCACCTCATGCCAGGAGCAGAAAAGTGCAGTTGAAAAAAAGACGATATACCCTTTTCGCCGAAAATCAACGTCTCAAAAAAGTGGCCTTTTCTGCCCTTTTTTGGTCCTTTCGGGACCCCGATGAGGGTGTGGGGGGTTTTCACCACAAGCTAGAGCAGAAAAGTGCAGTTGAAAAAATGCTGAAAAAAAAAGACCAAAGGGTAACCATTTTTTGCCAAAAATCAACATCTCAAAAAAGTGGCCTTTTCTGCCCTTTTTGGGTCCTTTCGAGACCCCGATGAGGGTGTGGGGGGTTTTCACCACAAACCAAAGCAGAAAAGTGCAGTTGAAAAACTGCTGAAAGAAAAGATGAAAGGGTAACCCCTTACCATTTTTGCCGAAAATCAACATCTCAAAAAAGTGTCCTTTTCTGCACTTTTTCGGTCCCGCCGGGACCCCCGATGAGGTTGTGAAGGGTTTCCGCCGCAGAAAAGTGCAGTTGAAAAAAGGCTGAAAAAAAGACGAAATACCATTTTTGCCGAAAATCAACATCTCAAAAAAGTAGCCTTTTCTGCCCTTTTTGGGTCCTGCCGGGACGCCCGATGTGGGTGTGGGGGGTCTCCTCTACGTCGGGGCGCAGCAAATAGCAGTTAATGTAAGTCGGGAAAAAAATTACAAAAGGGTAACTTACTCCTTACCATTTTTGCCGAAAATTAACATCTAAAAAAAGTGGCCACGTTTTGTTCCTGCTGGGTCGCCAACACACCAAACAACACACACAGATCCACACACATGAACTCGCACAGAAATGCACGCACAAAGATCCACACACATCCATCCATCTTCCATGCCGCTCTTCCTCACGAGGGCCGTGACATCGGGTGAGAGGCGGGGTACAACCTGGACTGGTCACCAGCCAATCACAGGGCACATATAGACAAACAACACTCCCATTCATACCTATGGACAATGTGGAACAGGGGTGTCAAACTCGTGGCATGGAGGGCCGAGACACTGCAGGTTTTCTTTCCAGCCAGTCACTAAAGCAGGTGATTTTAATGATCAACACCTTCAGTTTGAGGGAAGGAGCTCATCAATTAAATCACCTGCTGAAGAAACTGGTTGGAGAGAAAACCTGGAGGTCTCGGCCCTCCAGGGCACGAGTTTGACACATGTGATGTAGAGTCTCCAACACAAACACAAACTAAAGCACAGCATTTGTAGCCAAAATGTCAACTTGTGCCCGTTGGTGACCGCTGGGCTTGAAACCGCTGATTTGAAAGGGGAACCATCAAATTTATACAAAAACATGTTCGACTTACCTTTTCAAAATCACTGGTGAAAGAGGATCTGGCGCCTTCTTTATGAAGACTTTGGATTCAAGAGCATCCAGCGTGACGTCAGGCATTGGACAAAATCCGGTTTCCTCCACCGCCGACGATGACGATGTCCGGCCATCCAGTCCAACGAATCCAACCACTGTTCCGACTATCACGAGCACGTGTGCCGCGTTTTGGCTAATTAACCACCGCCTGACCTAGAATCACATCTCGAGACGCGAAAACTCACCACACCCTATCAACTGCCCGCCCCCCAAATGGCGAACCAAACTAAAGCTTTTTCAGGCGTGTTTTGCAGAGAGCAAAACTTCACTCTCACAGCGCAGACATGCTTGTTTTGGGTTTGTGCAGCGAAAGTGTGCGGGAGATGGTCGCGATAGGCTGGCTGCAGCAATGGGGGCGGAGCTTAACGGCGTTGCAAAGTAAGTATCCATAGTATTCACATGCCGATAACGTTCTTTTACACGGAAGTTGGCCGATACTGATCGGTGGCCGATCTGTCGGAGAACCCCTATTCATTATTTGGTTTAGTGGTTAGCATGTTGGCCGCACAGTCATCGTAAGGAGATCGGGAAGACCGGGGTTCGAATCTCATTTCTTTGTGGAGTTTGCATGTTAGGTTAATTGGCGATTCTAAATTGATGGATGGAAATCTGTATTCCCGCATTTCATGGAATTCACCCTTAAAAAAAACGGATGCATTTCTACCTCTAACCACTAGATGGTGCCATATACACCATTAGGAAGCATTTGCGTAACATTTGTCACTGAAAGTGGAACAATTGGTCTGAATAACACTTTTCACCCTTTCAGACTTACATAAACTGTTGTGTAAGAAGACTGCATCAGAAATGGTGCTGTTTTTTTCTATTTCCTTTATTTATCACACATATTGTTGCATAATATCACATTATATTCATATTCTTGCTGCACTGCTTTTGCTGTATGCTTGGAAAAGTACAGTGCACGCTTTCATATTGGAGCTGATTTGTTTGGAAACAACTACGCATCGGTGTAGTAGCAAAGCAAACAAAAGAAAACACTGGTTTAGGTGTCAAAACTTCATGTACAGCAACACAGAAATGAGCTACAAGTGTTTTGGTCCACGTTTGTCTCATCCTCACTTGCAGCAAGCAGCTGGAAGAGCAGCAGTTGTCTGCTGATTTTATGTGATCTTCCAAAGCTGACTCTTAACAGGACCACTGCCGCACCCTGCGAGGTCTAAACGGAGCGTTCTCACAGTCCAAGCAGGAACCGCGTACACGGGAGTCATATCTGGCTCAGGGGAAGGAACTTCTGGTAGTAGCTCTTTGTGACGTCAATCATCAGGTCCTGCGTGCACTCTGGGAGCTCCCCGGAAAACAGCCCTGAAGAACAACAAGTGACTTTTAAGAAAAGAAGTCGCGTGAGTGCTGCAAGTGTACCAAGTGTGAGACCTGGGCATCCTGAGAAGACAGTAAAAGGAGGCACCACTGTCTCAGGAGGAAGAACGGTGTTGTCTAAGATCTTACAGCAGTCTTTCAGCACGCAGCGACGACCCTGTGTCAACAAAACACAATTATGATAGTATAATGTAATATTATTTTTTAAATATATTTTATATTCATTATAAATTTAAATTTTTATATTCAATATAAATTTTAGACAAGTTTGACTGATCTTTCAAGGCACACAGAATATTGTGTTCTCTGGCTATACGTATAAACATGGAACTTACCAAAAGCAGAAAAAAAGTTTGTTTCTACCCTTTCCTGTTCTTTAGTCATCAGCAGTAGAGCACACGTACGTTTCAGGAAAATATCACTTCAAGCATCAAGCATAACTTTCACTGCAACACAAATATTTTTTGCTTTTGTGACAGCTCAAATATCTACACAACTACGCCACTACATAAACAACACACAAAAAGGGTTGTTTTACATCAAAATACCAATTTATTTACAAATATAACACCATGAGCTATTTACAATTTTCACTTTTGGAACTGATTGATGTGTGCACATGTGCGTGCGCGCGACAGCCGTGCGCGTGTGCATGCGTTAAAACTTCCCTACAATGCGTAACCGTCTGCGCGCTACACTCTTCCACGCTCTCTCACTCCCTCCTTCCTGTCGCGTGTGTTTTTTCCGTCCACATGATTTCTGCCGAGCTCTTATCAAATGCACTCTGCCACCTTGTGGCCGTCTTTATGGCTTGAAATGATCTCTGAAGTGAAATCCATTAGCGTGGCGTTGCGTCATCACCTCTTTTAGCCTGTTGTGCAAAAAAACCCTAAAGGACGTATAAATATGTTGTTGGGATCGGGCGTTCGTACGTCTTTGGTATTGAATGAGTTAACTTTCTCTGTAGAAAACGAAATATAGTCAAATGTCCATCCCTCATGGAAAAACTACGCCACCACTTTGCATTTGGGTGTCAGTCTAGATCAGGGGTCACCAACGTGGTGCCCGCGGGCACCAGGTAGCCCCCCATGACCACATGAGTTGCCCGCAAGCCTGCTTTTCATTCAGGTTTTCAGTTAATAATGAAAGAACAGTAGAAAGAAATGCATTGTGAAATACAACATGTGAGTTGTGGACACCAGCATTTTGTTCATGTTCTGGTAAAACAAGCATATTCGCTTTGTTTGGGTTTAAAATAAGCTCTGAAAATAAATGTTACAAAAATGAGTAACTCTTGGCCATTTTCATTTTGTAAAAGTAGCTCTCACAAGGAAAAACATTGGTGACCCCTGGATTAGATAATCTATAACATGTTTACGTCTTTCACTGCCACAGTGGGTGTCCCCCCCCACCCCTCAATGCAAATAGCTTGAGTCCCATCCACCTTTTCATAGAATGATGACAAACATGAATGCAGTAGAATAGCATCCTCTGTGTGTCTCTTCGCGTCATTCTGCAGCAAACTGGAAAATTCTAACCCCTGATCTTGACATGTGACTCACCACACTGTGTGTGCGCGCGCGTGCGCGTGTGTGTGTTCTGCGTGTGCACTCACTATGACACAGTTCTTGCCAATGTGGACGTAGGAGCCGATCTGGGCTGCGTTCACCACACAGTCCTCCTCGATGAAGACGTGGTCGCCGATGTGCAACGGGAAGAACGCCACTCTGAAGGGTGGAATAAATGTTTACATTTTTAACAGCACTTTTTCCATTCAGAAGACCATTTTGCAGCCTTATTGTAAACAATGATGCACTGGGAGATGCATGGTTGTCATCTACCAACATTTCTCCAAGGTAATGACAAACGCAGGGGCGTCCAAAGTTTTTTCACAAAGGGCCACTTATTAACAAAGTCAAGGATGCATATTTTTTTTAAATTTACCAACACATGTATTTATACTGTACAGTACATATTCCAAGAAACAACTGCATTCCAGCTTTGAGATATAGCTGAAAAAGCCCATTATTAGTATGAACTTCAGTTCCCCCCCCCCCATTTTTGCTGGGTTTTTTTCAAAATATTTCAACTTTCTTCTTAAATAATCGTAAATTTTCTTTTTGTAATATCATGACTTTATTCCCATAATATTTTGACTTCATTTCCATAATATTATAACCAACTTTTCCAAAAATTCCAACTTTATTTTGTTCAGTTTGTCATATTATTCCAACTTTTGAAAAGTGACGTATTTTTTCTTTAATAGTTCAACTCTACGCTACCAAAATGACATTATTTTCCCTCCAACAAGTTTATTCTGGTAAAATTGCAACATTTTTCTAATTAGATGCCTTTTTCTCTTCATTTTATAAAGCTTTGTTCTTGTAAAATCGCAGCAGTTTTTTCCCCATTTCTGCTATTTTATTTTTATTTCCAACTATTTCAACTTTCTTCTTAAATAATCTTCATAAATGTTATTTTCGTAATATTATGACTTTATTCCCATAATATTATAACTTATTCCTCAACCTCATTTTCCAAAAATTACAACTATATTTTATTTCTCATGTTACAACCTTTAAAAAAATATTAAGTATTTTTTCTTTCATATTTCCACAATGCTACTAAAATAACATTATTTTCCCTATTACGAGTTTATTCTGGTAAAAGTCAGATTTTTTCGTTAGAGTATGACTTTTTTTCATAATATTTTGACTTCATTCTTGTGAAATTACAGTCGTTTTGTTCCTACCATTTAAACTTTCTTCTTGTAAATTTTCTTCTCGTAATTATGACTTTATTCTCATACTATTTTGACTTTATTCTCTTAACATTATAACTTTCTCTGCAACCTAACTTTCCAAAAATTGCAACTTTTTGTTTTTCATATTATAACTTTAAAAAAATAGCATATTTTGTCTTTAATATTTCAACTCTATGCAAATAAAACATTATTTTTCCGATTATGAATTTATTCTCATGAAATTGTAACATTTTTCTCGTTAGAATACAACTTTTTTCTCGTTTTCTCTGAATATTCTTGTAATTAATTCTTGTAAAATTATCGTTTTTTTTGCTGTCTGTTCTTTTTCCCCCCCAACTATTTCAACGCTCTTCCTGTAAACTTTCTTCTATTATTCTGATAATATTTGGAATTTATTCTCGTACCTTTTTAACTTTTTCCACAATGTAATAAAATTCTTTATTTGTTGTTTTGTTTTTTCTCACAATACTAGGACTTCAAACATTTCTTTCCTTAACATAATATTCTTTATGCTACTAAAATTATGTTATTTACCCTCATAATATTAGGATATTATTCTCATAAAATTATGACTTTTTCTTGTTTGATTACAACTTTTTTTCTCTTAATATTTTTACTTTATTCTTGTAAGATTACTGATGATTTTTCCATTTTTGCTGCTGTTGTTGTTTTTTTTTTTTAGTTTTCTTGTTAAATGATATTGTTAGAATGTGCCGCAGGCCACAAATGGCACCCAGGCCACACTTTGGACTCCTCCTGGTCTAATGAATGAATAAAAAATGCGTTACCCTTTGCTGAATTTTTTAAAAGGTGGCCGAATGACACTCCTGCTTTTGACCACACAATGTCTGCCCACCCTGACATTAGCCAGGTCCCCCCTGATGATGCAGTCGTTCATGACAATTGTCTGCAGGAGGAATCACACAAACACAAACAATAGTCACAACTCAACGGGATTTATAAATACATGTACTACCACATTTGACTTACTTTGCCATTCAGTACGATGTTTTGACTCCCACAGAGCACCGATTGCCGACTAACTTTGTTGCCAGAAGCCTGAAATGGAGCAAATGTCGTGTTAGAATGTTCCTTTGAAACGTATGGCCTCGCTGAAGTGACCGCAATGTTTCCATCGCCCAACGCCCCATTCTACTCCATTAGCCACATAGCAAGCTACAAGCTAACAGCGGCAGGAAACAACAAACTTTACCGTCTCGATGTACTCCGCCTTGTTGTACAATATTTCTGACAACTCCATAGCTGCGGATTTGACAAGCTTGCTACGACAACGAAGACAAAAACAAAATATGAAGCATCTGTTTGCTTTAGCTCTTCTTCGACTGACAGATGGATGCAGGACAGACAGTACGAGCTGAGTTAAGTGTTATCGATTGGTTTCATGAAATTCGGGATGACGTTTCCGTTGGAATATGTTCAAATCCAACAGAGAGGCTATTTTTAATTGTTAAATTACTTTCACTTTTGTTCTTTTATGGTGGATAATTGCAAAAGAGCATGCATTAATCTATTGTGCAATTTAAAGATCAATTGCTTTTGCCTGAATTTTGCCCGAACTCACAATTTCTGGATTTTTTTTCGGTCACAAATGTTCTTACGCACATAAATATTATTTGGCGACCAAGTAAATACATGTTGTGAAATAACATAATAAATCAAATAAATGTGACTACTGAGTTACGCATGCGCATTGTTAAGCCCTTGACCCCGCTGCTTCCTCTCGCAGTGCATGCTGGGTAACAGCAGCTGCCACTTCTCTCCGTCATGGCGTCCCGTGTCCTGCGCCAGTGCGTCCGCTCGCTCGCCCGGCCCTCGCTGAGGCTTCTCACCGCCAACCCGACGGTGAGAGCCGCTCCAGCCCCTCTAGCCGCAGCCGTCCGACCTTTCTCCTTTGCCGCAGACAGCCGGAGGACGCGGTGGCTCGGACAGAGCCCGGTGAGTGTCCGCTATCATTGAGCTGTTTTGGCCTAGCGTGTGTGCCGCGGTGACCTACCGACGCCTTTCAAAAGTGTTACGGTAACGCAGCCTGTCAAAAGTGTGTGATAACTGCCTGGTTGTTTATTCGTACCGACAATTAAAGGGTTATGCTGTGAAAGTTTTCCAGAAAGCAAATAGGAATTGGTTATGTATGAATACACGGCTTATTGGTTAGCTTGCTAGCAATGTTGTGGAACAGCTTCTGCAGCTTCATTGTTAGGCGTATTCGTGATGCTGTTAATGTCATTTTCCCGTGTGGTTTAAGTGAATGCATTAGCTGTGCTTAGCAGCCATATGTTTTAAATGTCTACAAGTGTTTTGGATGAAGCTCAAATGCACTATGACCTTTACAAGACTTCATTTGAACTTCCGGAAACTTTTGAATGCACGTGTCCAGCTGTTCAATGTGTCGGTACTTTCTTTTTTTTTTTCAACCGGCTGTTCTCTAACCGTGATTGGCACCTCCCGGACGGATCTCCCAGATCTTATCAGGTGTCTTGTGCCGACAATACGGGGACCTGCCCCCCCTCACGCTAGAGACCATCAAAGATCGTGTCATGTACGTGCTCAAGCTCTACGACAAGATCAACCCCGAGAGTGTGAGTGGACATTACGGAAGACGACCTCTATTCATTCAGCATCAGTTTTATAATGCAATGTGTCTCCCGCCTACAGCTGCAAGCATCCTCCCACTTTATGAAAGACCTGGGTCTGGACAGCTTGGACCAGGTGGAGATCATTATGGCCATGGAGGATGAGTTTGGTGAGTGCGCACGTGCCCCTTCCTGCCTTCCTTGTTTGCCTGCTTGTTGACGTCTGTTTTCCTTACAGGCTTTGAGATTCCCGATGCAGAAGCAGAGAAGCTGATGACTCCATCGGAGATCGTACAGTACATCGCAGACAAGAAGGATGTTTATGAATAATCTGTTCTACAAGAGGCAAGTCTGTCACACATAAGTTAGGGCCACCCCCTATATTTTGACAATCTTGTTGTCTTTCACACAGTGTGACCAATCGGACACCAAATATCTTCACTGCTTCAGTGTTTGGCGCATCAATGTTCCAGCTGTATGTCATCCTACCCTCACGGTGTATCATTTAGTCAGTTGATCAATAAAAAAAACATACAACATACATTTTGTCACTATGGATGTCGCTGCAGCAAAAAAAATAAGTTGACTCTCTTGGGGAGAAGTCCGTTGGCATTGACCTTCTGGGGGGGGGAAATCAGCTCTGTCATCAACGGTTGACCATAGTTCTTTGCTAACAGTAAGGCCTCAAGTCTGAACTGTAAACATAAAACACATTTTTAATAGTTTTTACATGTGTAAAACAATTTTAAGCGCATAGAAATGAACATTTTAAGGTTATTTACCGTCACTGAAGATGTGATTGCTGCAGGGAAATCAGACACCACCTTTTTGTTTTGCCATGAGTCGTGTCTCGAATTCAATAGTTTTTCCTCATCTTTATTAAAATGCTGGCACTTGCAAATTTCTTAGGCTCCATTTCGCAGCAGTGATCAAAGTAAGAGTTGAGGTGAGAAACACTATTGAAGAAATAACTCCTGGCAAAACAGGAAGGCGGTGTCCGTGTTGAGCTCGTTTTCAACAATCACGTCAGTGAAGGTAAAAAGGACCTTAAATGTTCATTTATGCCTTTCATTTATATGCAAAAACATGTTTTCTGGAACAGGTTAAGTGAATTGACATTTCTACATTAGGAGGGCTAGTTAGCTATGCTAATTTGTGCTTAACTGCTGTTTTGCTGCCATGTTACAAATAAAAGCCTGCCTGAGATGACACATTCCAACTTTATTCTCATGACTTCTTGAAAATTCGCAACTTTAGAGTCGTCTCGGAGGCAAAATAGCAAATAGCACTTCAGGAAGGAAACTTTCCTCTTGCGTGAGGCAAGCTTTTATTAATACGTGAAAAAATGAGATTGAGAATAAATAAATTTACGACTTTATTCTCTCTTTTTTTTTTTTCCCCAATGCGGCCCCAATATTCAGTTATCAGTCATGGTAGAAGCTGCTTTCGTTCCTGAGAGGGAGAAATAAGGATTTTTATTCCCAAGCGAAACAGTTCCCTCCATACAAGGAGTTGAAAAACAAACGGGAGACCGGAGGGTGATTGTTAGTCTTTTATTGAGGGTTGTACCCAAGTTATACAGCTTTGTATGCTGGCTCAAAGGGCCAGAGGTTACAAACAGTAATCAGTATACGAGTACAGCCAACAGAAGACCTACTACCTACAACTCTACACCTTAGTACAGATTCTCTTAAGAGCACTAAAATCCAGAAAAATAAGAAAAAAATACTGAACAAACCCAAGCAACAACAAAAAAAGTAAATTTAAATGAAACCAAACAAGACAGCATCAGGAGACATTCATATTAGAGCACACTGGAGTTGGTTTTTACACCTTGTCATAAATCAGGCGACTTCGTTCATTTTGTCTTAATATATACCCAAATAAAGATTGTCCTTCAGAAAGTGCAGTCCCCCCCCACCCCCACCCAAGAGTTTTCAGATAAAATCCTTTGATGACCCGAGGAAGACGTTTGAAAATAAAGTTACTTCCTGTTGTATCGAGGAGAGGAAGACGCCCCTCTCGTTTGATTATAGACACTGTCAGTATAGATTCTCATATATATACATATATATATATTTCTACGATAGATTCAACAGTCTCCCCAAGCAATGTGCATAATAGGTGATCCAACTAGACACGGTGGATTGATAGAATCTCTATAAAAAAGTCGTGTAAAATTTGCACTTTCAGCAGTCTTGTCGCGGGACTGAAAAGAAATAAATGGACCCCCCCACCCCACCCCACCCACCCTCCTGCTACAACTGGCCCGGCTGTTAGGGTTTTTTTTTTGTTGTTTTTGTAACGTTTATCATTAGTAGTAGCAGTACGATTCAATGATGGCACAACAATTTTGAGGAATATTATTAGGAAATCCCATTCTTTTTTTTTATGCTTTTTTTTTGGGATTTAAAAACAAAACAAACCCAAGGTGGACATGGAAGCTTGGGTCCTACACTCCACTGCATAGTCTCTCTGAGCGACACCCACCCTCATCTTTGTGCTGGTTAGACTAAAGCTTTTTCAGCGTTTTTGCGCATCTTCATACTAACAAGACAGCAGATCACAGTTTTTATGTTTGCTTTTTTGTGTTTGTGTGTGTAAAATAAAACTAAAAAAGCAACTAGCATTTTGATCAAGATAGATGCCACTGGGTGTTACAATATTTGCTCACAGAAGAGTTCAGTCAAGAGGAAACCAAAAAGACTCACATTATTCTTCTTAAATAGTAAAAAGTAGTAAAGTAGTATCACCTGCCAGCTTCCCCCTGCTTTTTCGTCTGCCTTCCCCCGCCTGCTTGGGAAGCTGCTTGGCAGCCCTGGAGATTGTACAGTGCTCAAAGGTGGTTCTCGCTCACTTGAAAAGATTTTTCCTTACATAGTCCCTTTTTTTTTTTTTTTTTTTTTTTTGCAAAAAATGACACTCGCTCATCTTCAAGCATTCCCACATTGTCCACATTCTTAAATACACACACTCGCATTCACAAAAACAACCGCCCCCTCCCACCCGCCATAATCCCTTTCCTTGCCCACGACCACCCCCACTTTGGCATGATCATGTTTACAAACACACAAAGCAGGTTAAGATGGCAATAAAGCGAGTAACATGGTGCTTGTCCCTTCTCTACATTTACTGAAGTCACGCGTGTGTTGACGCTACAAGCGGGGGGTGTCCATCCTGAGGCATGGGGGCAACAAGCTAGGTAGGATTGCGAGGTTTATAGTGCGTCTTTCTATGTAAATATCCCACGTGGACACCTGCAGCTTATAGACAGCCAGGTGGGGCCTCTACATGGCACATACACTGTATATGTACACTTTCAAACCTCTTTAAATGTGCTGGGTGTGGCTTATATTCAGGTGCGCTCAATAGTGTGGAGTCATGGTAACCATGATGGATTAATGGCGGTGTATCTTTTTTTTAACTAATCAACTTGTTAGTTCACTGCCTTAAAAAGTAATTTCATGTCGTTTTGTATTCTGGTCCATGCGGCAGCAACTGAAAGCAGAGTTTTTTTTTCTTGATACATGTTTAGTATATCACATTGGATTGCATTTAGAGCGTCTCCCCCGAAACCCCTTCAAAGTTTGGACACCGCTGAGCTTTAGGGTCAACACAGAGATGAGGGAGGACAACTCGGGCGTAAACGCAGCATTGAGCCATGAATCATGTTGGATGTGGCAATAAGACGCCTTGTTCACGTGCTGCTTGGAATTCTACCAACTCATGTCTCCACAGGGGGGAGACAACACATGCCTCTCATTCTACTTGGCCATGAAACATCATTTTACAAACTATTTAATGCCACGAAGTCCCGCAGTGGAACCAAACAGGAACGTTTTCCAATTTCAGACTCGTGATTGTTGGTAGTTGCTTTGCTAGCTTTTACATCTATGTTTCAGGATCAAGGTATCGTAAACATGGGTGTCAGCGATACCGCTATCAGTACGACTCACACATACTTTTGACTTATTTTGTAGTGTGGAATGTCAGAAACGTGATATTACTCAAAACGGAATAATCAGCAACAGCAGGTATGAGAAAAATGGGCCCATTTACTCTTGAAGCACCTGTGGTGTAGTTTCATCCACAGGCACTACACAAGGTTGAAGCTGCTCACTTAAACCAGACTTTATTCACCACCGACGGGGCTGCTCATCTTTTGTTGCAGCTAATGACTTCTTCTCGTCCCGTGTAATACCGCTTCAAATGCGCAACGAGTTCGGTCGCATTAAACCTCCAGGGTTCTGTGCCGCCACGGGAAAATACTCAGTGTCTGGAATCGACGGCTTGTAGCGGAGGTTTTTAGATGCAATGTCGATAGAATCCGATTACACCCCTAATTGTAAACAGATGTTTAATAATACTTCCAGGAGAAAAATACTAAGTGTTCTTGATGCCTGTTTGTTTCCCCAAATACATTAAAGTGTGTGTGAGAATTAAGTTTACGGGGCAGATTTGCCACATCCAACATGGTGAACATGCCCATGGGTCCCACTCAATGGAGGCGTCTACGTTGTCAAACCGACACAGGATCAGTGCTAAGAACGAGCCATCAGACAAGTGAGCTGATCCAGGATCAGGCACAGGAGGCAAGCTGCTTATCCCTGAAGAATCAATCAATGAAAAGCTCATTCCTTCTCAGGCTCAAGACCCCGTCCACCATGTGGAAAACATGCATCTCCAACTTTTTGTTTTTCGGAAATGTAATGTGAGGAAAAAAATGGAGACATGTTTTCCAGTGACCAGAAACAAACAGTTGACTCGACACACTGGCGCTTCATTACACTAACACCACCATCCCCCCACCCCACCCCCCAAAGCACACAGACTCCTCCGACCGATGGTTCAATCCAACTGGCTTTTGCTCTGCGCTCTTATAAAAACACCCGAGTGCAAAATCCAAGGCTTCTCAGTTCAACACGTCAGTTAAGTTCATCAAAAAAAAAAAAGGTTCAGATGTTCCTCCTGATAAAATACAAGGTTTAAGGAAAAGAAGTGGAATTAAGTAAACTAATTGAATGATTTGGTAGAGTGCAGGTGAAATACTGGCACGCACACACACACACACACACACACACACAGTCTGACTAATACTCAAGGTTGTGTGTCACTACGTACGCTTTGTTAGATAGTCACTGCTCAGCTTAAAAAGTAGGAGGGTCGTACTTGTGAAATAAAAACCTATAGCGGCTTGGAGGGTGGGGGGCAAATAATACACATGTAATGAAGCATTTAAGGTCCATGGCTTCGCTAATGAATGCTCACGTGCACTCTGAAGCTTTTTTTTTTTTTTTTTTTTTAAGTTGTGCATGAAAGGAGCTAAGATCTACTGACTTACATTATTGATCAAGGGTAAGATGGGGACCTCACCCCTCCCTCCCTGCCCCATCACCCATTAAAAAAAAGGGGGCTTGGGGGGGGGGGGGGGGGGCAACACAGCACAACAATACAATCATATTCCATTTGTAAACAGGTAGAAGCCACTTGACTCGTTGCATCTGCGGACACAATTGGGATCAAGGCAATGAAATGTGGACGACGTTTGCACTGTTAAAATATCTTCAACCAAAAAAAAAAAAAAAAAAGACATGTCGCTTTCTTCCCCCAAAACACTTTGTGGCAATGAGAGCGAAATATATTTTAAAAGCAAGTATTTCGCATGTCGCTGTACTGAGTGAAACATTTAAAATATTTTCTAGGACATGGACCAAAATATATAAAATAAAGACAACAAATGCCTCTCAGTAGGCCGTGAGAAGCTACAGTATGCATAGATTCGCCTTTCTCTTGGTTTATAGAACATGAGCACTCACACAGCACTCCCTCCCCCCCAATACTGTTGATTCGAACATCATGGAGGAGACGCACGCACACTTGGACCCCCCCAACCCTCAAAAGACAGCATATTGAAAGCAGTGTGTTGAGCTTCTCCAGCTTAAAGCAGTTATTTGGCAGAGAAAAGAAACTTACAGACCTATACATAGTTTTCAGTGCTAGAAGTTGGATTTTCCTTTCCTACAAGGAGTAGTAGTTTTTTTTGTTTTTTTATGTACTTGTTTTTTTTTTCCGTCAACTATAAGGTGGGGAAAACTGGCTTGATTTCCTGAGAACCATTGCTGGTTATTTTTAGCAGACAAAAAAAAAAAAAGAGGAATAATTCAAATAACCAACACCATGGCCAAAAACACTGATCCGAATTCCCAGAGTTACAAAGCATCATCTTCATCCGTGATAAGATTTTTTAATTTTTTTTTATTTTATGATTTTTTTTAAAAGATTTTTTTCCGTTTTTTAACATTTTTTTTTATTTTTGTTTGCATTTTCTGTTTTACTCCATCTTCTCGTTAAAATGAAGAATGAACACACGTTCCGCCTCCTAAGTCTTGTAAACAAGAGGTTGCAGTGTGGCACCTCCAAAACATTGAAAGCCTATTCTGAAAGTGCTGTTCCCACCCTTGCCCGCTAGATGGCGGGAGGGAGGGCTTGCTAGATAGGCTCCGCCCCCTACATTAGGGAAAGCAGGGCTTGCTAGTCCCAGCTGCGGCTACAGTCCTTTGCACTGCAGAGCTCAACGTTCTTTAGTTTTTAAACAAAAATTGGTGCAATACTTTTTTTTTTAATGTCACTTTTACTATCACCAGATAATTCTCCTAAGTCAGCTTTTTTTTTTTCTTCTTCAACTTATCTGTTGATCTTGAACTCCACGTAAGGTAGGCGTGCCAAGGCAAGAGAGGAGCGCGCACACACGCACACACACACACACACACAGTACATCCATGCACACACGGTAAGGACCTCAATGAGTAAACAGCTACACTGGAAAAACTGGCTGCTCCCTCTATATTGCAGATTATATATACTGTATATACTGAGGAAAAAAAAACACATTCAGTGCAAAGTTAAAAAAGCTCATACTCCAACATTGTCAGCAAACAAATGCAAAAAAATAAAATAAAAGAATTGGAATTCAAATAAACATGACGAATGAAACAAATATATAATAATAATGAGCTCGATTGAAGCTTTTTTTCGGTCTGAAAGAGCACTACCTGGAAGCAAGTATCCATCCGTTCACATTATAGAATTGGCCTGCAGGATTCAAGTATTTCGACTGATATGTTTTTGGGCTAAAACAAAGTGGACATATGTGCAGAGAGAGAGAGAGAGAGAGAGAGAGAGAGAGAAACGTAACTTGTTTTCCACAGGGAAGACCCCGTTTTGTTGAATATCTTGCGAGTGAGTAGTGCCGTAGCGTTTACAACTACTACCTTTGCTTTCATTCTTGCTGATTATTGAGAATGCTCCACTGACCCTTGCCGTCGCCCGCGTGATGGAGCAGCCGGGTCACATGGAGTCTCCGCTGCCTGTCAGGTGATCCACCGGGAGGAAGGAAGTGATTGGAGAAGGGCTGCTGATTCTCCCTGCCTCGGTGCCACTGGGGTTCCCCCACAGGCTACTGGAATAGTTGGGCCCGCCCCACAGGGAGGAGCTGTGAAGGTCGCTGCTGTTCCATTGGCTGGGTTCAGCAGCACGGCTGGGAAAAGGGTGGGACTGATCCATCCTGCTCTGGGAGGAGCCAATGGCCTGCCAGCCCGAGGAGGGAGTGGCCAATGACTGCCCTTGTGCAAAGAAACGGTTGATTTCCTCCTCGCTGGCGAACTTGGCCAGGATAGTAGTGTTCCCCAAAACACACCTGCACACAGGAGGAGATAAGGTTCATTAAACATCAGCACTTACTCAAAAAGTGACCTGAATGTATTTAATTAGTCAACTGCAAAGAGTAGCAGGCATTTATTAGAGGTAGGAAACTACCTATAATTATACAAATGCATGTTCATAACGTAATCCTGTATATGCAGCGTAATGTTCTTACATGTGCAGGCTCTTTTGGGCCTTGGCTGCCTCATCCTTGGAGCTGTAGCACACCACAGCGTTACCATGTGGCAGGTTGAGGTGGAATGTGATCAGAGGGCCGTGCTGCATACACAGAGTCCTCAGAGTAGAGCCGTCAATCTGGGATCGAACCATCGGACCAGCAGTTAAGTCACACATCAAACAGAATGCTGCAGTGATTCAACATGAACGCATGCAGTTTTTAATTATCGTGCGCGCGTACCTGAGGTGTGAGGTTTTTCAGAACGAGCCATTGAGTTCTCCCTGAGCTGCTGCTGTCGCCCCAACTGGAACCTGACAAACACAAGGCACACACCTCCTGGTCACTGGGACGAAAACCACAGGAGCCTACGTTTTAACACCCCGAACATTTCATTCCATCTTCTCAAGGGACAATTTGCAGTGAATATTACATCTATACTGATTTACAAGCTGTACACTGACTTCTCTAAAGTATATCCAAATTTCGTTTTTGCACTTTGCACTTTGAATTTTGTAGGTTCACTCCAAAAGTAAAGAAATAAATAAATCATGCCGTTTTGTGGTTGAATACGGCCTATTAGTCAAAAATATACATAAGGACATTTTAAGCATTTTTTGACCGAAAGAAGCATAAACATGGCAAAATGAACTAGAATCGAAATATAAAGGCTTTCAAAGACGTCATTAGTAACATTCTACACTGGACACTAGCTATTAGTAATGCTACTCTAAATTTCGGTGAGACACACAAGCACCAGACTTGATAAGATATGACAGTTGATACCAAGCCTCCTATAACAAACAGTAATGCATTTGATCAATTGTACACGCACGCACTCACCAGGTGCGTAGGTGGAGTCACTGGAGCCCCACCCACCGAGCCTCAGGGCGGAGCCATCCCAGCCAGAGGAGGCAGCGCTGGGCTTCTGACTGGTGAGGCCAGGCGGAGGTCTGGAGGGGGCCGCCACAGACAGCGACTTGGGAGACAGGGGGACCTTCCACAGCTCGTGGGCCAGAGAGGAGTTAGACACAGAACCACCACCGGGAGACCACTTTGACTCACTGGGTCTGGCTGCTGGGACACGAGCAACTTTTAACTCATGGAAAAGGAACACTGGAGACATATGCAGAATTGGCATCTCTGAATTACAAAAAACAGAATGCACACCTGAAGTGCTTTGTGCTGTACTGGTGAGGGAACCGCTGTGGCTGGAGGCACGAATGGATGACCAGGCACTGTTAGAAGGCATCGTGGTGTTTAGTGATGAGGATGGCCCTGGGCAACAGAGAGGGGCGTTAGTAGGCACAAGTGGTAATGCAGCATATTTTCCAAACCCATTAGGTTCAAATTGTTTGCCTTTAAAGGCTGCTCTGAATGCATGTTTTGGGTTAGTGTGCATGTGACCTACCATTGTTCCTGTCCCTGAGGTGGTCTGTGTCACGGACGGTGTTGATGGAGAGGTTATTGATGACACTACCAGGAGTCACATAAGGGTCAGTCTCAGGGTCAATGTTGGGGTAAACTTTCCAAGGTTCGCCAGGTCGGAACTCTGCGCATGCAGACACAGCCATGAGCAGATGTCCAGCAAAACATTTGTGGGGGTGTTTGAATATTGACGCATGTGTACCCTGGGGCCAGGTGACGGTGTTTCCATGGGGCGGGGGGGAGTTGGCACGGGACGGCCAGCCATCTCCCACTGAGCCCATTGATTGGCCGGCAGGACTCAAGGGGGATGGGCCAGGGGACAGGAAGTCATAAAAGGAGTCCTCCAGACGCATCCCTGACGAAATAGCACCTGTCGGACAAACAAATGAAGCCCAAGAGGCTCGGTGTTGGTTGAAGTGCCAAATTGCACCCATGTAAAGAAATCCAAATTCAATTCAGTTCAATTGATAGATCAATTTATCATGCCACTGCCAACCTGAGGGTATGCGCCCACAGGATTATCATAATAATAAAATAACAGGTTCATTTTATGCTACAGTCATAAAATTGCATACCAGATTTGCTGTTCTGCTCCAGAGGATCAGCAACCCACAGTTTCTTCAGTCTGGACTGGGGTGGCTCTTTGTAGCCTAAAGCTCCGCCAGCATTAGTACCAACACCCATGTCCAGGGATACATTCAGGTTAGAGTTCAAGCCTGATAAGAATAGAGGAAGCGTTTATTGAAATGCACGACAGTATATTCAAGTAATGAGCTGATCATTTTAAATGTTATGGAAGTTAACATACTTAAAGGGAAGTTGCTGAAGGAGCCAAGAGTGGAAGCATCCTTCTGCATGTCAGGGCTATTGTGGGGCAAGTAGTTCTCCAGGTATGGTTTCAGGGCTGGGGACTGTTTCAGCAAAGAAGGGTCTAGATGACGTGGTGGCTGCATCATCGATGGAGATGAACCAATAGGACGTGTCTGAAAGGTAGGAGGCAAAATGTTACCAAACAAATACTCCGGAAGCGACAGAATATGCGATAATATATTGAAGAGGTGCCATGAGATTAAAATGTGACAAGATTTCCCGTTCAGGGAAAAAAGAAAAAGGGGGGGGGCTCACGATAAATACATTAATCACACAATAAATGAAAATGAACTTGATCATTTTGCCGGCCTCCATATGAGCCCATCGACACGCCAGTATGCTGAATTTGTTCGAATTAATGTTAAACTCTTGTCCCGTCTCGTTGTTGTGGACCCAATCTCACGCATCGTCTCGTCTCGCGAGTTTGGTGTCGTGTGACACCCCTAATATTGAAAAATGACAAACCTGCTCAGGTGGTCGTCCCACAGGCATGACTCTCTGGCTCTGAGCCTTCTGTTGTTGCTGCTGCTGCTGCTGGAGGAGAAGACGCTGTAAAGGGAAAATGTAAATGAAAAACAGGACAAGACAAAACATTAAAAGGCAGTTTCAATGAGTTTGGCACCCTACCTGTAGCTGGTTGAGCTGGGACAGCTGGTTGAGCTGAGACAACTGGTTGAGCTGAGAGAGCTGGTTAAGCACAGCGACCTGCTGAGGGCCTAGCAGAGGGTTGAGGGCTCCATTGCCTCCTGAGTATTTCAACAGGGATGGAGGGACCTGAAAACAAAGGATTTGTTTCCTTGATGTCAATTCTGATCAAATCATGAATGAGGAGGAGAGTTTAGGTCTGTATTTTAGCTTAATTTGGTAAGAAAGGTCATTGGATTTCTATTCATCATCCAGGAACACTAAAAAGAGGTTATGGGGGTACCTGAGGGGGTAGAATGGGAGGAGGCACTTGGTTACGGTAGTTAGGATGAGGGAGCTGAGAGTGCAGTCCACCACGGCCTTGTGCTAAGCTGCTGCCACCCAACATTGGGTTTACATTCTAGGCACACAAAACAACACACATATTGTCATAACCACTAAACAAATTTAAACTAATACATTTAAACTAATACATCACATTATCATCATCATGAAGGAGCAGTACTCTAAACTAATTATTTTGGGTTTGTGTTGCTGTCACAGCCTCTAAATTTTAATCTCCCGTGAATGAAATGATTTAACGCACATTAGAGAACAACAAACATATAGTTTGTGGGAGAATAATATGAATTGCATTTACAAAAATCATGTTACTGTGAGGTGGGAAGATGGCTGGCATACAAAACAACCTCCACACTCACCTGCCGAGAAACACCAGGACTAGAGTGGGCAAGAGACGGCCCAGAGTCGGGACATGGCATAGGCTGAGCGGAATTGGAAGGTGAAATGCTCATGCTTTGACTGGAGCAGTGCTCATCAGAAGCTGAGAGGGTGACAGACAGCTGCGGAAGCAAGGCCAGGCGCACAGCAGACGGACGGCAAGCACAGCGGGGAACACAGAGCCAGCCGCAGACGGACAGAAAGCGGGGGCGAGAGGGAGAAAGTCATTAATTTGGCGAGGAATGAGTCAGAGGAGTGGGGTGGAGCCTTTAAAACAAATATCTTGTTGGACAGGGTGCAAGTGTAAAGCAAGCAGCAATAGGTGGAAGAGCAGCAGAGCAAAGATGCCAAGACAGCAAAAACCGGAACCTTTTTTTTTTTGCTATGAGAGAAAATACTCCACTTAAGTTACATTTCCTTTTTGAACAGCTGCGTGTCAGTTCCTGTGCACAGTCGTCCCTCGTTTATCGCGGTTAATTGATTCCAGACCCGACCGCAATAAGTCAATTTTTGCAAAGTAGGATTCTATGTTAATAAACAAAATGTTTTCATAGCACAAAGAAAACCTGTTTATGTCTTTCTAAATACGGGTTTTTAACAGCCCTGTAGACATGAAATAACACCCCAAATAGTCACTTTTACACTCCTATTATTCTTTGTTTACGTCACATCGCACAGGCTACGGTACCACTGCCGCCGCTAGTATAGCAAGCTAGTGACCTAACTAGTTAGCCTCTACAATTGACTTCTAAACTTAGTGTTTCAAATTGAGTGGGGAAGAAGGACGAAGAAGCCAAAAACTTCCACACGGAATGAAAGGAGAACCTTTTTCTCCCCCACTCGATCTCAGCCATGGCATGTCGTCATGTCTCGTAACATTACTGATGCCTATATTTTTAACTAATAATAGGCCATAGTCAAACACAAAAGAGCGATCGTTTATGAATTATTTTTGGAAAAACTGCGATATAGTGAGGGATCGATATAGCGAGAGACGGCTGCAAAAAATTTGTAGGATTTAGTATAACAAAAATACAATGCTGCACAACTGCAGTGTGTTAGATTAGCCACTGTGGGGCGCAGCAGAACAGAAAGAGTATGTATACCTGATGCAGATTGCTGCAAGCAGGAAACATGTCCAACAACACTCCTCCATATTTAATGGACACTCACTTTGTGTCGGTGATGTAATCCCGCTTGTTACATGTCCCCCGTGACCCTCTCTTTGCAACAATTCCTCTCAAGTGCCGTTTTCCGTGTTACCTTGTCGTAATAAGAGCTGCGATCCATGGTGGACTCTTTGGGGAGCTGGTGTTGAGACCCAAGGTTCTTCCCCATTACTCCATTAAAATCTCCCATGGTGTCCATGCGCTTATCCTGCACCATTCCCACGCCAGTTTTCATGCAATCATCAGAGTCCCGCTACAAAAGGAAGAAAAATGAAAGAGATTGCCTCGCTGTAAACAAAACAAGCAAAGAATGTTTGGATTATATATGAAGATCAACGTGTTCAGTCAATTATTTGCCAATTAAAGCCGCCACTCCTGTGTGCAAGTTCCCATGCTATTTCTGACTGACCCTGAAAAACCGGGTGAGGATTGACTCAGTTTGAATACATTTACAAAAGACAGCATCAATTTTGCCAAACATCAGTGTTTGGCATGAGGAAGCTCTTTAAATACCACATCATTAGGCTGATGATTCATATTTCTGCTTGTACACAACATATGTAATGACAAAGAACACCATGAAAAACACTTACAGAAAAGCTCATGTTGCTGAAGTGATTCATGAAGGGTTTCATCCACGGCTCATCTGCTTTGTTGACTGGTTTATTCATCTGAACCAACAGCAGGAAAAAAATGCATTTGAGGATGAATTCATCACAGCAAATAAAGTGTCAGAGTGACAGCGCTAGAGTGGGATCGACATTTTCAAGAAACAGTCCTCCCTCGTTTATCACGGTTAATTGGTTCCGGACCCGACCGTGATAAATTAATGTCCACAAAGTAGGATTCCTTATTTAAAAATCAAATATTTTTGTAGTTAGGAGCAAAGAAAACCTGATACAACCTTCTCAATAAAATTTTTAACATGAGAGAACTCTAAACATGAAATAACACCCCCATAGTCACCTTTACACTTGCAGTACCCAATGTAGTAGACATGAGAAAATAAGCCATTTAAGACGTAAAAAAGAAAAAAAAGACTGTTTGTGCCTGTTGCTGTAAATGTATTCCAGTGCCATGGGAGTCGAGGGGGGTGCAAACAGAAAGTGACGTCAGCGGCTCAGAGTTAAATTTGATCTTTTAGCTTGGCGTGTGTTATGGCTGCAACAGTAGCCTGTGTTAGGGATTTTTGTGCCTGTTGTGAGATAGTTCAAACCTGCAATAAAAGCCTGTTGTTGCGATGGTCAAGTCTGGTGCTTGTGTCTCACCCAACATTACAGCAACATTACTGACACCTTGTGACCAGTGTAGAACACTATATCATCACAATGCATTATATTTGCATTTTACTTCATTTCGCCATTTTTATGTTTGAAAATGCTTAATTCAGGCAAAAAAAAAAAAAAAAAAAAAAGAAATTGCCTAAATATAGATTTTGTTTAAAACTAATAGGCCGTATTCAAAACAGCATGATTTATAAATATATTTTGGAAAACCTGATAGAGAAGCCATGAAATTTGAAGCGCAAAGTGGCAAGGGATTACTGCATGTCTCAGTTGTGGGGAACAAACCTTGTTGGATCCTCTATGCTTGTAGTTCCAGGTGTTGTGGTCATGTGACCTGTTGTCCTGTGGGTTGTTGGTCCACATGCCAATCTCTACTTCCTCTTCCTGGTCCCAACTGTTACTCATAGACACATCCTCGCCACACCAGGTCTCCATTGGCTTGGAACCAAGACCTACTGAGGAGTGAAGGCAAAAAAACTAGCCACAACATTCAACTCGCTAATTTTTTCACGTATGCACTTTCTAGAGGGGAACAGCCAGAACTATCATCTGGGGCAGACCTACCAGACTTATGGCGCCCTCCCCATCCAGATGCAGGTTCTCTGTTATCCCGGGTGGGTTCCTCCCAGCCAGAGTTACTGTCCACTGGCTTCCCCCAGGCAGATGTTCCATTGTCCACTGTAACAGGCGGCGCAGAAGTGGGTTCCCCCCATGTTGAGGACTCCTTCTGCTGCGGATAAGGCTCGCCCCAACCTGAAGGACAACACAAACAGTTGTCATATTTCATACAACATTCAGACAGTTCAGCAATTCTCATTCAGCCCCTCAAAAGCAACTGAGAATATCCCTGCAGCTAACTCACACATGTGTGAGACTAACGCTTGTCATATGAATGCAAGGATGAGGTCGGAAGGTGTGTGTTACAGTTGAGCGACGAGTCCTGCCGCTCTCTCCCACCACCGGACGTGTTTGGGGAGATGCCAAGGATACCTCCTGGTAAAAATAGGATAGATCATAGGGTGGCCCGAGGCTCCCGTGTCCCATACATAACAAGGCATGCACACAAGCGAACATGCTGGTCTGTGTTTTTATTTATTTGCACAAAAAGTTGAAAACACCGCCCGCAGTTGAGATACCCAGGCAATTTGAGGATGCCTTTCCCATAGAAAAGGACCTTTTATAAAAGCAAATAACTATGTTCTTAATATTTAGAAGAGTGTCATTTCTATTGCTACATGGTTTCACATTTACAAATCTCTCCTCTCGGTATCACGTACGGCGGCGTGATTGCATGAATTAAATGACACGTCTTTATTACATGCACAAGTGAACGTGTGCCATAGCTTTTGACTTTGTGAATTATTAGGTCTATGAGTTCTACTATGAAAAGGTGGCAGATCGCATTGCAGTCATTCTGTGACTCAGCTATGCCGCATGTGGCTTGTTGGTGTAAGACGCTGTAAACATCAAATGAAAGCTGCACTACTTTACCATTTTCTTTTTTCAGCTGCAAACTAGTCACAGCCATAGCACGGACTTGGTTGTAAAACAGTGAAATGCTGAATTTACAAACGGTTACAAACAATGGCCCAATGTGGCGTTTAAGCTATTTTACAAGCTGGGCACAGTAATCAATGTCTTTTCATTTGCCTATGCCCATGTTCCATGCCTTCACAATATATTTCCCCATCATAGTAGCTGCCTCGTTGGCTCACAAACTTCCTCATTATCCACTTTGCTGCTCCAGTTAGCTCACTAGACAGAGTCCCCGTATAACCCTAATAGCCCCTCCCTCTAGTCTCCTTCACTTTCTCCAGCTCTTTCACAGAAACCGTTCCTATTTGCAAATAAGACAGCCTCCTCCACTACTCTTTCCTCTGTGTCTCACAGCCCTAACAAAAGTCTGGCTTTCTATTGCCAGCCCGATTGGCAAGTGAGAGAAAGCAAAGGCAAAAGAGGCTAATAAAAAGGGAAGAAGCGGTGGGGGAGCGGGGGATTCATCTATGCTCTTAGCATTCTTGAGGGATGACTCAACCAGATTGGCAAAAAGCTCCAAAATTGCAGGAAGAACAATAGCCGTGTGTGTGCGTGTTTTAGAGGTCTATGCTTTTGAGTGAAGTGTCTATGCTTTCTGTAGAACTCTTTTCATGTCGTAACAGTCCTTAGGTGAATCCTTGAAGATCACATTTCTCAGGGGGAGACAGACTTTTGTACTATTACAAGACTACAGACAAAGGCTTGCACGAACATGTCCATATTAGCCTCATATACAGTAGCACCCTTTTCCACCCCATTGCAGTATTTCAATATTAGCTCTACATTTAATGGAGGTTATGTTTGTCTAAAAGCTAACCCGGCTTGCACTCACTGAAAGCACTGGCAATGGTGGAACTCCACACTTATGATGAAAGTAATTTAGATGCAAACCAAAATGTTATTCTCAACCAAGCGACATCTGCAAATTGGTCAACACACGTTTGCCAAGCCAATGAAAGTCAAGCACAGCAATTGCATCCTGTTTTGTCCTGGTGTTGTCATATCCATTGTCTTTAAACAAGATTGCAAGCCAACCAATATAGTTTAAAGAAATATGGTTTTTGCATTGCATAAAAAAGTGCTACGTTAAACAGATTTGCAGCAAAATGTAACCCAACTTACCAGAACTGCCACTTTTGTCTTGGCCATGAGGCTGCATGGGCTGAGAAGGATGTGTCGAGCTATGTGATGGGTGAGATTGGTGTTGAGATGATGAACTCATGCCGTCCTGGTCTGACTGGCTAGTTCTGTTCCACATGTTCACAGCTCCCCCATTGTATTTACCTAGGAAGACGTAAAATTGACAGCGGAAAGTGAGCACCGTTCATCGACTGCAGAGTTACTTCTAACCTTTAAAACAGGTGCCCTTACCAGGATCTCCCCAAGCTGCAGTTCCATCATCAATCTCCATCCTTCGACGAATGGACTCTGGAGAAGGCTCCTCCCAGCCAGTTGCTGCTTCATCCTTTTGACCCACTGTGGGGATGGGACCACCCAACCAGCCTGATGATGGAATCAAACTCATTTAGCAGTCATATCATCATTGTTCATTACAGCTCCCAAAACAACACGCAGACAAATGAAAGACCAGGATGATGATGACAGGGCAGCAGTGCGAGTTAGTAAGGTTGCTGGAGAGATGCCAGCCGGCATTCTGAAAACTGTTGACATTCCCTTCAGCATGGCAAGTCCCATGACTCTGCTTTAGTGCATTACATGCAGTATATCCATTTTAGAATGCACAGAGTTTCCAATTATTATCATGATATTTACTGACCTGTAGGCTTGTTGTTGCCCCGTGACATGTTGGAGTCTGGACCTTTCCCCCACTCGTTGGAAGTATGAGAGGGCTTCGAATTGGCGTCTCCCCAGTTCTGGACACCCTGCTGGTTCTTCACTGGCTCCCCCCAACCCTGGCTCTTATTTTGAAGGTTGGATTTGTGGACAGAGTCGCCCCAATTAGAGCCAGGGTTTGGAGTGCTCTGGTCTGGAGTATTTGATCCTCCGCTTCCTCCCCAGGTGTTACTGCTGCTGGTGTTGGTCCGACCTGGCTCGCTCCAGCATCCAGAACCAGAGCGGTCACTGTCGCTATCCCAGCCTACTGAACCGGCCCCTTTGTGGGCATCTCCCCAGTGGTTGTTAGAACCTGCTCTGGCACCATCTCCTCCAGTGCACCAGCCTTCATCTCCATTTCCACTATTGGAGGCCCAGCTCTGCTGTGGTTTGGGCGCATTAGTCCAAGTATTGGATCTGGAAGAGGGGAGAATGAAAACCTTTGTAAATACATAAGATTGTACAATTTAAAATAAGATGTTATTGTTAGAAAACATTCCTTACCTGTCATCTTTGCTGATGTTGTTGCTCCCTTTGTAACTGGATCCATCATCCCAGCCACCTCCACTCGCTGGGCCCTTGTTGTCCCACCCAGAAGTTGATCTCTGATCCCCCCAACCAGTGCTTCCTGTATCTGAGCTTGTGCAACCTGGACCGCTTCCCCATCCTGAACCTCCAGAGGTCTGGGTGGGAGCTGCCTGTGTTGGTACTGCTGTTCCCCAGCCAGAGCTATGCTTTCTTTCATCTGCTCTGGGAGCCAGCGGCTGATTGTTGGTAGGAGGATTGACATCCCAGGCGGTGTTCTGTCGTATGGGTGTTTGTCCCCATCCGGTGTTCGACAGGACCCTTGGATCCACATCGGTTCGACTCGGAACGGATGCGAATGGTGTTGCATTGTTGGCTTTTCTTCGGTTCCCTCCCTTGGACAGACTGCCCTCTCTATCCGAGCTGGACTGGCCTCCAGAGCTCTCACCGCTTCCCTCACTTCCTCCAGAGCGACCCCAGCCTCCTGTTACGCCTGCCAGGCTTGCACTTCCAGGTCCTCCAGCGCCCATGCCCATGGCATCATCCTCCAGGCTTTTCCAGCCGTTGTTAGCAGTGCTTCCTTTATGACTTTCAGCGTCCGAGTGGTTGCCGCCATGGGTTGTTCCCCACTCTGCAGTGGACATCTTGTTAGATGTAGACGAGGAAGAGGAGGAAGAAGATGCACTGCTTCCCCAAGGGCGAGGTACTCCTAAACCAGAGCCCATTGCAGTTTGGTTGACAGTTCCTGGCATCGGTCCTATAGAGCCTGGTATTTGATTTGAACCGACGCCCCCACCCCACTGATTTGGGTTACCAGCTGGCCCCTGATCCCAGCGTGGTGCGCCAGTGTTATGGTGGTTATTATTACTCTTAAAAGCAGCAGTAGAGGACATTTGGGAGTTCCCCGCCTGCCTTAAGGCAGGGGTTTGTGGGTTCACAGTGTCTGAATTTGGGGGACCCTTATCTCCAGAATAGGTAGATGCATCCCAAGGCGTACTGAAGGTTCCAGGGCCCCCTGTCTCTCCTTGGAGACACTGGGGGGCTGATGAAGTGTTTCCATTGGGCAGCAGACCACCACTCCCTCCTCCAATGGAACCCCAGGAACATTCCCCGCTCATCTGGGGTGAGGCGATAGAGTTTGGTGGGCTAGAGGTCATTGTTGCGTTAGTAGTAGTAGTAGTAGTATTCATCGTTATAGTGTTATTTGGTCCATTTGATTCAGTGATAAGGTTGGCAGACTGCAGGCCACCATTTCCACTGTTGCTGCTTCCTAACACATTGCTGCTTGATGTACCATTATTCACCTCTGTGTCTTCCATCATACTGCCGTTGTCTGGAGCTGCCATACCACCCCATCCCAGCAAGGGGCCCTGTTGGGGTGCGAGACCCAGTTTTGAATTCATCCCCTGAGGCTGTGGAGGCCGTTGGGCCTGGGACAACGGGCTTGGGGTTGGATTCTGTGACCAGGCACCGTGGTTGGCATGTGGGTGTATGGTATTTGGAGTCGAGTCTCCATTCATGTAGGTGGTGCTTCCGCTGGAAGTCATTACGGTGTTGCCTGGCTGGGTGCCCCAAACGCTGCTGTTATTAACAAGCTTGTTGTGGTTACCCATGTTATTGCTGTCAATACTGCCGGACCCAGCCACAGACAAGTGCGGGGGTCCAGTAATGTTGCTATTTCCGTTATTTGCACCGCAGATTGTTCCAAGTCCTCCATTAACCTGACGACCATTGCCATTTCCGTCTCCATTCAGTGAAACACCAACGATCATGGCAGAGGAGGGAGTGAATGTCGGAGAAGACGCCGAGGATGACGCATTTGCTGACATCATCCCAGTCGTCACAGCGATCGCGACAAAGTTTTTCTCTGAGCCAGTCGAGGGGCTAGAGTCCGCGTCCATGCATTCTGACGCCAACTCGGGGTCTGATCCTGACCCACAGCCAGAAGAGGAAGAGGAGGAGGAACAAGAGAAGGAAGAAGAGGAAGGGGGCCAGACAGACGAATGAGTCGAGGAGGGGTTGTTGGCTTTGTCTGTGCTTCCGTCCACTAGCACTTTTCCCCAGTTGCTGTTGCCGTCACTACTGCAGGGAGAGCCAGAAGACCAGGGAGAGGGCTCATACTGTGAGTCCAAGCCAGGATGTTCCAGACCTTGAGGCAAACAAAGGAGATATGCACAAGTGTTACAATGTAAGAATTAAAGTAGGAATAAGTATCTCATTCTGTTACACCTTTTGTCCACAACGCAAACATGGGTGTGGTTCAAAGTGCCTATTCACTAATACATGAATAAACCAATAAATACTCCAGCCTTCATCTGTCCAACTGTTCTGAGACCTCTGCCAGGTTTTGGCCTGGACACAGCTGTCACTATTTTGTCACCACAGCAGGAGCAAAACGCATGAACAAGCTGTAAACTACGAATTAAATTAAGCAAAGCCTAAAGCTCTGTGGGAGCAAGAAACACAAGGGGGAAATGAAGATGAGTGTGAAGACGAGGGAGGGGAGAATACGGCAATACTTTTGATTGTGTGATTCCAATCTGAGGTTTCTGTTGTCCGAGACAAGCATTCTTTTGCTGTGAAATGGTTCCTTTTGTGTTATAAGGCTACCCAGTCTGTCTTAAATACACATTTTTAATCTAGAGTCACATATAGTCTTCTGTTACATTTACTATCACTTTATTTTTTTCAAGGAGTACGTCCCACCAACTGGCAGCCATCACATACATCTCACTTTCTCATAGATGACTGCCAAAGGCTCACAGCATCGCTTATTGTGCTCTGTCGCCAAGTCTCTTTTTGTGCCGTTTCAATCCAACTTCCCTTCATTCATCCCTCACAATCTCTCTGATATGCCATGAGAGAAATGAGTCAGTCAAGGTCAAGAGAGACTGACTGCCAAGCAAGAAGGCAGAAACACTAAAAAGGGAGGAAGTACAGAGAAATGGAGAAGACGAAAGCAATGTGTAGTCACCTGTTTGATTAGGGGAATGGCTGACGGAATCCCGAATGGGAGCCATGCCTAGAAAGAGAGAGGAAAGGCTGTCAAACAGTTAGCTAGAACTCCAGCTGAGGACAAAAAAGGGGGTGATGGAGGATGAAAAGAAGAGACAGAATTAAATAAACAAGCGAGCAAGAGTCAGAGAAGCTGAAAGCAGTGTGTTAATGGGTGTTAACAGTGTTAATGGGCAGATCCAGCCAGATGCACAGCCTTAATTACCAGTTGCAGATGTGGACTAAAAAGAATTACTCAACTGTTAACAGCTATCGTCTTAGCTTGGCTGCACAACTAAACTGATAAAAACAATTGTGGTTGTAATTGTCAGGAATCCATTTTACCAAGCCTTTGGGCAGGGCTTACATGTAGAGCTGCAAGAATTAATCAACGAACCAATTAATCAATTATCCTATGAATGAAGAACTACTCTGGTATTCCATCGATTGTAAATATTCTGATTTCGGCCTCACAAATGTGAATACTTTGTAATTTCCTCAGCCATCCATGAAAGCAGACCTGTTTTCTTTGTGTTTTAGTCAAAACACACACACACACACACACACCTTTGACTTTGGAGAACGGTGATGGACATATTTGCACAACGTTGAAGTTGGCTTCCGATTGGCCAGCTTCCTATTCGCACTTAAGGGGAAATTCAAGGTGGAATGGTCGCAGTAGGCACGAAATTTAATGTGGAAGGGAAGTATTGAGCAATGCGAATGTCTGCAGATGGTCTGTTTTTGTAACACTTCTAAAGTGAGAACATTTTTGGTAAGGCATTGCCTTTACCTGACGCTCACTATTGTGTTTGTGAAACTTTTATTTGATTTGTGAGAATGCAATAATGGCATATTTAGACGCTTCAGCACCCACTCCATAGTTGACTTGGTTCGCTTTAAAAACCACAGGGCTCAGACCCGTTAAACCTGGACTGGTATAATCTACAGATGTCGGAGGTTCATAAAAACACAGTTTGTGATTTGTGAAACCTTTATTCTATTTGTGAAAATCCAATAAAGGTACATTTCTCTCAGTTTTCCAGCTCTACAGTAGTCCATATTGGACCTGGTCCACTTTGAAAACCACTAAACCTACACATCTCAAATGTTAGCAATATTATTAAAGTATCAAATCAAAGATGCTGAAAACAGCCCATGATGGCGTGTGTGATTGAGTCGCTTGGAGCCATTGCTATTTCCTCTGGGGGTGCAGCACCGCCCCCACAGCACGGAGAGCATCAACGACCCAGCCCAGACCACACAGGACCCTTCAGTCCCAAACGGCACAGGAGATATTAGCTATTCTGAGGTCTACTTGTTTTTAAAGTAGTCCATGTCCAATATGAAATGTATCCTTATCGGATTTTCACAAATAGAATAAAAGGTTTCACAAATCAAACTGTGTTTTTCTGAACCCCCAAGGTCTGTAGATTAATCCATTCCAGGTTTGACGAGTCTGAGCCCTGTGTTTGGTTTTTAAAGTGGACCAAGTCACATATGGAGTGGGTGCTGAAGCGTCTAAATATGTGCCATTACTGCATTTTCTCAAATCAAATAAAAGTTTTACAAACAATATTGAGCGTGAGGTAAAGACAATGCCTTACCAAAAATGTTTTCACATTACAAGTGTTACAAAAAACAGACCATCTGGACACACTCGCATTGCTCAATACTTCCGTTCCACCTTAAATTTCCTCGTAAGTGCGAATCGGAGGCCAAATTCAGCATTTTTGCCTGTTTTCGGATATGTTGCAGACCAAACCACTAATGTGTTTGGTTCACATCGTTTTGGCCTGTCTTGGGCCTGACTAACTACTCGATTAACTGAACCAAAAAGCTTCAGCTTAATCGACTAAAACTAATTGTTAGTTGCAGCACTACTTGAGAGATTAGTGTGGAGGCTATGATAGCAGCAGTTTTATTAGAACCACACACCATTTCATCATCATAGTAGGAGTAAGGAACATTTATCAAGGACTGTCAAGGACGCTTGGATGGTCAGATTTAGTTTTTGCAAAGCCTACCTGTGAGGGCAGCACGTGGCTGCAGCTCCTGAATGGGCTTGAGGGCCTCCCCGGGCTGAATGGAGAATTGGTTTCCTCTGGTTCCCAGGTTGACGAGGGAGTAGCGGACTTCTTAGCAGGTATGACCTCAAGGGTCTGTGTTGAAGAGGCCGGGTTGATCAGAGTGGGCAGCTGGCTGATCAGGCCCCCTTGGCATTGCTGAGGACTTGCTGAACACTTGATGTGTATATTTGGGAAGGGGAATGCAGTGTGGATTTAGGACTTATTCCAGGACTTTGCTTTCGCCGGTCCTGAGGACAAACAAACAGAAAGGTTATATCAGATATTGGATAATGATAATACAGTACACACCCACTCTCAGGCACTTTGATGGTACGGTTTAGAAAGGCAATTATGTACATCTTTATTGTATATTGCATATATACATATAACAATATACATTCATATCTCTCTCTCTCTCTCTCTGTCTGTCTCTCTGTCTGTCTCTCTGTCTGTCTCTCTGTCTGTCTCTCTGTCTGTCTCTCTGTCTGTCCAGTGCAGGATATGTAAATTTTGGGTCAATACAATATACAGCAAATCCCTTTTTTGTCAATTCATGCTTCAAAACTGTGTCATATGATATCCACTGTATTATGAGGCCCATTGAGCTTAGTCTCCAACCAGTAAATTTGACTTGAAAGCCAATAGAAAAGACAAAGATGCAAATTAAGAATCAATGACGAGTGTGACACAGGCAGCCTTCGGTCAAAGTGGACCAGTGCATTTGACAGCTAGTATGTGTGGACCACTCTTATGACCTTTTCTAAAGAGGTTAGAAAGCGTGTTAGCTCTTCCTGCCTGCTGCAGCAGGACACAGGTCTATTTATAAACTTAAAACCAAAAAAAACAACCATTCGCTTCACTAGTCAACACAATAAGCAAACAAACCCACCCAAATGTGAACAAGTGTTCACACGTAATGCTGTTTGGAGCTTATGTTAGTCATTTTTTATACACTAAAGCCACTCGAGTCATCCAATGCGTACTATGGATTTTCTACAGAAAAATAGCAGCCAGTAAGAGACACTGGCATGTTGACATGGCATACTGACGTCTGCACAATGTTTGGTTACTTTCTGCACCCCAAACCTATCTGGCATAAGGCCAGCATCCACAGCAGGGGTCACCAATGTTTTTTCTTGTGAGAGCTACTTTTAGAAAATGAAAATGGCCACGAGCTACTCATTTTTGTAGAAATGATTTTCATACCTTATTTCAACCTAAAACAAATCAAATATGCTTGTTTTACCAAAACATTCACAAAATGCTGGTATCCACAACTCACATTTTATGTTTCAGAATACATTTCTTTCTAGTGTTCTCACATTATTAACTGAAAACCTGAATGAAAAGCAGGCTTGCGGGCGCCTCATGTGGTCGTGAGGCGCTACCTGGTGCCCGCGGGCACTGTGTTGGTGACCCCTGATCTACAATTTAGCCTCATGAGCGCTGCTTAGCCATACTCCACAATTAATCCGAAGGCAGAACAGAATCATTACTGAAAAAATTCTTATGCAAAGAAAAACAGTCTCCAGCAACTACCCACAGCACTAAAACAACCGCTCCCTTGCAGGGAATCAAGTTGTTTACATCCCAAGGTCTTGACTCAGCTTTACTGCACATCTTCTCTCAAGCTCCAAAAGTCTTGATTCAAAGTGGCTACACGTTAAACTCAGCTTGTAAGTGCATGTAGAAAACAAAACACCTGATGGGAAGCAGCTTTCCTCATGACAGATACGATGTCTTTGATATGCTTGCGTTCAAATTACATAGAGTAGGATTTGTTCTTTCCCCCTCGGCTTTCATCTGAGCACAGCCTTCACATGGGCCCCAAAAGCTGGCAGCAACACGACTGCTGCGATCATCTTACAGGCAGAGAAGGTTAGGAAGGGGGACTGGCACAAACATACACAGACACCGAGTGCAGGGGAGAAAGAAATGTTAACAAAAGAACAAGGACAATTAAAAAGACCAAAGCGTGGGGGGGAGAGAAATGGAATGTAAAAAGGAGTGACAAAGAGCCCATCTTTGAGGCTGATGTGAGTGGAATGCAGCTGCAGCTTCTAACATGTATGAAAAAGCAAAGAGGTCAGCCAGGATAAGTCAGTGGTGTGTGAATCCAGCACAACGCTAGTCTAAATGGCTGGCTCAGTAAATGCTGTTGGACAAGGATACGGTACATCTTACCGAAGCTGAAATAATATACATAGGAACCTCGGTTAGCGTACGCCCTGGTTTGCGTGGTTTTGAGTTAAGAGGGACAATTTCCGGCAAAATTTTGCCCATTTGTATACATTTTGCAGTTAACATAAAATATGGCACAAGTCTTGTCGTGTTAATACACCGAGTGCAACTGTGTTCTTAGTGCGTTTTTTTTTTTTTTTTTAAACCACAAAATGTAATGCATTAGCAATTTGCTAATACTTGGAAATAGGAACAGGAAGTCCGCTCTGTCGTCTATGATGTTATCAGCGGTTGACTCTGTAGTTCTTTGCTAACAGAGTTACGCCCCAAGTCTCAGATGTTAACACAACATTTTTTTACAATTTTACATGCATAAGTCAATGGTACGTGCATACAAAGGACAAATTGAAGGGACACACTAAGGTTTAATGTTACTTTTGCCTTCACTGAAGACGTGACAATGTGGCAGAAAGATCACGGGCACCATCTGTGTATTTTGCCATGAGCTTCTCATGCTTCTCACCTTCTTTATCAAACTGCTGGCATTTGCAACATTCTTTGGCTTCCTTTTGGGCTATTTTGCAGCCATTATCAATAACAAATGCAGAGACTTGAGGTGAGAAACTATTGGATTCAAGAAATAACTCATGGCAAAACACAAAGGTGGTGTCCGTGTTGATCTCACTGCCACATCGTGTCTGTCAATCATGTCTTTAATGAAAGTAAAAGTAGCCTTAAATATTTCTCTTTCATTCATATTTTTTGTGTATTTAGAATTGTTTTCTGCGTATAAAACTAATTGTAAAACTTCAAAAATATGTTTTAGGAAAAATGGATTCGGTCAGCATACGCTTCGGTTAGAGTCAGACCTTCTGGAACGGAAGAATGAATACTTTGTGGCATCATTTGTGATCACAACAAATTGGGTATTGAATGCAAAAATAGTTTCCTGGTAAATGAACTGTTATGGCAACATCTCTGAGCACTCACCTACCAAGTGCACAAACACCTCACTAAGCTTTAGAATGGGGACATCTCTTTCCTGCACCATCTATCTCACTTTCGGGGGTTGAAAGACCGACTGCCAAGTGTTAAAAACGTCACAAGTACATGTGTGTGGTTAGAGGAAGATAACATTTCTAAGGCTGCCTCACTGTGGGAGGGGTTCAGAGGTTTGCAGTAGCTCAGTGGTACTTGATACGCCACTGTTCAGCAACAAATACACATTTCAAATTCATTCATTCATTCATTCATTCATTCATTTAAGATGTTACAGCCAATTTTTTTTGTCTGTCCCGAGTAAACAGACATGGAATGAAGTTGAACTGAAAGTGAGGCCAGGGTCAGAGATAGAGGCTATCACGATTTCTACCTGAACACACACAGTGGTAGTTGTAACAGTAGTAGGCTCATATTCAGGAATCAGTGGAAACTGGAACGGGAATTGAAACGGAAAAACAGTACGTCGTCACAAGGCAAAGTGCACCACCACTGACGCTATGTTACATCCTCCTGCATTCAAAAAACATACAAAGATAGGAACCAATCTATACAAATGAGGGAAGTGTTATTCTTTCATGGTTCTTTTCTATTGAAATTGTGAAGCTTTTTTCCCCTCCAACAATACTGCAGAAATTAGTCATTTAAAACGAAGTGAAATGATGTCAGTTGTCAGTTGAACAAATCCAGTGTTTTAAATGATGGTCTCTACCTTTTGTCCAGTCCTGTATATTATCCACCTTCCTTGTCACACTCTCCGTTTCTCGCTCTCTTCCATCCACAGTCTGTCCCGCTGTGGGTGGATTCCCTGTGGAGGACAACCAAAAGAAAAAAAGGCCTAATTGCAGTGCTCCGCGGCAATGACTCCTGCGAATGCAGTTTGACTTGAGGATATCAGAGAATGTCAAACTGAGTAAATGAATGACTGCAGATTGATAATGAAGTGCCTCTACCTGAGCAGAAGTTAGACAAGACCAAACAAATATTTTTAAATAACCCCAAATGAAAAATGAGATGTCTTTGGACTTGTTTGCAGTCACTGAATGGATTGGTTGCTGGAAAGCCACTGGTGCTACGAGTGCATTTTCACAACTGGCAACAAGAGGTTTCCTCTGGTACCTGTGGTTGCACCATTTGGCCTGCAGGAGAGGCTGCCATCTAATCCATTAATGGGATTTCAACAGCACTAACCCCTAGTGATAAAGACAGATATACAAAGATACTCAGACACCGCAAAGACATGGAATAGTTAATGTGGTAACATTTCGTAGCCGACAAGACACAAGCATGGCAGTCTAAAGCAGGATTGGGGACAGCGGTCTACTGTCTGCAGCTATTCAAACAGAACTGATTTTATCACAATAGCTCGGTCATCAAGTCTGACGGGATCATTCATGTGATCCTACGTGGCTTTTTGTTGATGATTCTGTTTGCAAACATGCAATTAATGCAGACGTTCTACACTGCTGGAACAACAATGACTCCAGAGAAGAGTATAAACAGAAGCCAAGTGCCCCACGGAGGGAGGCCACTGATTTGGAACAGGTCATGTTCACCTCAAATATCCTGTGACCTGTGGACTCTCTCTCTCTCTCCGTTTTGTATGCAAAGCGTGTGGTTGGTGAGGAGCGACTGGCCACTAGTAATGATTATTGGACATTACCAAAACAGTATCGAGTCAGGACTTATGTAAAAGTACAGCGGAACCTTGGTTAGCATGATAAATTTGTTCCAGAAGGCCAGACTTTCAATGAAATGTTGGTGTACATTTTCGGCATTAACTGAAAAATACTAACTGGGGACGCCAACAGACGTGCCACTGTACTATATTTTTTTATTTTTGTGTAATGCTAATTAGGGCCGCAGCTCACAATTATTTTCTTCGTCGATTAATCAAAACATGCTTCAGATTAATCGATGAAGAAAATAATTGGTAGTTGCAGCCCTAATGGAAAGTTACGCCACGATTCCCTCACCCAGTTCTTATCTGATAAAACTACTGTACACTTGAAGTGTTTAGTTTTTTTAGAGGGTCCCCCCCATTTGGCAGCCTACCACGTCCCCTCCTGCTACCCCGAACACAGTTTAGCAAAGCACTGGATCAAGTATGCTGCGTGTGGACTGTCATGGCGAGCCGATGCGCTGCCGCATGCACAAAGGGCTTCTGAGTCTACAAACGTATAAACTTTGCATAGAAACACCAACAAATGTTGCTCAGATTGAAGTTACAGATGTATTAACTACATGAGGCGACATATTTGCAGAAATGGCTTGTTTACAGCAATGTTGTGACTTTGTCGCTTAAGACGACTACGTCATCTGAAATGATCTGCATTTATATCGGGGCCCTACGTTGCCACTCAGTATCATCAAAATGTAAATTCTGCTCCAACTTTTTAGTCACCACCCCCTCCCTGTGGTTCCCACACCTCCCCCCGCTCCTCGCCAGCTTCACTCTTTTCCAACCATCAAGTACTTCAGCAGATGGTTGTAGGTTCAACAACAACAGCAGAGCATGGTGGGGGCCTCCTGGAAAGCCCACGCGCACGCGCGCACGCGCGCACTCGCACGCACACATCACAGACAGCATCTGTTTATGAATGAGCTGACAACTGCCCATCCCCCCGACAGCTACAGCTGACAGAGGAAAGGAGGCACCAAGAGTCGCGAAAAATCAAGAAGGAATAAAAAATAAGGAGATCAGGGGCGCAGGGATAGAAACACAGCAATGAGGTCAACAGAGGTGATATTAACATGAAATATGTCTTATGGCACTACATTCCAATTAATGGAACAAAACTTGTAAATGTTGTATTGAGAGATGATAGTCTGCTATGGCTACATACTATATATGTGTGTGTGTGTGTGTGTGTGTGTGTGGAAAAAGCAGAATGTTGAGATCCCGTAAACGAGTCATTATTCATGAATGTTTGCCAGTCAGTAAAGGTATGTAATGCAACTTATTAGAACGTGTGGGAGGTAAGCGTTTCAGAAAAACCAATTCATCTGCATTCATCCAAAGTGTTGCATCTAAATCAATTCAAAAACCTACAGTGTGTTCACAATGCATCCACTGATAACACGCCCGAGAACAACCCCCCCTAGCCATATCCATGCACAAACCCGCCACCAGACTCATCAACGGGATTTGCATTCCAAAAATATCTTGTAAATATGGTCTTTGTTCTGTTTTAAATGCATGAAAGTATCTGGACAGCTTATTCCACTATTGAGCACACACTGTGCTTTCCATTGTGGGACACAAGTCGGGCTGTGTGATGGCTGTGAGGCGCAGCAGAAAGATGAAAGAACAACATTGTAGTAAAAAAGGTCAGAAGCAAAGTTATGTATATTCAGCGTAATCGATCAAAAACAGCACCCATTAGACCCCAAGAAAGCAAGCTTTTAAATCCATGTGCTACAAAAGCATAAATGTGTAGAAATGCAATCAAACAAGCTTTTCCGTGGCCAGTTAGCCCTGAATGCTTGACTGCAGCTCAGTGACTCGTTTGCTGCGTTTCTTGCGCGTGTGTGTGTGTATATATACACACACACACACACACACACACACACACACACACACACACACCAAGTCCCCAACTAACGAACACAATTGGTTCGAGACGACCGTTCTTAAGTCAAATTGTTCTTAAGTCGGGGAAAAGGTAATATAACCAATGATATAGGTACTACATGTACGTGTATTCATATACAGTATATGTGTATGTATGTAAATATGAGTTTGGAAGCAGTACTAATATTAAACGAGGATAATTAATGAAAAAACAATAAAAATGATATAATAATACGTAATGATGTTATTTAACTTTGAAAAAGAGTGGTCAAGCATACGTCGTGGTGGTGGTGGTGGTGGAGGAGGAGTTATTGAAAAAAGGACAAATGGTCGTCGTCGTTAGACTGTTCTAAAAGAGGTAGTGTTCTGTGGGTGGTGTAGAATTAAGCAGGCCTATTAACTCTTCATAAACTTTAATCACACGCTCTGTCCGGGTTGTATCATAAAACTCTTAGCCTTCCTCTCTCTTCTTCCTCGTCTTCCTGTATCTGTTGGTCCCATTAGCAGTGTCACACTAATATATATCTATCTCAAAAGCATTTCAGCTTGTTTGATATCGATGAAAAAGCGTATCAATATGAACTTTGTGCTTTGACATTTTCCCCCCATATTTGCTGTCTTTTTTCTTAAAATTTCCAGATATTTCAATTTTCTTCTAAAATAATTCTTTGTGAATTTTCCTTATGAGATTATTCCCATTATATTTAGACTTTTCCACCACGTTATTAAAAAAATGTATCTTTATTTTGTTTCTCATAATATGACTTTACAAAATGTATTTTTTTTTAAATCATTCAACTCTATGCTACTAAAATGACATTTGCCCCTCATAATATTACAAGTTTATTTACATACAAAATTGCGACATTTTTTCCCCTTGTACAACTTCTGATAATTTGACTCTCGTAAAATGACAGCTCCCCCCCCCCCCCCATTTCTGCGTTTTGTTTTTTTAAATTTCAACTTTCTTCCTACAAACTTTAATTAGTAATTTTCCAAAAATGACACCTTTGTTGTTTTGGTTTTGATATTACGACTTTCAAAAAAGCACTTCTTCAATATTTCAACTTTATGGTACTAAAAATCACAATATTACGTTATTCTTGTAAAATTCCGACTCATTTGATTACAACTTTGTTGTCTTAATATTTTGACTTTATTCTTGTAAAATTACTGGTTTTGTTCAATTATATTTTTAGAACGTGCCTGGGTCCAACCCCCGCAAAAAAACATCTGCAGGCCTCTCGTCAGAATACGACTCTCTCTTATTAGTTTGACTTTATCCTCAGAAAATTACAGCTGCCCCCCCCCCATGACAGTATTTCTACTTTTTTCTTGGTAATTTCTTCTCATATGATGACTTTATTCTTATTGTATTTTGACTTTATTCTTTTAATAGAACTTTTTCCCCAACCTAATTTTCCAAAAATTGCAACTTTGTTGTTGTTTCTCATAATATTTACAACTTTAGAAAAAAAATCTCTTTAATATTTCACCTTTATGCTATTAAAATGACTACTTTTTCCTCATAATTTTATGTTATTCTCATGAAATTACAAATTTCTCATTTGATTACAAATTTCCCTTAATATGTAGACTTTATTGTAATATTTTTGTATTTTTTAAAAATCTTGTTAAATAATATTTTTAGTATTATACCGCGGGCCAATAAAAATAATACAATTTTAAGAACGCACATCCCTGGACCGCACTTTGGACACCCTGTATTAGCTAGATCTCAAGAAGCCCGTTAGGTAGGACTCAGCCCGAGTTGGTTTATTTTTCACTGTGGTTATATTCTTTGTGTAAGAAGTAAAACCATTCATTCCAACTTAATGATCTTTGTTTTGTTACAATTTAGTGCAACAGGTTTTGATAATGGGTTAACTCAAACATGTACAGAAGATCACATAAGCAACAATGTTTTGACTAGTCGACTAATCAAAAAAATAAATGGCTAGTTGCAGCTCTAATATTGACACTTAGTGAATTTGCTTTCATAGCTGCAGCTGGCAAGCTGTGACCTAATCTGCATACACAGGAAGAAACTTGAGGCAACGTGTCAAGAGGAGATCACGTCCGATAAAATGTAGCGACTTGTGACAATGAGGTGAAAGGATGCCTTTTGGACATGTGAGTGAGTCTGCTTTTGACTTTGAGGGGTTAAATATTTGATGAATGGGAGCCAAAGGCAGACTACACACAAGGGGGTACACACCCCCTCCGCCAACCAGGAACAAGTTCCCCAATATTTGTAATGAAAGGAAACGTTCAATATAGGTGGCGTAAATATACACGAAACCTGCTGACAAAATAAAGCTAGAAACTACAGCATAAAAAGTGGCAACTCTTTTGGGTTTATGACATGGTAGCAATCAGACATCTGATGCTTTAAGACGACTCAGTCATACGAAACCGTAGGCGTGTGTTTTCTCACCCAGTATTGAGTCATGCAATGAAGCGAAATTTACAAGGAGCTCAAGTATTGATTCTATTTATAGCCTTGAGGAAGTGCTTATCTTTACATAAAAACAAGATGTGCATCCAAACAACCCACACACATCAATACCTGCATGTAAACACACTCCAGGCTCTCCCACGGCTGGAAGAACAAAAGCCGGGGATGGTCGCGTGGCTAATTTGCATGCAGCGCACTATATCATTTGCATTAGCATGTTCTCATAGAAGCGCAACACTGGGAACCCCCCCTCCTTCACAGCAAAGCCGTCACTCAATTAGGAGGATGAAGAAAGTTATCGCTACACAAGCAGGCCTACTGTGGGAGGCTTTGTATTGGGGGGGGGGGGCTGAAATTTGTTTCCCGCCGCTCTCCATCATCACGAGGCTGGGTCGTTTCAGGTCATGGTAACACTGCACTTTAAGTTGGACGCAAGATATGCACACCTGCCAACCTTGAGGTTTTATGAGTATTGCATAGTGTTGATGCGTTCAAGTGCACTATGTAATTCAGGCTTAACTCGAAGCCGAAACTGAAGGCAACAAAATGCGTACCTGGACAGCACCCAAGCCCACAAGGGTAATAAAAAGGTCAAGGTGCGTACATGTACAGTTTTAACATTAGTAGAGTCCTGTAAGCATGAAATAACACCCCTATAGTCACCTTTACACTCCTATTATTCATTTTTACACCACATTGCAACTCTTACGCTGACGGAACTCGAGACGGCCCCTACCTAGCAAGCTAACCAGGTACCCCCGAATTTATTTCTACAACCTAAGAAGCCAAAAACATACCACTTCCACATGGAATGGGAGGAGAACCTTTTTTCACTCATGTTGGACATGCCATGGCCGACTTCAGTGTAATGCATTCTTATGTTCTTATTCTTTTTCTTGTGTTTTCTTTCTTTTCTTGGGAGAATGAACAGAATAAGAATTTCATTGCATAGTATAACTGCCTGTTTTACTATGCATATGACAATAAAACTCTTGAATGCAATGTCTCAATGTTTTCTGTCCATACTGCCGCCTAGTGACCAGAATACTACATATCACTTCTATTTCAATATGTTTTGACTAATAATAGACCATAGGCTACCACGAAACGGCAATCATTTATTAGTTTCTGAAAAAAACGTTCCAATAAATAATTTAAAAATGATTTATAAATTATATATTTTGTGAATTTATTAGTAGAAATGCTGTTGATTGTGTGGTACTGATTGTTGATTAATCACATTTTTAATCGCCAAGTAAGGTAAAATAGAGTGCACTATTTGACTGCAACCACCAGAGGCGCTGTTGAGTCACTGTCAACTAACTTGTGCTTTAGTAGAACATGACGACGTCCGTGACGGGAAGTTTGGCTACGGCACAACTCTTCCAGGAGAATGAATGGATGTGCCCTCAAGCCATATATTGTATCTTACAACAATATTTACAACTCATCAAGTATTTACAAAATAAATGGTCTTCACTGGCTGCCATTCATATGTATTTGCTAGCAAGGAAACTCCTACATTACGAGTCACAGGAGCTTTGTGCATTTCTGAATGCATGCCATGTCCATCCACTTCACTGCCAAGTGAGATTCTGGGAGAAAACTGGCTTCAGATGGTTTGAATCTAGTCGGAACTTGCGCAGGTCAACGGCATCCAAATGCCTCTTTTCTTCCCTGGAGGTGTGGTTTTACTGCATCGAGGGGCCAACGGTCAACTCACCCACCAATGCCTGTGCTGTTGCAACAGCGCAAGAATTTATAGCTGTGCAGTATTTCATTCCAAATACACACTTCTAAGGTGACAAGTGTTGCATGTATGGATTACAAACAAATACATTGAGGACAGCAACAGGCCTGACAACTTGGCTAATCAAAAGCGAAAGTAAAATCAACAACAATGGGCACATTATGCAACCATTGTAACAGCTCAAAATGGAAAACAAAAGCTACTTTCATCAAGAATGACAAGCTCGTGTCTTCGTAGACCATCTTGGGCTTTTGCATGAATATCAAAATACAGCACACAGAAAACTCATTTGAAGTTCGTGGCCTAAACACGTGAACGTAAAGATGTAGCAGGCAGGAGGTGAAGTCTTGCAGATTCTGTATTCCTTTGACAACTCTCACGGTAAAAAGGCATATGTACAAAACATGTTTAAGACGGACAAAAGGCAAGAAATTGGCGCCAATTAGGCCCAAAACCTATTAGCTAATAATTAGGGATCCCCAATCAATATCGGGCGATTTCCGTAAAAAAAATAAACGCCTTTCAAAACAGATCTACATGCTACATGTCTGCTGTGTCACATGGGGTTGCCAACAAAACGACGCGTCTTGTATTGAGCTTGACACAGGCTACGCCAATCGATGCCAGCGTGTTTGATCACTCCCCTACCAAACCTCTCTCTGTTCGACTATTCTTGCATCTTAGTTGACATGCTTTGCCTAGCTGTACTTTGCATTGGCACCTAGCTAGCCAGCCAAGTACTTAACATTACCCGCCTAGCTTGTGGTCTTCGGACTCCAAATGTGACTTTTTTTTTTTTTTTTTTTTTTTTTTAACCACACTGACATTTTGTTTTTTTAAAACAAATGAGCTATGCAGTTAGTTCGCACCTCGTTTGTGTCCCATGGGGCGATATCACGTTCATGGGGTACGGACTCACCTTTTCAAGCATCATTGACAGCTTTACTCTTGTCATTATACTAATTGTGTCTTGTCCTCAAAACGCTATTTGTGTGTGGTTATTTCATGAAAATAAACAGTGTGTCCAGCCTTATGACAGTGAAACTACCACAGGGGTCTCCCATCTCGCCAGATGATCGTCAGTAGCTCACAAAGGCTCAAAGAATAACTCTTAGTAGTTTGTTTTTTTTAAAGTGTTGAATTCACACTTTATGCCTTTATAATGACAAATGAGGAAAAAAATAGGATAAAGACGATGGCCACACTGTTTGGGTGGAGATCTGCATGGTAAATAAACGTAGTGTACAACTGAAATGTTGCCAGTCGTAAATAAAACAAATAGCTGACAGCTCCGACAGTGATGAAAGGTGGAGACCCCTGCCACCTGGACCCTGAATTTATTATACAGTTTTAAGTTGAGCAGGACACATTTCCATCTAATCATTTGTATTATTTGATTCTGTTCATTTTGTTATCTTGAGCTAAAATATAATTATTGAACGGTTTATGTCCCACGTACTACTCCAAAACATGCAACAAATGAAATTCAGGTTTGCGTCAAATAGCACAAAAATCTTTTCACACCAATATTGACCTATTTGCCAGGGGCCCTTTGGAATTGTCCAACGGTGCCCCTGACCAATAGCAATCATCCAAAATAAATTGAAAAATGTACAGTTAATCCATGTGATTGGTATCGGTACTGGCCAATCTCACTCATGGACGATCGGTATCCGCATCGGCAGCATTAAACCCTGATCGGAGCGTTGAACGTGCACTATTCCGTTGCAGATCCTCCTGACACCAATGGAACAAAGCCACATTCGCATGCATCTTACCAAACACAGTGGAAATAAAGAGTTCAAATGTAGACATCCGTAAGCGTTGGGCTTGTTGTTGCTTTGCTACTCGAGCAAAACCTCAGTAAACCTTACAAGAGCCGAGTTCAGCCAGCTTCAAAGAGCTTTTTCCTTCGGCTTTTTGTGACAGGTCTCAAAGTAATCCACAATACGACTACGAGTCCGGCAATACCGTAGGTTTATGTGGTACTTTTCACAGTAGTTAACTTCTTTTTACACTTGTGCCACTGTTGAGATGGTAAACACGTTACGTGAACAATGCCCGTGCAGTCCATTCCCATTATTCCCATGGGAAAATAGTGCAAAATCGGAGGCGGACCAACATTCTAGATCGTGAGGCTTCCACTGTAGCGTTTCTCACACAACGTTAGCAACAACAAACGCGTGACTCCATCTAGCAGGTTGAGGCACATTCACAATAAAAACATCCATTTCGGGAACTTGCACATGCAGGTGAGGGACGAGCTGCCCTTTGGAGCTCCTTTGTGTAGCCGCATGTGGACAAACTGTATAGACACAATGGGCTCAACACCCCCCCCCCGCCACACACACACACACACACAAAACCATCAGGACCCCGGCATGTCACTGCGCGATTTAAAACAGCAACGCTTGCTCAGCACAATGTGGCAGCGACCAAACCCGACCCTCCAATTCAATTCAAACGGAACTGCATGTGCTTGCATAAGCATCAGCTGCCCGTACAGTGTCCGCACACACACACACACGCGCGCGCGCACACACGCACGCACGCACAGGAGGTCCTCTGTTTACGAACAACGTCCGTTCCTACGCCGCGTTGGAAGTTGATTATTATAGCAGATTTTCCCCCCATGTTCAAACATACGATCTTTATCCTCGTTTTCCTTGATTAGCGTAGCTACGCACGACCACGTGTCCTTCCACCGCACGCACGCACGTCGCTAGTTCCAGACCTCCGACCTTGAAGAAACGTTGGCAAACAGGCCACCCGTGTCGCACTTTGGACACCCCTGCTTTTATAGCTCTTCATCAGGGAGGAGCGGGTCAAGTCAGCAAGCAAACACGACTTCTTAGCTCCTTTGGTCACGATGGCAATTAAAGAATAAAGGGGAGTGTTACAGATGCTGGAACTAATCAAAGTGTGTTGTACTCTTCTAAACGAGTTGTATACACACACACACACAGGAAATAATGTACAAAAGCAGACCAATCACAGTATTTAAGGTTTTTTGTAGGGGAGGAGCCAGCAAATGTAGTGTATGTACGCTGCTGCTTCAACACAAAAGAACATAAACCTGTGACATCAAAAAGCGTATTCACGGGTCAAAATGTCTCCCCGGTTGGCAGATCTGTACTTCTCGAGTCTCGTATTTACAGCTTGGCTGAAAACAGGTTTTCCAATAATTTATGGAAGTGTGTCATAAACCCAGGACCTCATGTACCTAAAAATGTGATAATCAGCCAAGTGTTTATTATGCTTATCCTTCTCTTCCGTGCATGCGTGTGCTCACGGTGACTCACACACCTGTTAAGATGCTTCAGTTTCTTTGGTGGCAAGGCTTCCAATTCCAAATCTATAAAGGAGACACACAGATAAGGTTAATCATCTCACATGCTAAAGTCCACTAATCCCCCATACAAATGCCAATAACTCATTGGATTTTATTGTCTTGCACTGCGTGTTCACAGAGAATAATTAATAACAAACTGCAACACCAGATAGCAATTATTAGCAATTATGCTGTGTGGACTATTTCAAGTATGTTGGGAAGCAAGTCGCTCCTCTTGACAGGGTGTCTCGGTGACGCAGATCGAGAAAAAGAGCGAGAAAGTGCGTTTGGGTCAGAGTTGCAGCTCAGGTCCTGATCGGCCATTATCTCCTCAGCTGTTGGCCGACTCGCAGCTTAACCAACATGGCTCCCCGGCAGTCTGGTATTTTTCCAGCGCAACGAAGACTACAATAGCATTTTCTACGGTCTCTGCAAAAACATTAACACGTACCTGATCATCCGTTTCAAAATGCGATGTATGCAAGCACAAAAGCATGTACTTGTACGAACCAGCTGACTGTCCTTTTACCGACAGAGGGTGTTAATCGCTCTCCGTTTAAAAGGAAACTGAAAATAACATTTAGACCAAATTGTTCCGTTAAGGAGGACCACAAAACCTCAGCTGGCCGCACGGTAACGACGGAGAAGCCAAAATAGAAGCTCGGCAGACGGCTTGCATGACCGCGGAGCAATCTGCGTCGTTAAATTAGCATGGCGGCTAACGCTAACACTTGCTAAAATGCTAATGGTGCGAAGCGGCTAATTAATTTGCGGTCGCGTAAAAAACACCAAATGCAATGCAATGCCAGTTGTTTTTACTCGCAGAATACGCCATTTAAATAGCAGCAATGAGCACATACGTATGTCAGAAATGTAGCGTTGTACGTTTAGCAAATAGGCTGTATCAAGCTAGCATTCGCTCCAATTCATTTAAATATTACCTGCCGCGCAATGCTGGAATTAGGCGTCATCTGTCAGTGTTAGGAGTACATGCATTTGCTACTTTAGTTGCAATTGCAAACACACAAGGAGACTAGCGCGTTAGCTTAGCTCAGCCAACTAAACAACAACTTATCTCCAGCAGTCAGTCCCCTGTGTAGATGATATCCCGACGCCCGCTAAGGTTACATGAGCTCTGCATTGGGCGCTGGAGGGGGTGGCGGAGTAAAAAAAAAAAAAGGCTCACCTCATTGAAGTATAAAGTGCAACAGAGTGGAAGAGGAAAGCCGACTGGTAAGGCTTAAAAAAAATAATAAATTGAACGCGTTTGCAGCATCTAGTAGGGGAGGCATTCGTCCTGCGTGATCGCCATTTTCTTCTTGAACTCGCTGCTAGCTAACCTTTAGCTCGGGATCTGCTGTAGCCTCTGTGCGCGTGCACTTCAGCGCGGCCACGCGAGAGGGAGGGGAGCACAGGAAACACTCTCCACTTCCTCTGGCTGAAAAAACCACACACACAACCCTGACAAGATACGCATTACAGTATTCAAAATGACACACTATGTTTATTGCCAGGCATTATTGGTCGTTCATGTCACACTTTACACACGTTTGAATTATACAAATCATTGCAATACATTCCCCATAAACAAAACCAAAAACACACAATCACCATAAAATGCAAAAGAAAAATGCTGCAAATGGCAAAAACACACACAAAACCCCTAAAACAACCGCATGAGAGAAATGCTGCAGGTCCACAAAACAAAGCGCAAGTTTGCTAGTTCACTAGAACTTGCTGGATCTACGCTACGCTAACATTAGCTACGTATGCACATGTGCAGCTTTTTCCTTTTGCATTTGTTTTTCATCTTGCAATGTTTATGCAATTGCAGCATCTCCTGCTGCTTCTATTTTATGCCGTTTTTGGATCATTTCTGAGTTCGGAGTGTGGGTGGTGGTCGCAAAAAACATTCAGACGCAATTTAAAATAATCAATAAACACACAGCATTCGTCACGTCAAATTAAATGCAAATTTATTTGTGCTGATCTTTTTATTAATATACAGTCAACTTACTTCACTATGACGTCACATTACTGGCCAGTGTACACATTGAGATGTCCTCAGTGCGGCCTGGGGGGTCATTTTCGGCCCTTCTGAAATGATGTGTGCATCTCTGTTGCTGTAGGATAATGGTATGCATGAAAGTGTGTGTGTGTGTGTGTGTGTGTGTTATTTTATTTTTTACATTATAAAAGAAACAGAAACACTTTACAAATCTCAAAAATATATTTCATATTTGATTTGTATTTTAAGGCACAAGTAGTTCAAAATATTTAAAATATTTTTAAAAAATTATATATATATATATATGTATATATATATATATACACACATATACATATATACATACATACAACAGGAAGCTGTTGGCATTAAAAAGGTTTTTTAAAAAAAATCACAAAACATAAATCAGGCGGAAATAATTGAAAATGACTGACTTGATTTAAGTGGAAAAATCTATCAATTATTTTAGTTTTTGGGAAGCTGACATTTTCGGTCGTGAGGCTGAACGTGTGAGTGAATTTGAGCGGTGAACACAAAGCATGGAAACGATGAAACGGAGAGAGGAATCAGCAAATATTTCCAAAGCTGTGACTGCGTCGTGGGCGGGAGCAGCGAGGCATGCGTGGGCGTTTTGAACATTAACCTGCCACAGGCAACAGCAGTCAATGATCTTACCGATTTACCACCTGGAATTGTGTTGGCTTCACTATTTGATTAGATGAAATCAGCTGCAAAGGAGTGACGTGGAACCTCCTGCATGATGGTCTTTTTGTCCTTGCACTGATGCTTTACGATATGAATGGTGCTGCCTCAAGAGAACTACATGCAGTCTTTCCCTTTCACGCTGTGATGAAGTCGTATCATTGGAGGCGCTTCTTGGGTCGTATGTTGCAGCAGTTCAAATTCCAAGTGGGAATTAGATTAGTTTATTGTGTCAGCGAGGGTGATAACACAACACGTTGTTGTTGCGATACAGTCTACAGTCTGGGACGCATGGAACCACAACAAGAGCTGAGGCTCATTTGCAACCATTCCAACTTCTTGCACGATGCGGAAGCGCCATCACATGAGATTGCTGACTTTTTAACTTTTTGTTTGATTTTAATGGCACCCTTAAGGTTTTTTTCGTTTTCCTGGGAGCTAAACACCCACCTCACGGTCACTGCTCCTCTGCTCTCGCCACTTCACCGACAATAGTTTTGTGAACAAAGCACAGAGTCCCAGTATTCATCCAATTATATCGACTACCCAATTCTTTTCTGCTGTTTGCTGATGACCACCAGCAGGTAAACGCCCCATGAAGCTCTGAGCGGCGGTGGACGTTTGGACCACCGGACCAATCGTAACAGAGTAGGCGTGGTCAGGGGGAGCAGGCTGCGGAATCCGAGAATCTGGGCCAAGAGGAGAAGAATGCAGATTTACCACGTCCACAACCTGGAGATTGACGGAGTATTTTATTCAAAGAAACGTCCTGTCAGGATGCAACTAATCATCTTTTTCTTAGTCAATTAATCGAAACAACAAGCTTCAGATTAATCGGGTAGGCACGAGACCAGAGGTGTTCAAACTGCGGCAGGGGGCCAATTTGTGGCCTGCAGCACATTATAAAAATAATAAGCACATTATAAAAATACAATTTAATAATAAGAAAAAAAAGAAGGAAAAATCAGCAGTAATTTTACAATAATAAAGTCAAGTGAATGAATAATAAAGTCAAACAAAAAAAAAGTAAACATTTCACAAGAAAAAAAAGGGGGAAAAAAGTAATTTTAGTAACATAAATTTTAAATATTAAAGAAAAAATATGTTTTTTTTTAAAACTCATAATATGAGAAACAAAAAGAATGAAGTCATTTTTGGAAAATGAGGCTGAGGAAAAAGTGATCATATTACGGGAATCAAGTCAAAATATTACAAGAAGAAAGTGGAAATATTTGTAAAATTGTTTTGAAAAAGCAACAGAAGAAATGGAAAAAAAAGAACAACATTTTAGACTAAACTCAAAATATGAAGAGAAAAAAGTTGCATTCCAACAAGAAAAATGTTCGCAATTTTACAAGAATGAAGTTATAATATCAGGAGGACGAAAATGTCATTGTAGTAGCATAGAGTTGATATATTCAAGACAAAAAGGCATTAAAAAAAAGATGTAATATGAGAGACAAAAAAGAATGAAGCCGTTACTGAAAAAGTTATTATATTACAAGAAAAAGTCCAAATATTATGGGAACAAAGTCCAAATGACAACGTCATTTTAGTAGCATTTCACTTATATCACAAAGCTGAAATGCAGTTTTTTCTTGAAATTAATTTCGACAAAAAATAAGTGGAACTCTTAATCACAATGACAACCACACACTTCTGTGAAATCAAACTGTCCACTTAGGAAGCAACACAGGTTGTCAATCAACTTCACATGCTGTTGTGCAAATGGAATAGGTGGCCAGCCAGACACCCCCAATAATAATCATAATCATAATCATAATAATAATAAAAAGTTGGCTTTCCATAGACAATGTCTGTGTGACTTTGTTGTCAGCACATTGAACTATGTAAAGAACATAAGAATATGTCATGTGTTCAGGTCTAGGGTTTTTTAGCAGTGTCCTGTATATACGGTATATAACTACTTAGCGTATCTACTGTACACGTGTTGCTCAAAAGTGGCGAAGTTGCATCCTTCCATTTTTCACTATGCCGCCCTGGCTGGAAAGAGTTTGGACACCCCTGTCCTGGATGGGCCGAATCAATGTGAACCAAACCCAAACAATTAGTGGTTTGAGAGGCTGCAATCAGAGCATGTTTACATTAAAAAAAATACAAATAAAACATGAATCGAAAACCAAAATAGTTGATTAATTGGATAATCCATTCACCATCGATTCATCAATAAATTGTCGCAGCTCTCGAGTCAATATCATTTGAAAAGCCCTTGAAACGGGCAGGACGGGGCCCCTCTGGTCGCTTCAATGAAAAAAATAAGAATAAAGTTGTGATATTCCAATCGTAAACGTTACACAATCAAGTCGGATTGATACCAACATTTGCAGTATCGTCCACCACGACTCCAGGCAGAGGCTGTTCATTCATGTTCTTACTTTTTTTGCTTAGGAAAATATCACTTATTTCTTGTCATTTTGCTTCTTTTTTTTTTCTTTCCTCTCCTTTGAAGAAACTGCTTTTATTATAAGTTGGTACTTAGTTTTTTATAGTGTGCACATCATAGCTTTGTTGTCACAGTTTACATCGTCGTTCATTTGTCATTTCTCGAGCAAAAAGGTAGAAAGCAAAGGAGTGGGTGGAGTGACATGACAGCAGATGGTGCGGCGGGAGCACTTTGACACATGTGCAAACAAACCTCTGAGCTGCTCGTAAAAAAAAACAACAAAAAAACCATCAATGTTGAATCTAGTTATGTCACGCGGAAATTCAAAGATGAATGTCTGCATCTGATATTTCTGTTGAAAAGCCCTTCCCTGCATTGCAAGTGTGATAGAAATGTGCATTTTGTGAGGGCAAAAAAGCAACCTAAACATGTCTGAATGACGAATGTTGTTGCCAAATGCATGTTGTAAGTGTGAATGAGCTCCAGATAGGAGCAGAGCTGCACAGTCAAGTCACAGATTAGGCAGTAACCTTGACAGGTAGACCCGTATCCCAATCAGACCCGGTTTAATCATTCACATTCATGTTTACACACGCTGACATTCATTTCCTGAAGACACACACTCCAACTCATCAGCACTGCTTGTGTAGTGCGAGGGAGTTCCATGGCTGCCATTCTAGTTCCGCAAGGGGCGTGCGTGCCATAATTCCAGTTTCCTACTATTATATTCACTCTAATATTACATCTAGTCATTTGTATTTGTTTTGTACAGTAATCCCTCGTTTCATCAATTGGTTCCAGACCCGACCGTGACAACTGAATCTCCACGAAGTAGGATTCCTTATTAATAAATGGAACATTTTCATAATTAGAGCAGAGAAAATCTGCTTGCAACCTTCTAAATACAGTTTTTGACATTATTAGAGCCCTCTAACACCCCTATAATCATCTTTACACTCCTATTACCCAAGATAGTAGACATAATAAGACCAAATGAGCCATTTAAGACATAAATAAGACTCGTGTGTGGATGTAAATGTGTTCCGGTGGCACGGACAGGAAGTGACGTCAAGGGTTCAGAGTTGAGTTTTAGCTTGCCGCGGGTTACAGCTGCTACAGTAGCCCGTTGTGAGAGAGCATTCAAACCTACAATAAAAGCCTGTTGTTCTGGCGATCGAGTCTGGTGCTTGTAGGCAGCCTTATTCATAAATGGAATATTTTCGTAGTTGGAGCACCGAAAACGTGTACGACCTTCTAAATTGGCTTTTTAACATTGCTTGTAGGCAGCCTTATTCATAAATGGAATATTTTCGTAGTTGGAGCACCGAAAACGTGTACGACCTTCTAAATTGGCTTTTTAACATTATTAGAGCCCTCTCGTCATAAATAACACCCCTGTAGTCACCTTTACAACCATATTACCCAATGTAGTAGACATAATAAAAAAAAAATACGACATTTAAGACAAAAATGAGATTTGTGTTTGTGTGTAAATGTGTTCTGGTGCTACGGCAGCTGAGTTGGGGAGCAGACAGGAAGTAAGGACAGGGGTTCAGAGTTGAGTTTTAGCTAGGTGTGGGTTACAGCTGCAACAGGAGCCCGTGTTAGGGATTATTGTGCCTTAGGTGAGATCTTTCAAAGTTGCAATAAAAGCCTGTTGTTCCAGCCATCAAGTGTGGCGCTCGTGTGAACAGTAGAGTAACGTTACTGACAACTAGTGACCAGTGTAGAATACTACATATCATCACAATGCCTTTGAATGCATTTTTTTTTTGCATTTTAATTGAATATATGTCTATTAGTTCATTTTGACATTTTTATGCTTGAAAATTATTTAGACAAAAAAGTATGTACATTTTGCTTAAATATGCATATTCCTTGACTAATAATTGCCCATAATCAACCACGAAACAGCATGATTCATATATTTCTGAAAAACTTTATAGTGAGGCTGGCAAATTCAAAGTGTGAAGTGGCCGGAGATGACTGGATGTCTTTTTAAATCATGAAAAACAAAAAGTTATATTAAATCTGAAAAACTTAACTTATTTGAATCATCCATCCATCCATCCATCCATCCATCCCGCTTCTCCTCATTAAATGATTCAAAATAAAAAAAGGATTTTTCAAAATTGTTTTCTCTTTTTTTTATTTTTGCATTTGTTGTTGTTTGTTTAACGTTGTGACTGGAATAGCACTTGATACTGTATATACAATGTAGACCCCCGCCCCCACTCCCCAACAAAGCTTCAATATTTTTTTTTAAAGTGACAAACTGGTGGCGCATCAGTTTCAGTTTCTGCAATCGGCAGCATGCGCTCCGACAACAACATCACATCCATCTAAACACGCACACGCACACACACACACACACACACACACCCACACCCACAGACCCCAGCAATGATGCTGTGCAGCTGCAGGAGCGTGCAAAAATGAGAACGCCATTGTTGCGGGGGCCAGCGAAGGGGGCATAGATAATCACCGACCTAAAGAGAAAGTTGGGGAGGGCAGAAGGGAGAGAGAGACCATGTGGTGGGGCGAGAGTGCAAGAAAGAGGACAGACAGACAGACAGCGGTCAGACAGACAGAAAGAGATTTGCATGTCAAGTAGCAAGAGGCGTGTACGAGTGCACGCCTGCACATACTATGCTGCAGTCTGCATGCTTGTTGTGTGCGGTGGTGTACATACGAGTGCTGCTTCTAGTTAAAAAGGATTGAAACTCTTCCAAGACTGCTGACTAACAGATAAATGTTCCCGTTCACACACGAGGCAGACGTACGTACGCTCAAACACGAATGGAGACATCTTTGATGCATCTAGTGTCTTGAAATCACAAGTATCTCATTAGAAAGTATCAAAATAGCACAGCCACAATGTCATTGAATTATGAGAACACGGTTGCAATAGCGTGGGAATGAAGTGGGAATTTTACAAGAATATGGCCATAATATAACGCATTTTATATTTATATAACGCACATTTGCAAAAAGAAATAAAAGCCATCATGTTACAAGGATAAAGTAACAATATTATAAGAAAAGAGCTGACATGTTACAAAGATGATAAATAAATTAAATTTGAATTTTGAAAAAGATAAATTCATGGAATGAAAGTTGGAATTTTACAAAAATAAACACATAATATTTGGAGATAATAGTGAAATGTACGAGAAAAGTCCAAATATACAGCATAAACACAAAAATACTTACTGGAATCACATTACGCCTTAATATCAGTGCAATAAAAATGTCACGATTCTACAAGAATAAAAGTGGAATTTTGCAATAATCTCATAACATAAGAATAGTCTGAATTTTGCAATTCTAGTCATAATATTACAAAGAAGAATCTAAATACAAAGTTGTCATTTTACAAAATATACCAGTAATGAATATAAAATAGCCATAATATTATGGCATTTAAATGGAATTTTACTAGGATAAACGCATAATAATGTGAGAATAAAAGTGAAATTTACAACACACAACGCAAGTCAGAATAATAAATGTTTCTAACATGTTTCTAATTAAAAAGAAATCAACAATATTTTGAGAATAATAGTGAAATGTACAAGACAAAAAGCAAGTCAAAATATACAGTATAATAGTAAAAATACTATTAATGTTATTTTAGAAGAATTAAGTCATGATGTTAGAGCAATAAAAATGTCGTCAGTATCCAACAATAAAATTGTACCAAAGTAATTGCATAATCAAAATTTTAAATATCTCGTCATAATATTAAAAAGGGAAAAATCTGAAATATAAAGTTGTAATTTTACAAAATATACCCGTAATTCATATAAAATAAAGATAATATGGCATTTAAGTTGGAATTTTACATGAATAAACATAACATTTTGAGAACAAAAGTGAAACATTACAAGAAAAAAGTCAGTTTTCATGAGAATAACATGGTGTTTTTTTAAGAATTAATCATAATAGTACCAGAATACAGAAGTCAGGGTTAAAAAAAGTCATATTACCAGAATAAAGTGGGATTATTACAAGAAAAACGCTGAAATATAAATATAATAAAGTTCAAATTCTACAAAATATAACACATGACATGTGACTGTCATTTTCCAAAATAAACACAACATTTTGAGAAAAACACACAGTATCAGTATCAGCGATGTAAAGATTTTGGCCAAAGAAAACAGATGGTTTGAAAGAGGAGTAAAGGAAGCTATTTTTGTCAAACAACAGAACCCATCCTTGAATCGGAATGGTGGTTTGAGGTTTAATTTGGACCCTGTGTTCAGCAGGTTACTGAGACCCAAACCCACAGCTCTTAGTCTTGCAAATGAGGTGAAGCCAGGGCCGAGCCAGAACAATAGATGCTAACGAGCCAGTATCAGAGTCGTTCATACCCGACTCAGGGAGCGACACTTCCCTTTTATTGGAGGTGCTAATAGCAGGATAGGATTATACCACTACTCCGCCCAGGCTTAGTGTAAAGAACCAATAGAAGGAGGGTGTTGGCACACCAATTCCGCCCACTCTTACTGTATTTAAGGCCTAAGCTACCAGCACTTATTAGTTCGCTGACGAAGCTCTTCGGATGAGGAGCGAAACGTCCGACACCTTCTTCACAGAAGTACAGATGACGTCTCAAGAAGCCTTTCCCTCGACAGTATCATAAAGTCAAAATATTTATTAGCCTTAGCTCGTTATTTTAGAAGAATAAAGTCATCATATTAGTGCATCATTAGCGCATTAAAAATGCTGTAACTATACAAAACTAACGTTCTAAGAATATTAGTAGAATTATAAAAATATACAGTCAGAAGAAAAAATACGAGACTACAGTTGTGATTTTACAAAATATACACAAAATATTATGAAACGTAACTCCTAATGTTTATTAAGATCATTAAAGATTATTCACAAAATTGAAAAATTATGAAAAAAAATATTTTTTTTGTGGGAAGAACGTTGTAATTTTACAGGTGAAAAGTGAAATGCTACGAGAATTAAGTTGTGATGATGAGAATAACATTTAACAATTTAAAAAACATTTTTAAAAATGTAATAAAAATAGAAATGTAAACACTGAAATTCATAATTTTACGAGAATAAAAAGTATTATACGTTATGAAAATACGATCAGAATAAAGCTGGAATTATTATGGCAATAACGTGGTAATATTACCAGAATAAAAGCCATCATTGTATGTGAATGAAGTCATGAGGGCGTCTGTGCCCATCTGCATCTTATACGACATGATGGATATCAGAAGAGCTACCATTCGGCTCTCTTCATGAGATTTGTCCTTTCCTACGGATGGTAATAATCCATGGCCGGGCTGCGATTATGCAGATAATCACAGGATACGTCGGTCTACTCATCTACATGCAGATGACCTATCAGGCAGGCGCTGCTGCCCTTGCTATGCTCAGCTATTACCGCAGGAAGTCATGCAGAACGCCGGTCAAACTGCACACTGCCTTGCATTTCCAGCCTTTTACGATGTGGCAAAGCACAACACACACACACACGCACAGTGTGTAGCAGTGTGAAAGTATTGGAATGAAGGAGGGAAATGCCTCTTTTGGCGCTTGAAGGCAACATTTAAAGGTCAGTTGCAACACTGCTTTGTTTTTTTGTTCATTTAAGTGGAACGACACACAGCCTGGATTCCTCTCCGCTTATTAAATACGTCACTGTCACAGGCTAAATAGTCACACTAAACACTGCAATGGTTCCTTCTTCATGGTCTTCCACCTTCGTGGTACTGGTTATCTTCAGTATTGCAATAGTAGAAGTCGAATACAAGCATTCAAGGAATGATCTGGGGTTGACATTTAAAATCCAGTTTCTAATGAACGTAGGAGAGAGAGAAAAAAAAAGACAGATCTGCAGGAGTGATGAGTCCATGCAGTATAAATATTTTGAAAGACGAGAGCGTCTGTGCCGCTGCTGCCGGGCCCTGATACAAAGTGCGGCTGACCCCGCAGTCATTGTCACCAAGCGGACCGCCGCTGGGCTTTTGTCGGCTGTGGACGGCCAGTAGACCCCTTGCAGGGCGAGAGACAGAAAGAAAGAGAACGACAAAAGAGCAGGTTGACGTGACAGGAAGAGAGAAAGTGCTAGCAGAGCGAGAACATGACATGGAAAAACAAAAATCATCATGTCGGTCTAATTATGACATTCACGTTCAAGCTTGATGACAGATGAACTTGTATTTTATTCCTTTTTTCCCATTCATGGTTAACTTTCTCCTCTGCTTCTCACCCCCGTGCTTCAAAGGAAGTGCACGTGTGTGCACGTGATTGTCTGCCGTCTCTCATTACCGCTGTGTGTGTGTGTGTGTTTGAGTGCACGGCTGGGGCCTGCCTGCGTGATGGGCGTTACCATGGCAACTTCAGAGCTGATTCCAGAGCGAGTGCATCATATTTCTACACAGCGGTGCAATGGCATAAAGACAACACGCCTTTTGTTATGAGCCTGCGTATCTTGTTGTCTTGTTTTTTTTAAGTGTAATCCGCCAGTCTTGAAAACGTGACTGAAAAAAATTCATTCAACACCAAAGATGTTTTTTTAAACCCAAATGTTCGCTCTCAAAGACTTATTTATACGTCTTTTACGTTTTTTTGTGTGCGAGGCAAAAACAGGTGATGACGCAAATACAAGCACGAATAAGAAGTCACTGTCACTGCAGTTTTAAGCCATAAAAGCGGCCACAAGGTGGCACAAGTGCATTTGCTGAGAGCTCGGCATGGATCTTTTGCATGGATTTATGCACTCAACAGCAAGGAGGACGTGGAAGAGGATGGAGGAGTGTAGCGTGCAGAAGGTTACGCGTTGTAGAGAAACTCTAACGCATGCGCACGCGCGTGCACACACACAGTTTAGTTCCAAATAAGAAAATGGTAAATAGTTCATGGTGTTATATTTGCAAATAAATTACTATTTTGATGTAAAACAACATTTTTTGTGTTTCTGTTGTGGTGCAGTTGTTTAGATATTTGAGCTGTCACAATAACAAAAAGTATTTGTGTCAAAGTGAAAGTTATGTTTAAATGTATCTTTTCACAAAAGTTAGTTTAGGAACTGATATTTTCCTGAAACTTACCTGTTCTACCGCTGATTACTAAAGAACGGACAAAGGTAGAAACAAACTTTTTTTTTCTAATGAAAGACGGGAGTCTAATCTTTCTTTTGGAAGGTTCCATGTTTATACAGCCACAGAACACAATATTATTCTGTGTGCCTTGAAAGATCAGTCAAAATCATCTAAAATGGCCAATACTGAAGGGGTTGAATTTTGAAAAATGGCTGGGATTGAATCAGTTAAAAATATGTTCACTAAAAGTTTTGTCGTCTAATTTTCCGGTCAACTTCTCTAAATTCAATTAACAGCGAAAAATATTTACATATCTTACAGTAGAAGAGCTTAACGCTTTGCAAGTAGCTGCTGCAGAAATGCTAGTCAAAGATCCTCTAAATAACAGGAGCGCTCCACTGTTTTCAAGTACCGACTGCAAAAACAGTGAGGAGCTCTCTGTTGTTTTTAGGCCCCTGCTTCCAAAACGCTAGTCAAAGATCTTTTGTATGACAGGAGAACTCCGCTGGAAACGTGACGTGACAACCATATTACCGAATATAGTAGAAATAAAAATAGAAAAAAATATGACATTTAAGACATAAATGAGATTTGTGTTCTGGTGCTACGGCAGCTGTTGTGTTGGGGAGCAGACAGGAAGTGACGCCGGGGGTTCAGAGTTGAGTTTTAGCTTGGTGTGGGTTAAGCTGCAACAGTAGCCCATGTTAGGGGTTATTGTGCCTTGGGTGAGATCACTCAAACCAGCAATAAAAGCCTGTTGTTCCAGCGATCAAGTCCGGTGCTTGTGTTTCTCACCCAACATTACAGTAACATTACTGACACCTAGTGACCAGGGTAGAATCCTACATATCATCACAGCGTTTTTGAATGCCTTTTGTATTTTAGTAATTAACGCTTTATTTGGGGGAAAAAAACACGTCACGTGCTTATTTTTGACTAACAATAGGCTGTGTTCAACCACATGACAGCTTGATTGATTCATACTGTATGTCTTTGAAAACCGTGATAGAATGATACTTGTAGCTCCACTACACCAAAACAGTTTGAGAGTTTCATTGTATCGGTTTAGAAATGAAGAAAAAGTCATCTATCCGCAAGGTTATTTCCATCCAAATAGATAAACACACACACACACTCACACACCTTGTTCATGCTGCACTGGCAGAGTGCCCTGGCATGTGGGCACAGAAAAGGGGCGGAAAACGCAGACATGAGTGGTAAGAAAGCAGCACAGCAAATGGCAGAACAACAAAGGACTACGGAAGGCAACAAAAGCATACCTGAGTTCTGAGACGCACACAAGGACAGAAGATCATGCTGCTTGTCTGTCTGCCGTCTCGTGCTGTCTTGGTCTTCTGCAGGGAGAAAGAGGGGCAGGATACTGACCTGAAACGACCCACAACAAAAGGTTAGTCACACGGTGGCGTAAAAACAAAAGTGCAAGCAGACAAAGATGGTCTCACTGTGGGAGTTTGCAGCACCTGTTTTCACATTCATAAATTAGGTGACCAAAACATCACCAACACCTTTCTTGTCCTCCATCTTCCATCTCATTCACTTCTAAACGGAAACAAAAACACATCCATTCATACACAAGTATTCTCTTTTATTTCCTTCAAACCGGGAAGAAAAAGAAAAATTCCTCTGGTAAATTAGCAGCATGTAATTATTCTTTTTCCAAATTAAATGTACAAATAAGAAAAAAAACAGGCAAAAGAGGTTCATTTAATAAATAATCACATATTCCTTTCCTCGTGGTTTGCATTGCTCTACCGTGTGAGCCAAATCAAATAATCAAATGTAACATTTTCCTTCCGGCTTTAGAACAAGAGAGCCACCAGGTGGCAGTGTAGCGCAGGTTGGGTGTGCATTGTACTTTTTAAATAATCACTTGGGTTTCCATTGAAAGAATAAAGTGCTTCTCATCCACATTTTGCTCACTTTCACCATTGAATGACACAAAAAAGCAGGCACTTTACGCAGAAATAAATGGAAAAGAAATATCTAGAAGTGGTCTTGCTGTCTTTTCTTGGACTTTTTGTGTTTCCTCTCTGGTTCTTCTAGCTCTTGACGTTTCTCCTTCTTGTGCTTCTTTGGTTTCCTGTCATCTTCACTGTTCTTCACACTTGATGAGCTCAGACTGCTGCTGCCGTGACCGACAGGCCTTTCTCCCGCTGCTTGCGCGCTCACGGGCTCCTTTCCAAGCGGCTGGGTCTCACGTGGGCCGTGATGTCGACCTGCTTCTCGATCATCCTTCGCCTCCTTGCTCGCTCTCTCCTGCTGGCGTTCCTTCAACATTTTTTCCAGCTTGTACTTCTTCCACTGCTCCTCTCTGCTCTCAGGTCTGGGTCCAGGTCTGTCCGAGTGTCTGCTTCGGTCTCGTTTGGACTGAGGTGCTCCACGGGGCGTGGCTGGTACAAGCTGGTGCTTGGGCTCATCAGAAGGCTTGAGAGGCAGACCAGAGGTGCTAGTGCTGGTCAAGCTGGGCTCTGGGGTTCCTTGCACGCTTTCCGAGGTGTGAAAGAGAGAAGATAGGGAGTGAAGTGTTGCAGCAGCTTCATTTTTGTTGTTGCTGGTACTGTCTGGGTCTCCGTGATCATGATGATGGAAGTGGTGGCCCTGGTCCTCCTTTGTCATGTTACATTTGACATCCATTACAACATTGACCTGTTTCTTGCATCCACTTTGATGAGACTGTTCAACATCTCTGGGAGCTTCTTTGCTGTCTTCTAGGCTGACTTCCTGCTCTGTGTCGCTCTTTGACAAGGAGCAAGGACTTAAAGATGTCTTTTTTTCCTCCTTGACTGCTTTATTCTCTCTCTGGTCTTTCTCATGATCTCTCAGCGTGTCAGCTGCCATCTCCAGCTCTCTTGTGTCCCCGCTGTCACTCCCGTCAGTACCGCTAGAGGGAGCCAAACAACAGTCAACCCTCTCGCTGCAGCCTCCTATTTCCTCTTCCATCTGCACCTCTTCTGGCCTTGGGCTTTCTTTCTGAGTGTCTCCCATTGCCTCCTTCTGGTCTGCCGTCACTGATGGTGAAAGAACATCCTTTTTCTCAACATCAGCGTCTTCTTTCTCACATTCGGAGAAGGGAACCTGAGGTAAAGACAAGTCACAGCTCAGAGATGATCAATGAACGCTCACAGAAGGTCCCTGAGAGAGGACAGGTCTTTGTCTTTACCCGTTCTGGACCTCTACCTACAATTCTACCCAGATCAAGAGGAAGCAACATGCAACAAGATCCTACATAAGCACAAAATATAAATTATTTTTGAGCGATACAACAGTGGAATGTCTAAAATCCAATGTCCCTATCTTACTACAATTCAGAACTTAATACAGTAGTAGTCACACGTTTGTGTCATCCATCATGGGTATATCTGAAGACACATGTTCTCTTAAGCCTACTTTATTGGCTAATTGGAGTGTAGATGTGATAATAGGGGTGTTATTTCATGTCTAGAGGGCTCTAATAACGCTACAAACCATATTTAACCATGAAATATTCCATTTATAAGAAGGAATCCAACTTTGCGGAACTCTACTTACGATGGCCAGGGCTGGAACCAATTACCCACGATAAACAAGTGATTACCGCACCTAGAGAAGTGCTACACAAATGTGACCTATTACAATTATTATTAAAGAAACAATAAAAGACATAACCAGGCATATGCTCATTTGTCAGTGGTCTCTGCACTATACAGTACGTCCATCCAAAACGTCTTTGGAAGAAAAACAAGCTAACACAAAAACGTAGACACAGTCACGCACCTGCACGAGTCCAAGTCTGCCCAGGTCTCCATGGTAGTCCTGCTGATGTGGGGGTGTTGTCACCTCAACACTTCCTTCTGGAAACCCCTCACGTCCACGGCAGTGCACTGTGGGAGTGCTGTGGTTTCACAAAAGTTCAAGATCAGCATCCAAGCAAGAACAATAAAACGTCCATTGAAAAGATGTTGGGACTGTGCTTATTTTAATTGCACAGTGCAAATCCAGCGTACTGCTGCAGTGCTTTACAAATGTTGTTGTTGATGAATATTAGAGCTGCAACTAACAAGTTTTATCTTCTTATTTGATTAATCTGAAGCTTGTTGTTTCGATTCATCACTGAAGCCCGAGACCAGGGGTGTCTAAACCTGTTCCAGCAAGGTCCACATCCTGAAAAATGAAATGATGCAACGGCTACTTTCATCTTTTGTAAAATTTGCCAAGAAGATTTACATAATTCAAGAAAAAAACTGCAAAAAGCAAATTCACATCCACTTCGGTCTCTGCCCCCATTTTGCTATTTTCTTTTTTTTTTATTTGTAAATTTTATTCCCAAAATATTTTGACCTTATTTCCATAATATTCTAACTTTTTCCTCAACCTAATTTTCCAAAAATTACAACTTTATTTTTTGTTTGCTTCTCATATTATGACTTCTTAAAAATTTATTTTTTCATTAATATTTCATCTCTATGCTACTAAAATGACATTTTTCTTCATAATATTACTAGTTCACTGCTGTAAAATTGCGCTTTTTTCCTCGTTTGAATACGACTTTTCTCTCTTAACATTTTGACTTGATTCTCATAAAATAACGGCTGTTGTTTCTGCTGTTGTTGTTGTTTTTTGTTTTTTTTTTAATTTTCCAAGTATTTCAACTTTCAGCTTGTAAATTCATCTTCTAATTAGGACTTCATTCCCTTAATATTTTGACTTTATTCTCATAACAGAACATTTTTCATAAGCTAATTCTCCAAAAATGAAAAAAAAGTTTTCCTTTAATATTTCAACTTCATGGCACTAAAATGACGTAATTCCTTCATAATTCAGACTTTTTCTCATTAGGTTACAACTTTTCTCTCTTTATATTTTGACTTTATTCTTGTAAAATTACTGCATTTTTTTTTAGTTTTCTTGCTAAATAAAATTTTTAAAATGTGCCCCGGCCAGTAAATGAACAGTTCTTGGCTGCAAATAGCCCCCGGACCAAATCAACATGAAGTGAACACAAACAGTTAGTGATTTGGTCCGCAACAAAGAGCCAAAAATGTTCATCACTGTTTTCCAAAGTCAAAGCTGATGTGTGAATGTCTCGTTTTATAATAAAAAAATGTAAAAAAATCACATTTGAGAGGCTGAAATCTGAGGATATTTACATTTTTAAATAAAAAAACATGACTCAAATACCAAAAGAGTCAATTGGATAATCAATTGATGGCCAATTAGGAACTAATGAGTAGAAAAGGAATGAATGCGCCTTTACATTCAGGTGACATCACCATCACTGACGTCCAACTGACATTGAACATCCACACATCATCCCAACAAGATGTGAGCATAAAAGATGCAAACCTGTCAGCCTCCTCTTTAATGCCTGCTCCTTCGCTGGAGTGTGACTTCCTCGTCAAAGTGTCTGTGTCTTCGTCGCTCATACTCCTCATCTTCACTCCCTCCACCAGTTCTTCTTTTGGCTCCCACTCTGCTGTCAAGTTTTCACAGGTTTCCTCGTGTCTCACCTCCTCTGTGTCCTCCTTTTCAGTCGTTGCAATGAACTCATCGTGTTCCTTTATTTCATCCTCCTTCACACCCTCATCCTCTCTCTTGGCTTCTGTGCTTGCGTCTACCTCCCCTGCTGTCCGAAGATCACCAAGTGTAAACGTCTCCTCTTCTCTGCAATTTTCCACAGTCAATTCCTCATCTGCTGTTATCGTCTCCCCTGTGAGACTGATAACATTTTCCATTTTGTTTCCAGCCTCTGGTTGGCCTTTCTGGTGGGGTTGGGTTGCTTGCTGCTGTTCCGTTTTGGGAATTTCTGCCTCCAACTGGTCACCATCTGCAGTCACCTCCGTGTCTTCCTGTGACTTTTCCGCACTCGTCTCCGGACAAGACACTTCCGGAATTTCAGCTTTTTCTTCCGGTCTCCTCCTGTCCAGATTGATATTGATGCTAATTTTCTTCTGTGGTTTCACCTTCACCCGCCCCTCCCAGATGTCCGTCACTCTGCCAGGCAGTGCTTTCTTTCCCCCAGGAGTGGGAGTTTCCAGGTTGGTTTGCACGTTCCTCGTGCTGCTTTTAGATGCTCCAGTATGACTTTGCTCTTTACGTTTTTTCTCCTCAGCCGCCCTCTCTCTCTTTCTGTCTGATTTAGAAGCTTTGCTACCTTCACCAGTTTTGTGAGCATCTCGCCCGGGCTTGACATCACAATGCCTCTCCTCATCCCATCGAGGGTTTAAATCTTTGCTTCTTTTACTTTTTTTTCCACTTTTCCGGTGATCTCTTTGTTGTTCTTTCTCTTTTTTATTAGATTTGAGTGGAATTTGGTCATCGGATGTGATCGATTCAATACGACGCTTCTTGTCTATCGAGCCTGCCGCATCAGGTGAATGTGTATTGTCGCCTGGCACACCCTTTCTCATCCTCTTCAACTCATGTTCTAAATTTGGACGCGTTACGTCCTTCTGGGCGCTCCTAGGCTGCGGGGTGGAGTCTCCAGATGGCAGAGAGCAGGCGTCTCTGGGAGAGCCCGAGGGAGGGGAGCTGCAGTCACTGGAAGATGCAGACTGGGGGGAATGACCCTCGCTGGATGACTGGGAGCGACTCTCGCTAGACGACTGAGACGAAGGGGAGTGGCGGTCTGTTAAAGTGGTGTGCATATATTGGGCTTGGCTGAATGAGTCCGAGTTGTGGATGGGTTGGTTCTCTGCTCGGTCTGCCCACAAAGGATTTGGGGGAGGAGGAAGGGAGAGAAGCGGAGGCGGCAGCTGGTGGTAGTGGCTGACATAACTGCTGAAATACTTCTCATACCACTCTTTGTATTGGATTTTCCATTGCTGGTAGTAATCAGTCTGCCCAGTGTCTCCCTCGGCCCTCCCCGATGATGGTGGGTGGTCTGTTCGCCTACTGGATTTGTGGCTGCTGTGAGAAGACCTTTTGCTGTGATGGCGGTTTCTCCGGTGATCTGAGTGGGACTTAGAATGGGGACCCCGACGGGGTGAAGATGAGGATGAGGGTGTGGGCGAGCGGGACCTCTTGTACCCGTAGCTGTAGGCGCGTGGGGGATGAGAGCGACTGTGTGGGACTCTGTGATGGGAGTAGGGAGACCTGGGCCTGAAAAACACAGTCAAAATTAGCATAGCTGCAAATGGTGGTTAATCATGATCAATTAATTTGAGAACTGATTAACACGATTAATTCTTTTAAGCATTGGACAGCCCTAATAAATATACCAATGCTGCCAAAATCACTTAAAGCTATAACAGCTGACTTGATATTTTCAGATTAACTAAAAGTGCATGCTTGTAGATGACCACAATGCAGCCCCCCTTTTGTTCATGATACCACACATGTACCATAAAAGTTCTACAAAACAATCGAGATCCAATAATGCGGTCATTATGACCACTTGCACCAATCTAACAGCATACAATACAAGAACTGAGTACAAGAATCCAGACTTTCCAAAGTTAATCCAGTCGTCTCTTGCCACTTCACACGTCACTCCATCACGGTTTTTTTAAATATATCAATCAATGAATCATGCTGTTTCATGCTTGAATATGGCTTATTATTAGGAAAAATATATATTTAAGCAAATGTTGGGTATTTTTTGCCTAAATTAAGCATTTTAAGCATAAAATGGATAAATTAAGACATTTAAGAGATGCTTTCAAAGACGTTCATGATTTGTAGTATTCTACATTGGTCACTAGGTGTCAGTAATGTTACTATAATGTCGATGAGACACACAAGCATCAGACTTGATTGCCATATTGGGTAATACTACTGTAAAGGTGACTATAGGGGTGTTAGTTCATATCTAGAGGGCTCTAACATTGTTAAAAACCTTATTAAGACGCTTGTTTTTATGCTATAACTACGAAAATATTTGATTTATAAATAAGGAATCCTACTTTGCGGAACTTCACTTATCACGGTCGGATTCAGAACCAATTAACCGAAATAATGGAGGGATTACTGTAATGCTGGCCGGATGAAACTAGCCTCTTTCACACAACACATGGCACATTTATTTGTCGGTACATTTCACATAGAACCCAGCGAAGCAAGACATTTCTGTAACTGTGTACATGCTCAGATTTTTCATTTTTCATTTTTAATTATAATAATTAAATTATAATAATTTAATTATAATTATTTTTGTAATGCAATCATAAATTTTATGATTTATTGATGTCTTTAATAATTTGACATTTTTCAATTGATTTATTATGCAATCAGATTATTTGATGCGGGATGACGTTCATGGCAGCGTCTGGTGTGACTTTCAACTTTCAAATTCTCTCTTTCAACACAACAGGAAAGGAGAAGCGAGTCTCTGGTCCAGCTTCACCCTCCAGTCCCGGCATTGTGGCTTGTAAAGCGGTTTGACAGATCTTTACAATATACATCTACATCATACATCATACATCTACGCTCCATCAGGTCTCTGCATTAAGCTTAAATACCTTGATCTGCCGTGGGATCTGGACCGGGACCGGCTAGATCTGCTTGAAGAGCGAGACGACTTGGACTTGGACCGCGAAGAGCGCCTGCGGGTGGATCGTGTGCGTGGAGACCTGAGGGACGCAGGCAAACACGACTGAACAAATGAACATGAAGATACGTGAATGTTTTTTCCACAGAGCGTCTTTGACCTTTCCTTCCTGTGTCGATGATGGTTGAACCATTCCCTCTGGATGAGCGACGGTATGGAGGAGGAGGAGAGGAGGGGAGGGATGGGGGCACCCTGAGGGTTTGGGTGAGTCCAACTGGGCGGGGCCCCTGGGTGTCCGGGTGGGGGACCTGAGTGGAATGAGTGGAAGTGGTGGCTGGAGAAAAAAGGTGGCGGAACAGATGGATTTGAGGATGAGGATGGAGGGAGCTGCTGGGTTTCAGCTGTCACTCCAGGGGGACAAACAGCAGATGAGGAGGAGCTGTTGAGAAGATACAGGAAGTGTGTGGTTGGAGTACAGATTCATATCTAAACACACAGACAGAAGCTGTACCGACCTGTACAAGCTGGTTGATGTTTGACCTTTTGAGTTGTGGGAGAAAAGACATGTTATGTCATATGCTAAGTAATATTCAGTGAATGCGTACTTTTACAAATGAAACACTTCCTCACCTAAGGAGGATTGTTGCTTTGCTGCAGTGTGAACCTGATCAGACACAAACACCACATTAGTCACACTTTAAATGAAGCATACACAAAGAGGATGTGTTTGTGTCCTCACAAGTGTCACTGCTTGCGATGGGGCGTTGGTGGGGGGTTTGTTTGATGGCAGCAGGGAAGGGACGTCAGGGGCTGAGTAATCTCCTGTCTCGGTTTCAGTCTCACTGTGTAAAAAAAAAAAAAAAAACAGAAATCAGGAGCATCAAAGATTTTTCACAGTCAGAGAAGTAAAAGGTGAGCTCTCTAAGCAGTTACTAGGGAGCACTTATCTGAATGCAACAGCCTTCTGAGGCTCCACAAGGTTCAAATAATCATTATTTCCATTGGATACGTACGTGGAAGGGAGTTGGTTTGCGAGGTTGAATGCAGGATGAGCGCCATGCGGGGGAACCTCAGCCTGCAGGGATTGGAGGGCAATGTTTAAATGAGATTATTATGGTGGTAGTAGGAAGGCAGGAATGTCCACAGTGCAGTTCGCGGCATATTGTAGAAATCAAATCAAAGAGCAGAAATGTGAAAAATAGAGCAAAAATGCACAATTTAAAGTGAAAACACTAAAATGTTGATACTATAACACAACACTTTGTCTTACAGCTTTGAAAACATTTAAGAGACCACCTCAGTCACCAATTCAGCATCTTTACATGCATAACAGTCATTCCATTCCCGTGTGTGTGGAATTAGCAGAGATGTTTTCAATTCTTGCGCCAGGAACGGCATCAAGTCACCCAACAGCAGCACCGCAGACTGGTGCCAAGGTGCATGAAATCTGAATTATTACACCAAATATTGATTTCTGAACTCTTTCAGTTGAAACATGAAAAAAAAAATACAAAGAGAGAAGTTCATTTTTTGTAAATAAATGCTCTAAATCCTAGGTTCCCGAAGTGGGGTACGGCAACTGTCATAGGAGGCATACGAAGAAAAATGAAAAACAATTCATGCCTAACACTCACAATTACGAATGCACCTAAACACCTCACAGCGCAAAGGAGGAAGGAGACAGAGCATGAAGCTGCACATTGCTCAGAGTATTACAGTATATGAGCAAATAAGCACGGTTGATGATTATGTTATACATTAAGAGTGTTTAATCTTGAAGATTTTATTTATATGGGTGTTCCAATCCCCACACTGCAAAGAATATGCAGACTTAAACCGTAGCAATCGTGAGCGGACAAATAAGTGAAGCTCAAATTGAACCCATTCAAACAGAAGGAATAAAAGATATACAGGATGATGACTCGTCTATTTATTGGTGCTCATGTGAAAATACGCAAATTTGAAAAGTTTGGGAACCACTGCTCTAAATCATTGTCAATTGGCGGGTCGCGACCCAAAATTACAATAAAATCAATCCATCCATTTTCTTCCGCATATCTGGGTCCGGGTCGTGGGGGCAGCAGTCTGAGTAGGAAGTCCATACTTCCCGGTCCCCGACCACCTCTTCTAGTTCCACCATGAGGACGACGAGTCGTTCCCAGGCCAGCTGTGAGACATAATACCTCCAGTGTGTCCCAGGTCTGCCCCGCGGGCCTCCTCCCGGCCAGGCATACCCAGAACACCGCACCAGTAGGCATCTGGACTACACAGAATTGGCTCTTGTCCATGTGAAGGAGCAGCGGCTCTCATCTGAGCTCCTCCCGGATGGCAGAGCTCTTAGGATGAGTCCAGCCACCCTCCTGAGGAAACTCATTTCATCCGCTTGTACCCGTGATCTTGTTTTTCAAGTCATTTTCTTATCGTCCGACGTTTTTATTTTGAAAATACATTTTTGATTGGCACCTTCTTCCTTGGTATACAAATATTAAACTATCCTCTCTGAAATACATTTTCCACATGTAAGTGGGTGTATTTTTGTTTAAAAAGAGGACATGTGTTTTGATGTAAAAATAAATTCTATTGATTTATTTTTAACCTCTATAAAAGTGGGCCACCACTGAATGACCGTGGGAAAATGTGGGTCCCAGAATGAGACACCTGCTCTCAGTGATTTAATATTTTTATTTGGAATGGGAGTAAAGTTGTCAGTATTTTATAGAATAAACATCGCTTTTCAAGCACATACTGTACCTATAAATAGTCAAAGCCGAGAGAAATGCTAATGTTGCAGTAGTCGCTGGATATGGAAAAGGTTTGTAAGCAGGTGTTCTACACATCATAAAGAGCTTGACCTGCTGTCTGGGGTTCATCTGGTGGATCTTCTGGTGTTGGCTGGTCACAGGTGGAGGAGTAGGCACAGGACTTGGTGTTGGCACTGCGGTCAGGGATTGGGGGGCGCCACACTTCCTTCCTACACTTTTGCTGTAGCCTTTCTCTTTCTTGTAATTATTCACAGCCTACGTGACATTCACACAGCACATTGTAAAGGAAGCAACGGATCAACACAGGTGAGATTAAAGTTGCAATAATCGACACTACTCTGTGTAGGTTACCTGTCGGAGGAATTTGTTGGCGATCAATGTGTCAGGGGACACATCAGATTGCTTACAGGTGGGACAGACGTGTCCTTCTGACTCCAGCAAGGCAGTGCGAATACCTGAACAAGAGACAAGCATGTGGTATGTAAAAGAGGATGCTATTCTAGAAGAGTCCAGCGGGTACATGAAGTTAACTCACAGTCGTCACAGTAACTGTTCCCACAGCACGGTATGACCACCGAGTCTACAAGCAGGTCCCGACAGATCAGACACTGGAGTTCTTCTGGCACGGGCTCTCTCTCGTCTTCTGGCTCAGGCTCCTGCTGGAGAAACGGATGCTTCTCCTTCTTCCCAAGGGCGTACGCCTCGCTGTGGGTGCATGATTAAACACACACACAAACACAATGCATACACATTAAAGCACTGTTCTTTGCACTAAATGGGCTAATAACGGGGGGCAATGCTTGGAGGCCACTCACGCATCTATGGCAGGAATTGCATAGCGTCCACAACTAGTCAGCATGGCTCCCTTCGTGTTGGGGTCGTCTACCTCCACCATGAAGGAACGAGGGATGCCTGTGCTCTTCTTCATCTTCGGGGGAGCTTCAAAATTTTTATCCTGCTGGCAATAAAAGATACGTCACACCTGTGCTGGCAGTGAATGCTGCAGGTAAATGTTGAACTATCGGTAGGAATGCAAACAAAACAATCCATTTCCACCACTGGGGACAAAAAAAAAAAAAAAAATCAATACAAACTCAGCTGTTTCCGCCACGCTATAAGCACACATGGATCAGAGCATGGGTGAGCAAAGTCCTGCACAGGGCTGGGGAGGGGAACTTCTGCACACTGCTTCTACACCGATTTTCATCTGTTTATTCCTCAACTTCTTCTTCCGCCTCATTTCTTATCTGCGGTCTTCTGCCACCTTTCTTAACCGATGCAAACCAATCCAAAGTCAAAATGTTCAGCTCATGCAGGACATATCAGGACTTCAAAAAAAAAAAATTCCCACATTTACTGTAATTCCACATTTTTTGTGACAATTTCCCCATTAAAAAGCATGGGCAAATGGTCGTTTGTCTATATGAGCCCTGCGATTGGCTGGCGACCAGTCCGGGGTGTACCCCGCCTCTCGCCCAAAGTTAGCTGACACAGGCTCCAGCATACCCCCGCGACCCCAAGGAGGACAAGCGGCAGAGAAAATGGATGGATGGATGGAAAATGAATGGGCAATTTATTTAGCGCCCTCTACTGGTGGAAAATAATTTTACATTTTCAATTACTGAACCGTTCCATTTGTTTCTACAGGTTGACATGGCTTAGGAGGTAGAGTGGTTGTTTCCCAACCTGGTGGTTGCTGGTTCAATCCCACTGTAATCTTATTTATGCACTTCAACATTCAGTGTGCGTTTTTACTTTCCAACATTTCAAATTCCGCCGTTTTTAGTCTGCTAAAAACAAACAGGCTACTTAAATGGTGCTACCTATTGGTGAAAAATCAAGTTACATTTTACATTTGTGGTAAATTAGCCGTCTCCTAAACCGGTGGTTGCTGGTTCGATCCTCAGTCCTCTTGTAATCGTTGAACATATTTATACATTTCCATCATCAATCTCCATTTTTACATTCCAACGTTTGAAACACCGTCTTTTTTTGTGCACTAACTACTCCCGTGTTTCCCAAGCACTTCCATTCCAACATCAAAACGTTCACCTCATTCAGGAGAGGTAGGCTATCTAGCAGGACCTTTCTAAAAATTCACACATTTTCCATTCATTCAATGTTTTCTGTGACCCATTAAAAATGTATGGACAATTTCAATGTCGCCCCCTGTTGGTGGAAATTCATTTTATTTACATTTATATTCATTACATATAACATTCTGCTTGAGTGGTCGTCTCCCAACCAGATGGTTGCTTGTTCGATTCTCAGTCAGCGAACAGATTTCAACCTGTGACGACAGAGCCTTTAGTTTCTCTGCGCCCTCCCTCTGGAACTTCCTATCCGCCCCCGCCCGTAATTGCACTGACCTGCCCACCTTTCAGAATCACGCTAAAACCCATCTCTTCAAACTTGCTTATGTTTAATCCCATTTTTTGCTTAGTTATTCTCTTTTTAACTGTATATGTCCTGTATCCTATTGCCTTATTGTACATTTTATTGCTTGCCATGTTGCAAAGTGCCTTTGAGTTTTTAGGAAAGCGCTTCTAAATAAAAAGTATTACTATTATTAGGGCCACCGAACAGTATCGTCCGATTTCTGTGCAAAAGCACGGCATCGGCATATGCAGGTACTTGCTTTATAACGCTTGGCACGTTAAAAAGCTTTAGTGTGGTGTGGCATTTGGCGTGGTGAGTGAGAGGCTAATGTAGCCAAAACGCTGGACAATCGCCCGTGTGCGCGTGGTAGGCGGAGGTCTAAGGCGAATAGCCTGAAAAGCGCCACCGAGCTTCCAAAATCTCCTTAAAGAAGGCGTCTGATCTTTGAGGTTTCACCAGTGATTTTGAAAAAGTGAGTCAAATATGTTTTGTCTAGATTTTCATACGATATAGCCCAGGGGTCACCAACGTAGTGCCCGCAGGCACCAGGTAGCCCCCCACGATCACTTGAGGCGCCTGAAAGCCTGCTTTTCATTCCGGTTTTCAGGTAACATGTGAGGACACTAGAGAGAGATGCATCCTGAAATACAAAATGTGAGTTGTGGATACCAGCGTTTTGTTGACGTCCTGGTCAAACAGGTACGTTCGGTTGTTTGGGTTGAAATACGCTATGAAAATAAATGTTCCCAAAAATGAGTAGCTTTTGGCCATTTTCATTTTGTAAAAGTAACTCTCACAAGAAAAAAAGGTCGGTGACCTTTGATATAGCCAATGCTGAATTGAATGACTTACACTTAATCGAGGTGATCGGTATCGCACGATTTCACTCAGGGATGATCAGTATCATATCGGCAGCATAAAGCCCTGATTGGAGCGTCCCTAATTATTATTATTATTAACACATTTCGAAAATGAATTCAACATTTCAGCATTCACACGCAATTTCTACTGAAACTGCATCATCTATTCTTTTTTTTTATTGGCTTGTGGTATATTTGCCAAATTAAATTAAACGTGGCTTGCATAAGAACATTATGAAGGAGGATTAGGACCACATTGAAATAAATACTTTGTTTCTATTTTTTTTATTGTATATATTATATGTACACTAGCGATATAATCAATGCATAGCACACATACACTACCACAAATACAAAACACCGCCCTGCGCTTACCCCGCTGGTAGGACAGCTCCTGATGTGGTGTCCGGTGTTCCCACAGCGGTAACAGGTGTAGTTTGCAGGAAGCGGTGCACCAAAATTTTTGTTGTAACTGCAGAGATGAGGCAAGATGAGCGCGTATCACCGGAAAGAGACTAAAAGACCAGCATTGGGTAAGAAGAATCCAATGGGAAGGTGACTCACTTCATGGGATCGTAAGAGGACTGATTCATCACCACTTTGATCTTATCATCCTCCGACACATCGGCAGCAGCCAGGTTCACCATCTGCATGGCACAGTGAATGAATGTCCAACACTATTTCTTGATATTTATATGCAGGTGAATAAGTAACGGTAAAGAGAGCATACCTGGGAGAACAAAGGCAGGGCTTTGGTAGAACTGTGGTCATCCATCTGTTAGAATTGAACACAAATCCATTTCACTGAAAGACCATCTTAGGAGAAACCAGCCCCGTCTTCATTGATAACTGCACCATGCATGTGCTCACCTGTACAATCACTTCATTGTGATGTGAAATAAATGTTACCACAGCCTTTTCATTCCAGGACCTCGGCAGCTCCTGCACACTCACGTCTCTTAATGACTAGCTAGCCTGAAAACTTACAAGGCCAAACTGTATTGCTTTACCCAACATTTACTCTCCGAGTCTCTGCTTGCATCACATAATGGGACTTTGCTGGAGTTACTCCTCCAGCAAATGTGACAACACTCTGTTGAGATAGCGCAAGTCTAACAGATTTTTCCCATAAGAAATAATGCAAAACCAACTAGAGAATCATTCTGGCAGCGTAGACCTCCGCCAAGCGCCATACTTCCCCCCCATGTTGTGATTCACACCAAAACAATAATCCTACATTTTTGTATCAGTCTTTGATATTTCGTAGAGGTTGTTGGAAACTTGTCCTGTATTTTTTTGTCCTCTGACCATTTTTAATGGAGTTATATGCACAATAGCCAAAAATGGTCCAATCTCGCAATGTTAAAAAAATCCTGGATCCAGACGGTGATCCGGATCACCCCCAAATTCAGTTCGTCCATATCCCATTTCCGAGAATTCCTGAAAATTTCAACCAAATACATTCTGAACTTAAGTTATTTTCAACACAAACAGATAAATATGCCGGCAAAAACATAACCTCGGCGAGGTAATTAGATCACAAAGAACTACTGAGTCAACCGCTGATGACATCATAGACGTGCTGACTCCTGGTTCCTGTTTCCATGTATTAGCGAGCTAATAGCATGCTAACGAGCATGTTTTGTGATAAAAATACTGTACATTCAGAACACAGTTGGACTCACGCAGTTTATTAGTAACACAACAATACGGGCGCCATATTGTACGCTGACTGGAAAATGTATACAAACCGATGCAAAATTTAGGCCTACATTTTTGATGTTCGACTCTAACTGGGGAGTAAGCTAACTGCTCAGTCCAACCCCGGATTTTGTTCACACCAGTTTTCGCCAACATTTTCGCCTGATATATGTATTTTGCACGTAAAAAACTGTTTGCCCTGCACTGTAACGTTGCGCGAAATCAAGTGGCCAAAGCACCCTGCATTGCTGAGTCAGTCATTTTGGGTCAGTGTGACTGCTAAATAACCTTCCATGGGGCCAAAGAAAGGAGTAAGAAAGCAATTTGAAAAAGAAGTTAAGAAACCGTACTATGCTATGTTGTTTTGCATTGTTTTCTACACGTAAATGCATTTTCTGTGAATTATTTTGGGGTGTCTGAAACGGATTAATTGGTTCTGCATTATTTCCCATTGTAAAAATTGACTCACTTTTTGTTTTTTGTCTGCCCTTTTCAGAAGCAAATATTTTGTTGCTCTGTGCGGAAGAGCAACAGGTGCTTCTTGGAACACGTGAGTGTGTACTGCTGCATCGGTTTCATTTCAATTCTCCTGCAATATTCAGTGAACAAATGATGGTTCCAAGGCGTTTTTCCTTCACACCTTTGTGGGTTTACAGTTGACTTTGCTGTTCTGCCTTTATACGGCAGTACAATGCACATGAAAGTGCTGACTTTCAGCTTGATGGTCAGAGCGCTCACATGCTGGCTGACAAGCGTGGGATCTGCCTTCCAAACAATGGAGCAGGACAATGGCACCCAATGGTATTTCTTCTACAGATGTTCAATATCCTTGGTTGGGAAAGTCAGTCACATGGCCTGAGCATGTGCTACGTAGCCATCGAAGACAAACACATGAAAACATAAGCAGACAACTATTACAGTTCAATGGAGTATGAGTATGATATACTGGACAACAGTGCTGCTCTTCACTGTGACTCGATCTGACTTCAGTTCCTATTATTTTGCTCAGAGAACGGGATGACTATTCCAAGCCACGATGGATGACAACATGAAGCGGCTCCATAGAAATCAAACACATAATGCATTAGGCAGCTTCATCAGAACACCTTTATTGAAGACACAGAAGAAGGTTTGTATAGTCCAAATGGGATCAATGTGCTAAGGAGAGAGGCCGACACTTCTCCTACTGAGAAATCAGAGAGAAAATCAAGTCAGGTCAGTAAGCAAGTATTAAAAAAAAAAATTTTTTAAAAAGGCTTTATGAGTGGCATTTATTGTTATTTTACACAATAATACGACTACAGTGGAACCTCTGTTAGCGTTCGGCCTGCTTAGTTTTTTTCGGTTGACATAAAAAATGTACATCAACATTTCGCCTCGGTTTGCGTACATTTTTTTGCTAGCATACAATATGGCGCGTGTCTTGTCGTGTTATCAAAACACTGTGCGAGTCCAACTGTGTTCTTAATGTATTTTTAATCACAAAACGTCCTCGTTAGCAGCCTACCAGCTTGCTACGACATGGAAACAGGAACCAGAAGCCTATGATGTCATCAGAGGCTGACTGTAGTTCTTTGCTAACTGAGACAGTTACCACAAGTCTCAAAAATGTTACCACAATACATGTTTTTAATTAGTTTTACATGCAGAAAACAATTTTACATGCATATAAATGAGGAATGAAAGGGATGAGTGAACATTTAAGGTTACTTTTACCTTCTTTGAAGATGTGATAACATGTTGCCAAAGATAACACGTCCACCACCTTCGTGTTTTGCCTTGAGCTATTTCTTGAATTCAATAGCGTTTCTCACCTTCGTCATCAAAAATGCTGGCACTTGCAACTTTTTTTGGCTCCATTTTGCAGGCGTGATTAAAGGAAAAGCAGAGAGGTGAGGTGAGAAACACGACGGAATTCAAGAAATAGCTCATGGCACAACAGGGAGGTGGTGTCCGTGTTGATCTCGCTGCTGCATCGTGTCCTTGGCAACAATCACACCCTCAGTGAAGGTAAGAGTCACCTTAAATGTTCATTTATGCCTGTCATTCATCATTTATATGCTGTTGGAATTGCTTTATCCATGTAAAACCATAAAAGCATGTGTAATAGATTGGGTTAGAGTACATTTCAGTTACGGACCTTCTGGAATGAATTAATGATGCTAACCAGGGTTCCATTGTATTTTACAAATATGGAAAATGGAAATTGCAGGAGGTCATTACTCAATATACCCGTGTGATGGTTTCATCTTACAAGCAGCATTAAACTCATCACAGTATTTCTCCAAAATATTTGTATTGATGTGACTATGAAGCCAGGTGACTAAAATAAACCTGCATGAGTTGCAGGTATTTTTGACACCAACGGTTGGCTTTTTATCCGCCATCCATAACTGTGTGGTCTGATAAGGTTTGACCCGCCCAGGCTGATCCCAGTTCAGTCACCCAACAGAGGCACACCCCTTTACTGGAATGAACCATTATAAAAAAAATAAATGTGTGATAAAGTGAAGCATATCAGGTATCTGGTGACCCTCATCCTTATCTGTCACAGACATGCTGTGTTTATTTTTGTATGTCAAAACATTTGGAAATACCATATTTGTTTAAATCAGGGGTGTCAAACTGGTGCCATGGAGGGCCGAGACACTGCAGGTTTTCTTTCCAGCCAGTCACTAAAGCAGGTGATCTTAATGATCAACACCTTCAGTTTGAGGGAAGGAGCTCATCAATTAAATCACCTGCTGAAGAAACTGCTTGGAGAGAAAACCTGCAGCGTCTCGGCCCTCCAGGGCACCAGTTTGACACATGTGGCTTAAATGGTGGCCAGGGACATTTATTCAACTGCTGTTTATTTGAAGTAAGGTATTCATTTGAGAGGACGCCTTCGTGCATGGGTGGAATTAAGTCGATGGAGAATGGCCATTTTTATATTATAATAGGAATGGAATGGAACTTGCGTGCGTTCCTTTATTCTTGCCTGTTTTACACAGAGACCCCCCCCAAAAAAATATTTATCCACCTTTGTGTGTGTGTTTTTTTTTTTTTTAAATACACAAAACTCGCCACTGTGGGCGCTTTAACACAGTGATACGGTTTCCGCCCCACCAATGAAAGCCGCTTGGTATGATGGATAAAATACACAGGCGCACCTGCATATATATATATATATATATATATATATATATATATATATATATATATATATATAAATGTTATTCGCATCAACTTTTCTGCTTTTTCTGTTCACATTGTTCTTTTTGCTCTATTTTTCCCATTTTTGCTGCTATTGTTTTATTTCTACAGTGTGCCGCGGGCCGCAAATAGGCCCCGCGCCGCACCTCGGTTACCCCGGTCTAAGGAATAAATGAACAAGTCCAACATGGACACAAAGAGCTGCTGTGATGAACAGTAATCCCTTGCCACTTTGCGCTTTGAATTTCATGGCTACACTATCAAGGTGTTTCAAAAATATATTAATTAATAAATTGCTCTTTCGTGGTTAAATACGACCTATTTGTCTAAAATAAGTACATTTAAGCAAATTTTATGCATGTTTTTGCCTAAATTAAGCATTCTCAAGCATAAAAATGGCTAAAGGAACTAAATCACAAATACATGGCATTCAGAAGATGCATTCAAAGACCTAGTATTCTACACTGGTCACTCGGTGTCAGTAATGTCACTTTGATGAGACAATCGCCAGGAAGTACTGTACAGAAACTGAAGTGAAAAAAGGAACAAGAAGGAACTCTCCCAGTGCCAACGTGTGAGTCTATATTATGTCATATTGGGTGCTACTAGTGTAAAAGTGAATGTTAAAAACCGTATTTCGAAGGTCAAACATGCTTCAACAAAACAAAAATATGATTTACTGTCATACTATTTACATACAGCTACCAACAGGAAGCAAGCAGGACTCTATTTGAGGCGTGATGCTTATTGATGTGAAAGACCCAGAGACTTAATTGGGTCATTCATGAGAGCCACTACGTGTGGACATAGTATGATCTGTCTCAGGGCAACGGCTCCTTTTACCTGCTAAACAAGGAGTGATCTTGAGTGCAATTGTACATAAAAATGTATTTGCATTATTTGACCGGTTTGGTTTGGTGCTGCTGTGTGTGCTTTGGTTACGTACTGCTTTGACGGCTCCGGAGGCAAGGTGGCTGTGGCCATCTAATCGCTCACTACAACATAAAAACACATACAAGTTCACTGCAGTGGACTTTAGCTTAGCCGCAGAAACAAACTGACGAACACCAACATTAAAGCACAATCACGTGTTTGCAAATACTCGCTCTTTGGTTGTAAACTTCGCACATTCAACTTTATTTATGCTAAACAGTACTACAGTTGTCATCCAAATGACCATTTTAACACACAAAAACACACATGGTACACCAATGTAACCAGTCATGTGACCACTAAGATGTTGCAATAAGTGTGCTGTTAACAGCAAAGGTTATTTACCCTGAGCACGCTAAAGTGGTAGAAAATGAGCTGCGGACACTTACATGTTGTGAGTCTTTTTGACTGGACCACTCCTGACCCCGGGGACCCTCCTAACGATCACAGAGGAGCCTTTGGGGATGACACCTCCCTCGTCCGTATACTCTGAGAACCAAGATAGGTTTAAGAATGACTTTTGTACTTAACGATACGTAATGATTTTAGATGTGAATCACACACACAGCACAAATGGAGTAGCAGCCTATTTTCCCTCATGAAAACACTTATCCATTCCTAAATATCAGGCTTTTCTGCATTGGTGATGGGCAAATAAAGGATGTCATAAGATCAGTAGCCAATCAGGTTGCTCTGATCACCTATGTTGTTCACAGCCTCTAGGGGGCCTATTTGCATGGTACAGGCGGTCCTCGTGTTACGACTAGGGGTGCAACGGTACACGGTAAAATAGTGGACTGTTCGGCCCGCCCTGCTCAGGACAAATGGTGGGTGGTGGGTATGCAATACATTTTTTATTCATTGTTTATTTGATGTGGACATCACGATTACATTGGACAGACCAGATGCATCGTTTGAGCGTTTTAGCACGTGTGCTAATTCACAACACTTGTCCACAAAATTGAAATTACAAAAACATTCAAAGTAACAAGTGTAAAAGGAGAGAAAAACAAATACAGTATACAATAACATTTCAACAACAAAAGAGAGGCAGTTTTTCCAAATGAAACACATTTGGAAGTTAAAAAGCAAAGGCAACATGGCCAAGCAATCAACCAGTTAAAACTATTCATGTGAACACTGTTGTTTTGATGTTAGCTATTGTTTAATTCTTTTGTTACCATTACGGTTGGTCTCTAATTTTAAATGAGTTGGTAGAGCGTTCCAAAGCTGTGCCCCCTTTTCAGAGAGAGTAGCCTGACAAAATGAAGTATGCATCTTGGACATGACAGTCACCACTGGTGGAGGCTCGTGTGGCCGCTCTGTGAGAGCTAACGCCTATTGGCCAATTTAGAAAACAATGGTGACAAGTGATTATTCAGACATTTAAAAAACGGTACTAAAAAAAAGTTAAAAGGTTATGTATTCTTAAAATGCGCCATTCGGCAACAAGAGTAAATATCGGCGACAACAGCCATATGGTCTCCCCACATGTATGATGGCAATGCGCAGAGGCGATTTGGACTCGGCGCATCTCCTCCGCTACGCGGCCGTCGTGGCCCGACGCTGAGGTGCGGTGCAGTGTTTTTGAACACTTTACCTCCATAAACGGACAAAGATGAGTGCCTAAGATGAAAGCAGCGTGCTAGCCACTGTTCAGTCGAGATGAGTACGGTCCTGTACGCTGTAACTACTAATGTTATACTTCAGGTAAGGAACTTTACCAAAAATAAAATAATCATCATACAGTTCAAACACTTACTGTTGCACTAGCACCGTCCTAAAAAGAAACACTGTAAACCAGGGGTGTCCAAAGTTCAAAGTATGATTTACTTAAAACCTAAATTCTATGGGTAAATGTATTACATTATGTAGTTATGTCGAGCGGGTCAATTCCTGAATCACTTTGTACTGAATCAGGACTCATGAGTCTTTATTTAACCCGGGTCATATGAGTCCTCGCTGGCTGCTGCTAAGTAGCACACAAGGTGATTCATTTGAATTAGTGAGGTTCCCCCTCCCTTCCTTGGCCCCCATATTCCATCTTCAACCTCTCTACTTGTACCATCCCGTCTATCCTGCTGTATTACTACAATTCCCTTGAATTTGTGGATTATGTCCAGTCATATTTTGAGTCGCTCTGATTATTTCTTGTGCTTGGCTGCCATTGCTGACTTTCAGGAGGCACGTCTTTATTACGGACACGAATGTAGGTGTGCCAGAAACATTCCTTCAACCGACCTCGAGCACGGATCAGACCACTCGCACTAGTCCAACGTGTTGGACTTCAGGTCTGACGTGGACATTTTGGGGGGCCTTTCACATGGGGGAATTTTAAACTAAAAACGGGAAAAAACGAGCCATCGTCCCCGTCTTCCCCAAACTGTTGCAACCAAACACTGGCAAGCTAATGGTTAACTGAAAATTGATTTGCATACACTACTGACTCAATAGGCAAGGCAACGGGAACAGTTGAGTGAATTACTCAAGAGTAACCAAAGTCCACACAATGAACCGAATGTACCACCGATAGTATGTACTATTATCATTATTATGTGTGCAACTTTATGAATGGGTTTGCGTTGTCACACAAAGGCGATCGTCATGACTGACTGACCGTTTTCTTATATTTCATACCCAGTGACGCAACCCAGCCTCGACCACGTGTCTTCTGTCCACAGTTAAAGCTGTCAATCAACCGTTAGAGCAAAAAGCACACACTTTGCACTGGTCGTTACCTTCTTTAGTTTGCGCGTTGGTTATCTGCAGGTCGCACCCGGCTCGCAGCCTCTCTCTGCCCATGATCTGCTCCTTCAGGTCTGTCAGCGTGATGTGCGGCCCGTCAAACACCACCGTGTCGTAGCTGAGTTTGGAGGAGAATTTATAATGTATATGTGTCATGATGAACACCCAGCAACAAGCTTGCAAACAGGAAACCACTGGCGTGCTAGCGAGCGTCAAGTTAGCCTAGCTAGCGTTAGCAGCCGCCGTTCGAGAGTCACTTCGCTAACAAGTGTCTCACAAAGTCGATTTCAAGGCATGGCATCTCCTAAGGTCTAGCGGAACACCACCGGGGGAATAAGCCGTGTAAAATGAAGTCCCCTCAGACTCCAAGTTGTGCCCCCATAGCGCTAAATGTGGCTTTCGAGGCAAGGTGTTCGCTGACAGAAACTACCAGCTGTTTCGACTAGCAACGGCTAGTCAGCAGCAATGAGCCGGTTGATGCTGCGTTCAGGTGATCCCCGAACACATACATATTACAAACGTAACCTACCCGATTCAAGAGTTTAAAGATATACTCGCTTTAATCCTAATATTATTTAAAAGTCCAAACCAAGTCGTATGCGCATTTTACATCACATTTTAGGAACAAACATGGTACATGTAGGGACCATGAAAGTTACGAGTCAAACAGATGACTACATCTACAGTCAACGAATATCGTTTGTTTGTAAAAAAACAAAAAAAAAAACAAATGTAAATCCAGATTATTCTAGCCTGTTTACTGTGACACACGCTGCAATTTATTTGCCGACTTCTATATATTATGTTTAGAAAGCGTTATAGCGACATTTTGCGAATTTTCCCCTGACAGTGAAGGCATCACCGCGGAGTTCCCATCAGTGAGAATTCCCTTTTTGCGCCCACGACAAAGCACGAGGACAATAATGTCCCCTGTCAGATAAATAGTCAAATAATTTTTGTTCAAATTATATATTAGACATTTTGTCACTGTTAATGGAGTCCAAAATACTTAAAAATTCAACTCAAAACCTATGGTTGCTTAGGAGATTTAATGACGTCGGTTTGTTTTCATAACGTCCTTGAACATATAATATACAATAATACATTGCATGCGTTTTGTTGACTTACTTACTTATAGATGCATCTTAAATAATCCTCTAGGGGGAGACAAAGCTCTACTTATCATGTGCCAATGCACTGCAGTGAGTGGAAGCTGGGGGCCATTTGTGGGCCCTTAGCCAGGATACAGCGTTGCTTCCTTGATATTTATCTGTCGCTGTAAAGCTTTGAACTTATATCCTTTTTTAACATGAATATTATACACTCCTGGGTTGAAAAGAGGGGGTTAAGTCAATCAAAGACACCTCAACCGAACACGAAAACCCCGTAAGTGCTTGCACAAACAGTGAAGACACCGTAGTGCTCATTTGAAGGTCGTGATGCTCAAACACGAGTAAGCGATGTTAAGAGTGACTGAGAATATCAATACAGGATGTGATCATCATCAAGACTGTCAGCATGAAGACAGCACTGACCGTTTAATAGACAGGGACGTTGCAGTTGAGAAAGTCCTTGTTATGAATAGCAATGACTGGTAGCTGACACCATGCATAAAGAGGAAGGTCTGGAATGGCTGCTTGCATTTTGTTGCTATGATCTCATTACACTCCAGCAGATGGGGGGGGAAAGATGCATCATTTAGTGGTGGTTTCGTGGTGTCCTGCTGGCTGTTTTGTTTTCGTAGATTGAAAAGAACAACAGTGCTCTCGCATATGTTGTACGTCAAATTGAGGCGTATTGAAAAGATGGTCTTGGAAAGGAAATATAAAAAAAAAAAAAAAAACAACACCGACATTTTCACAGTGATGGTACATGCATTACAGTAATTCCTTGTTTGCCGAATTTCGGCAAAGTCGGATTACTTATTCATAAATCAAATATTTTGGTAGTTAAGAGCATAGAAAACCTGTTTATGACCTTGTAAATATAATTTGTAACATTATTAGAGCCCTCTAGACATAAAATAACACCCCTATAGTCACCTTTACACTCCTATTACCCAATATAGTCGACATAATAAGAGAAAACAAGCCATTAAAGACATAAATAAGACTCATGCTTGTGTGTGTTGCTGTAAATGTGATCTGCTGCTCGGGGGGCTGAGTTGGGGGGTGGACAGGAAGTGACATCACGGGGTTCAGAGTTTAGCTTGGCGTGGGTTACGACCGCAACAGTAGCCCGTGTTAGGGATTACTGTGTCTTTCGTGAGATTATTTAAAACCTGCAATAAAAGCCTGTTGTCCCAGTTTTCATGTCTGGTGTTCGTGTGTCTCAGTGAACACTGCAGTAACATTACTGACACCTAGTGACCGGTGTAGAATACAGAACAAATAGCATCGCAGTGTCTTTGAATGCGTCTTCTGACTGCCTTAATTCGTATTTTAGTTTATTTAGTCATTTTATGCTTGAAAATGATTAATTTAGGCCCAAAAAATTACCCAAATTTTTATTTGAAAAATAATTTTTTAAAAATGACAGCAGAAATGGGAAATTTCACGACAATAAAGTCAAAATATGAAGAGAAAAAAGTCAAATTGTACCAAGAAAAAAAGTTGCAATTTTACATGAATAAACTCGTGATATTATGAGGGAAAATAGTCATTTTAGTAGCATAGAGTTGAAATATGAAAGAAAAATGATATATAATAATAGTAATAATAATAACAACAATAATAATTCATATTATTGTTTACTGTAACACATAATGCTTGTTATTATTATATATTTTATAATACAATAATAATGTTTATTATTATTATATACTTTTTATTTAATATTTAAACTCTATGCTACTAAAAGGACATTATTTTCCCAACAACAACTATAAATATTATTATGTTATAATATAAACAAATATATATATAACTTTTGATAATTGTTTTGCAAAATATCAAAGAGGCCCTTCCATCCTTTCAGTTTTCAGTACGTGGCCCTCCCTGGAAAACATTTGGACACCCCTGGTCCAGATGTTCTGCGACCCCATTTTGTTACCCTCCACAAGTCTGATCAGGAATGATGTGAGGACGGACAAGCCCATCCAGAGCTAATGAGGGAATACCTTTTGGAATGACGGTGCGGTGATCCACTGAGCAATGCGCACATGCAGCAAGGATACTAGCAGCAGACCAGAGGACAGTAGGTGACCGGGGACCTGCCAGCTGCTTGGTCACACTCCGCTCCGAACAGAGAAGGAAGAAGATGAGTTGGAAAGGAGAGAGCGAGGTTAGGGTTTTGCACACAACTCTCTATCTGTGTTTCTTTCTCTCCTCGCCTGCTCTGCTCCGAGGAGGGATTTGCCCTATCTTGGCTGGCTTAGCACGTCATTGTGAAAGCAGTGGGAGGATGGAGAGATGCAGCAGGAGAAGCAGGGAGAGAGGATGAAGGGGAAACAGCTGCTGCTTTTAAACTGATGTTCTTCTTATCGTCATATGATACACGACATGACTCAGCCATCAAAAGAGTGTGTGTGTGTGTTTGCATGTATATATCTTGTCCCTTTCTTTGTTCTTCTGGAAGACCATGGAGGACACATGTCGGCGATAGAATAGATGGTTCCATGAGTGTCATTTAATTAGTCAAAACCAAAGAACTGGCGGAAAGACTGCAGCAATCATTTATATCTGCTCTGACAGCGCTGACAGCTACACTTGTGCAATATCATCAAATATCTCCCTTTATAAAGATAATGTTGCTCAGTTGAATGTATCAGCAGATGCTAAGGGTGGCGTGGCCTTCAGGGGGTGCCAAAAAATCAGGAAAAAATACACTTTCTATCAAATTACAGCAATCCCTCACCTTCGCTTCGAATTTCGCGGCTTCACTCCATCGCAATATTTCAAAAATATATGAAGAAATCATTGCAGCGTCCTGGTTGAATGCGGCCTATTATTAGTCAAAATTCCAGCCTTTCATGTGTAAGGAATTTTACTTTGCAAAAATTGACTCATCACCGTTGATAAACAAGGGATTACTGTACAAAGCATTCAGAAGACGCATTCAAAGACGTTTTGAGAGTCTATATTATGTCTTATTTCCTGTTATTATGTCTACTATATTGGGTAATATGAGTGTAAAGGCAACTATAGGGGTGTTATTTCATGTCTAGAGGGCTCTAACAATGTTAAAAAGCGTATTTAGAAGGTCGGAGACAGATTTTCTATGCTACAACTACCAAAATATTTGACTTATGAGTAAGGAATCCTACTTTGCGGAAATTCACATATCACGGTCGCGTATGGAAGCAATTAACCACGATTAACGAGGGCTGACTGTATATTAAAAGCGGTGATTATATGAACCCTTAAAATGGAAACACTCACACTGATTAAAACGTAAAGCCATATCTAATTGTGATTACTACAAATGGTCTCATAAAGTCTCCCCGCACTCAGCATTTTTGCACGTCATCGTAGGTCTGCAGGTGTTTTATATAGCTTTTGTATGTAGCTACTACATCGTGTAAATTAGCATATATAGAGAGTTACGTGAGCAAACTGTGTGGTTATTCCATTTTTTTTATGTTGGTTGTTGTGATAAAAATGTATTACTTGTATTATTTATTCACTTATTTACCGGGGGTTTATTTAGTTTTGTGTTTAGTTGTGATTTATTAGCCATGTGAATTGGGTGACACGTTAGCGGTAAGAACAATGCCATTCGATTTCTTTTGCAAGTGCATGTAAATCGCCAATGGAGGCGGGGGGTGCCATATAAAATATTGCCTGAAGTGCCACTTTGGTGAGGGAGTTTATTATTGTGCTGGTAGTTTGCAGTGATGCAAAATCATACTGAGAGCTGTAATGCAAAAGCATACTGTACATGGGTGTCTACAGTATGCAGGCTACTCAATGACTCCAAATAATACACACTCTTTGGTACTCTTTGGTATAATAGTACCAAAAAAAATCATCTGATGTGGGATACATGCTGGGAAAGACTGTGTGTGTTTTATGGGCTATTTGCATAAAAGGCCATTTTCTCTTATTGGGCCAATAGAGCTGAAGAAAGCAATTACGACAGTGCCATGCTGCTCAATGGGAGCTTTCCAAATGTGGGAAGAAGGCAAAAATAAATAAAGAGAATCAAATGAAGGAAGATGTTGAGTGAAAATTGACAAAAAAGGTGAGAAACACTCACATACTCACATTTAAGGAAGTCAAAGGTAACAATAAAAAAAAGAAAGCGCAGAAGTCCACCCCCGAGTGACGCAGAGTCTCCCCCATAATCCTGTCATCCACTCTAATCTCTATGACGACGACACGGAGCTCCATATGAATGATGAATGATGATGAATATTCATCAGGTGTATCTGCGCGCCTCATTCAATCCTTCCTACTCATGGCTCGGCTTGCTATAAAATTCTGATAAGAAAAGCAGAGCAATGAAGTGCAACCACTGAAGAAAACACCCACAAAAAATATATTAAAAAACACACAGCATGGAAGAAAAATATCCTGCAATATTGTAATACCTGTGTTGGGGTTGCTACAGTATACGGCTCTGATGCTTGTATGTATAATTTAAAGAGCCATATGCTGTAGAACCTTAATCAGCCACTTTAATGCTAAATAACTTGGCTGACATTTTGGAGTCTGAGGATACAGAGGCAGCAAAGTAAGCGTTTAATTGCATTGGTTTATTTCTGCATAAGCCTCGTTAGGTGGCTAAATATTCATGCACGCTTTTCACTCTTAGGAGAGCAAGGTGTGCTTCATCATCACAAGGGCTGACTCTAGAAGGCTTTGGGCAGCCTTCCGGAATCGGGCATCCAACACAGGTGCGTCAAGTTTACGTCAGTTGGTATCATAAGGTGCTCTTTTCATCACACATCTAAATGTGGGGCTACACGAGCATGTTTTGCTTCATCATCGGCTTTTCTGTGAAGTCAATGGGGAAAAATGTGATGGTGACCGAAAAAGTGGAACCGGAACTTATTGTGACACAGGAAAGCGGCACACATGTCTCCGTCCTGGCTGCTCAGTACAATATGGCAAAATCATCAACATTAGTAAAACAGTCTGTCCTCATGAGAACGACGATCACATTAGTCACCGAGCTAACACTCATTTTTAAGGTAGTTAACTTACCTTTACACTTTAATTACATTTGTATGTTTTCCCAGAAAATAGGCCATTTTTTCCGCAGAAAACACACCTCATTTGACATACAAAAAAAACAAAAATGACTTAAATAAAAGGGTAAAAAAAATAATACAAATAAATACAAATAAAAATAACCTAAATACAAGTAAAAATAAAATTACAAATAAATAATAAAAATGATTAAAATAAAAGGGTAAAATAATGAAAATAAAAATGACTTAAAAGCGTTAAAAATAATTCAAATAATACAAATGAAAAAACTTAAATAAAAGTTAAAAAAACCCTAATACAAATAAATAATAAAAATGACTTAAATAAATGTAAAAAATAATTAAAATAAATCAAAATGACTCTCGTAAAAACGTACAAAATAATAAAAAATAAGTTAAAATAAAAATATCTTAAATCAGCTAAAATATAATTAAAAAAATGACTTAACATGTAAAAAATAATAAAAAATTAAAATGTCTTTAAATAAATGTGTAAATGTGTATTATTTGTAAATAATACAAATAAGTAACAATAAAAATGACTTAAATAAAAGCGGGTCACTACTTAATGATCATTGGAAAATGTGGGTGCCAGGTTGAGACCACTTAAAAATTCCTGTCTTAGAATATTATTCAGTCTGATTCAACTTTCGACCTTGAATCATCTGAAAATGTCACATGCTCAAGATTGTACCATTCTGACTACATGGGGGCCACGGCTGCTGCTGAGCATACATTTTGACATAGAATGTCTTTTTTTGTTATACATAGCCTATGTTGATAGAAAACCAGCCTAATTCAAGTATGGAAGTATTTTGAAAAGGCGAACGATGACCCCAGAAAGTGAAGTGCAGCTTGCATCAGCAGCTTCTCCACATCACGCGACAACAAGCATCGCGGCGTATCAGTTCAAACGGGTAAGGCTGTTCTTTTAATCCAAGAAATGAGGCAGCTAACTGATAGTTTTGGCAAGTTCCTCTTTTTCAAGCCATGTTTTTCCTGTTTCATGTGCTCTTTGCTGATGTGCGATACGCCCACTTGCCGACAGTGACTGTGTTTCAGTTTGGTTTTCTGTGTCACTGAATAAATAAGCTACTGTTGTTGCACACCTACCGTGTTTATCCGAGTGTTTTAGCCTGGAAAAAGTAGCAAATGAGATCTGTTTATTAGCCATTAGCTGTGCTCTAAAAGAAATACCACAATGTTTGACAATTGGTCGACTCCGGGCAAATTCTAACAAATCAGCTTCGACTATGAAAATCCTTAGTCGAACGCAAATGTTGAAATCGGAGGAGACCATCAACGTCAAGCTAGCAGGGCGGTTTGGAGGCGAGGGAGCGAGCCGTGTGTCAAAAACGGACATTTTTCGACAGAACAGTCATCCCTTGCTGTTTTGTGGGTGACTATGGCCTGTTGTTTGTCAAAAAATATTGAAAGACAAGTCATGACATTACATTACCTTAGCACTGTGGTGCCCAATTCTTTTCTGTGGGGACAGAAATGTTTACGTCCCACCCCCGGTTTGAAATGCTATTGAGAAACTATTGAGATGTCTATTTGTCTGTACTGACTGAACTCCAAAGTGAAACCAAAACAGAGAGCAGTGAAGCATACAAGCGTATTCATGAGTCAAATTGCATATTGAGTACGACAAATTCATACATGTTGGCAGGTCTGGACTAATATTGAAAGTCCTCCCTGCCTCTCACGCCCCCTCCGACAGTGCACCGCGCCCCACTATTTGACAAGCACTGCCTTTAGCACTGCATGTCATCAGCCATGGCATGTGCGACGTGTTAGAGTGAAGAAAAGCTCTCCTCCCATTCGTGTGGAAGCGGTATGTTTTGGGCTTCTTACTTTGTCCTTCTTCCCCACTCTGTTTGAAACACTTCCTGAAGTTTAGAACAAATCAGCTGGCGGCTAAGTAATTAGCTCGGTAGCTTGCTATGAGCGGTGTCTCTTGTGTCCCTGCAGTGATCCCGTAGCCTGCGCATTAGTGTTGCGCAATGTGTTGGAAACAAAAAATAATGGGAGTGTAAAGATGACTATAGGGGTGTTATTTCATGTCTACAGGGCTCTAATAATGCTAAAAACCGTATTTAGGAAGTCCGACAAGTTTTATATGCTCTAACTACTAATATTCCACGTATTAATATGAAATCCTACTTTGCAGAAATTCGCTTATCACGGTCGGCAACAACAACATGCATTCAAACACAGAATGAACCCACACCAGGTGCATTGAAAAGGTGTCTTCTTTATTTTCTATTCATCATACTGTATACAATATTCTTTCTCTCTAGATATATGTCATCATATCTATATAATGTAAGTAAAAGTGTGCTTTTTATTCACAGCATTTGTCCGTGTCAGACGTCTGCTAGTTGGAGGTTTACGTTATATAAAGTGTACAGATTCAGGCACGACAGCCGTGTGTGTCTGTGCCGCCTGTCCTCAACGGAATTTAGTAGGGAATTGTACCAATTGGCGCTACGTCACGTTCAGAATGGGCTATTGTGTTGACATTTTTTTCAGAGCAATCAGGGTTAAAGCGTATTATTTTCTATATCATTTATGAAGAAACAAACCCGTCATTTTTACACTAACTACAGTTTTGCACAAAGTCCTACTAATTTCTGTTGAGAACAGGCTCGTCTGCGTATTCAAGCTGTGAAGGGAATACAGTCTGCTTGCCTGTGATTTAAACAACACGTGTGTGTGTGTGTGTGTTGGGGGGGCATGCATGCACACGTGTGTGTAGCTCATGATCGGGCTCGGAGGTATAAAGCAGGGTCAAAGCCAACTCATCACAGAACAAAATTGCACCAGCTTGACTTCAAGCTCCATCTGCGCACCTATTGATGTGTTTCCGCCCCCTCCTCCATAATTTTGAAGCGCTGAAAAACGGTTGATTGTACTTTCTCTTCTAAGTTTTAGCTCATCACAAAACTACAACGCATACAACCTCGCTTAAACAACGACAAGTTAGTCTGGATATGAAGGACGAGTATATAAATATAATAATACATGTAAAGAAACACTCTGATCGGGAGTTTTGTATTGTTTGCGTTGCATCTGGATTACAGTGTAGTCAATATCGCCTTGAGAGGGGATGGCTTTTGTTACATAACAGTCTGAAGGAATTGTTTCAATTTGCCTGAAAGCATCTGATTGCGATAGTTTCACCCAAACACCTTGGTCTCGACAGAGGAACCATCAAAGTTTGGTACTTGTTTGTCACTTGTAACGCACCTGATGCATCCAGGCTCGGTAGCGCCCCCTGTTACTTGGAGTCTTTCATCCACGGTCGGTCGAGTGTATAGCGCCACGGAATTGGTCTGCATGTAAACAAGTGAGCACAGGGCTTGAGGGAAAAAAAACGGTTTACAAACGAAACACAACTGCTCTCTGTGAAAATAATACATGTAGGATGCAAGAAAAAGCACCAAAGGTATTTTAGACCAGTGGTTCTCAACTGGTGTGGCTTGTGCGGGATCCATCATCGCGACCCAAAATGCGGACATTTTTCAACTCCAACTTCACAACTTCCTGATATTTAAAAAGGGACTGATGAGATGCTGTCACTCCCTTTGTGGCGCGCTCCTCTCCAGCAGATATCTGCAGCTGTGTGTCGGACGGACGGCACGTTAAGCCCCCGCTCGATGTCCTTCTCGTCCCGCTCAAGCTCGACAAAGTTGCCCATAATCATGACACGCACCTTGTGGCAAGCAAATGGCACGAGCAAGAACACGAGGTGCATTCACGGACATCGGGTCATGACATGAGGTTGAGAACCACTGGTTGAGACAATGAATGGCTTCATCATAAATCTCTCTGCATATTCCAATATTAGCAAGGGACGTTTAATCAAAATAGGAAGTATGGTGATACCTCGGTTTTCAGGATGGATTTCTTCCAAAAGGTGTGACGAAAACAGAAACGTACAAAAACCGAGGTAGTTTTTTTCCCATCGGAAATAATGCAAATCCAAAAAACCCCAAATATGATTAAAAAAATACATTTTATAGGGAATAATTCCAGTTTTATATGCAGAAAACGGAAATAAATACAAATGACGGATGGATGGAACTTGTTGGGTTAGCGTTGCATCGCTTTGCAATGCAGAGGGTGCTTTGTTTGGGCACGGAACGATACAGCACGGACTAGTTTGTTACGTGCAATTTTGCATGAAAACTGAGTGAGCGCACAAAAAACGCGGACACATTTTCAACAAAAAACGAATGATATGAAAACTGGGCCAATTTTTCCCATAAGAAATAATGAAAATCCAATTAATCCGTTGCAGACATCCAAAAATATTATCAAAAATACATTATATAGAGAATAATTACAGTTGAAAACAAATATAAATGATGAACGGATGGAACTTACTGTTGTCGCAGACTTTGCGTACATCCCGGCAAGATCAAATTCATAGCATGTTTTTGCACATTCTTTATCAAATTGCTGGCATTCACAACTTTCTTTGGCCCCATGGCGGGTTAGGGCTAGGGGCTAGGGGTTTGGGGTTTGGGGTGTGGGTTAGGGTGTCACTTTTGTGGAACAATACAGTACAGATTAGTTTGTATGAAACAGAATCATACAAAACCTGGGGTGTACAAAAACCGAGGCAAAATTTTGCTGAACATTTTTAACTAAAACCGAATCATATGAAAACTGGGGTGTACAAAACCTGGGGTAAAATTTTGGCAAAAATTTGGGTGATAGTTTTGGGCAAAAGCGAATCATACAAAAACTGGGGTGTACAAAACCCAAGGCAAAATTTTGGTGAACATTTTCAATGAAATCTGAATCATATGAAAACTGGGGCATACAAAAACTGACAAAAAATTCAGACGAAAACCAAATCATACAAAAAAAGAGGCAAAATTAAAAAAACAAAACAAAACTGAGGAGTACAAAAATTGAGGCAGAATTTTGGCATAAACTGTGGACGAAAACATTTTCAACAAAAAACTGGGCTGGATGCAAACGGAGGCAAAATTTTGGCAAAAAAATGTCAAAAACGAAATCATACAAAAAACTGGGGTGTACAAAAACCAAAGCAAAATTTTGGTGAACTTTTCCAACAAAATCTGAATGATATGACAACATGGGCAAAATTCTAGCAAAAAATTTGGCCAAAAATGAATCGTACAAAAACTGGGGCGCACAAAAACCAAGGGCTGACTGTACAAGTTGTTAAAAAAAGGCTTGTATACGACCGTAATGATTCTAAGCTGTGACGAGACAGGAAACCTCCAGATCATCAGGAGCATTCAGGGCTTCAAAGTCTTGGACGGGGGTCCAACCAGCTGAGGGCCACACTGCATCATGAGCCACACATACACGCACACACATGCATGCACACACATAAACACACACTCACTCCTGGGCAAGATTGTAAAGAAATGAGCAACAACAGTCTACAAGAGAGTGTGTGTGTGTGTGTGTGTGTGTGTGTGTTGATTCAAGACCGGCGGTCATTAGGGTACCCACAAATTATTCTCCACCCTGATAGCGCCCCCCCTCTGCCAGTCCCAAATCAATGACAGCGTACATGTGAGCAGTAAAACGTAAAAGACAAACACATCATCAGTCAGACATTCCAACACAAATCACACCAGTTCTCAAACGAGCCTGTCAGTGTTGTTAGTAGGAAATACAAGAAAAGAACCTGTTGCGTTAGCTGTGTAAAACTGACCCCCAAGTCCAACCATTTAAGGTCACGGGGGCACACAGAGGACGTCACACTGGAAAAAGCCCCTCGGCTGATCTGGGAGCTGTCTGAAGGCAGGACAAGGCAGGCACTCTGTGTACAGGTGAGGAGAGGCGAGCTGCACACACACACACACACACAAGTGGATATGAACACACACACAAACATGCAGGCACATAACTTGACCCACAAGTCCGCCTTACACTTCTTCGAGTGTGTGTAATAGCAAGTTGAATGAACCGGCTCAATGTGCGTACTTTAATAATCGTATAAATACATCGTTTTTTTTCTTCCAACACTGCCCGTGTAGGCAGTGTGTGTACTGTTGTGTAATAGCTTTGTATACTCACGAGGACAACAGAATAAAACCACATGCTACAACATTTTGGGCGAAATGTAAACATTTTGACACATTTCATGACTGTATTTCCTCAAATAGTGGCCTCCGCTCGAATTGACGCCTAGCCCCCATTAACCGGCGGGTGCATCGTCCACGGACGGAACGGCACATGACTTCAAACGGACGTCGTCACTTTTCCCCACAGGTGGCATCTGTAAAGCTGATGTCAGCTGTAGATCTTAAAGAGGCAGAGCGTTCCGCAGACAAAAAAAACCTTCTAAACGTAGACACAAGAAAAATAGGGACTGCATTAAAAAAAACAAGAAAAAAAATAAACAAAATTATTTAAAATCAATAACACATTTATTCCATGTAGGACAAAAGCTATAATAACTTATTGAATAATATATTATATTGTAATAATATTATTTATTATATTTGTTATGATCCGTATTATTTTGTAACCGTTGTTTAATTGTTGTGAAAAGTGGTAAAAAAACATAATAATTTTATAACAATACAGTGGTTCCTTGAATACTCACAATTCAACATCCACGCAAATTGGCAGATTTTTGGTAAAAAAAAAAAAAATCCTCAAAAAATAGGGCATTTGTTTTGCGGACAACACATCTCATTCACCCAAAGTCGATAGAATTGTATAAATACGTGACAATACAGATAAAATGTACAGCACACATGTCCCACTGTTAAAAAAAGCCCACCGTTTTAAATGTGTATGTCCTTATAATTCACTAATAATGTTTTTTCATCAAGCGTTGAGATTTCGCGCTATGTTCAGCGGCCCTTGAAAGCACCATAGACACAACTTATATATAATATCAACACCGTGACTCCAATTTCATCTGTTCATCGATCATCTTCCATTACCATGAATTAGGGGTGAGTATCGCTTACAAAGTGTGTAATAAGTGTGTAAGGCATATTGAAGAGAGACGAGGGAGGGTTTTGGAGCTGAATCCAATCTACAACATTACAACAGTCAATTAATTTTTTTTGCAAATGTTTTTCCGAAATCAAAGAATGTCATTTTTTTGACATTTTTTTTATTAGATGCATGACAGCTAACCTCTAATAGATGCCCGGTACCCTCTGCCGTTGAGTAAATCGATGCCCACCAGCCCCCTACATGAGGAAATACAATGTTTTTGGTCATTTTGAGGCGTATCTGTGTGAAAAATACTAGTATCATCGCTTGTCTTAAGGTTGTATTGGAATTACGCTTTACCTTCATGAAGCTTTTATGATTGCCAGATCAACGATCAAGAAGTCCTCGAAAGTATAATAACCTTTTTCTGTTTGCATGTTCATGTGTGTACAGTAATCCCTCGTTTATCGCAGTTAATCGGTTCCAGACCCGATTGTGATAAGTGAATTTCTGCAAAGTAGGATTCCTTATTCATAAATGGAATATTTTCGTAGTGAGAGCAGAGAAAAACTGTTTACGACCTTCTAAATATGTTTTTTTTTTACATGATCAGAGCCCTCTAGACATGAAATAACACCCCTATAGTACCCTTAACACTCGTATTACCAAAAATAGTAGCTATAATAACAGAAAATAAGACATAATGTAGACTCACACACTTCCTGTGGTGGCTATTGTTCCATCAATGTAACATTACTGACCCCTAGTGGCCAGTGTAGAATACTACATACTCATGAATGTGTCTTCTGAATCCCTTATATTGGTATTTTAGTTCATTTAGCTTTTTTTATGCTTGAAAAAGCTCAGTTTCGGCAAAAAAAGTGCAAAGTGACGAGGGATTACTGTATTGTGTTTGTAGCATGTCGACCGTCCCGCTAACTGGATTAATAGTCTCCTTCCTATCAGAGAGGCTGCACATGTGAGTCAAACAACAACCCCAACAATCCACATTAAAGTTGAAAAGGAAACTAGATTAATATACACAGACAACCACCCTCGGCTCCCAAAGTCTGGCCCCCGCCCCGTCCCAACTGTCTATAGATGAATAAATATGCGACAGAGGTCATCCTCCGCATAGTGGCACCTTTAGAATAGAATATATAGCATTACTAATAACACAGTTATTTCTTTATATCCAGTCAAAGCTGTGTGATGGCATGAGGGAGATGTGTGGCGTTGAGAGTGCTGATTCACACGGAGCAAAGGAAGCGCCGGAAGCAGATGTGCATGATTTGAGACGTCAATGTTGACACGGCTCATGACTGACCCCTGACGGACCCCCGTGCGGACGTAAAGGGGGGCCCTGATTACCAGCTACATTGCTACCACCACAAAAATGACAACTCAAAGCAGCCTGGAGGAATATTTTCAGTAATATTTGGCACCGAGCATGATAAACAACTTTTTGATCGCGTACGTCGCCATCTTACACGCGTGTACGACTTTATCCTTTGACTCTAACTACTTGGAAAAGTCATCTAAACTATTTAAAGTCCGAGAAAAAGATCTCCTCAAGGCTCAGCTGTGGCTAAACGTGGCCGAGTGAGCGTGCGCGCCGCTCTCCTCAGACGCGATGCTGCTCGTTAGCTATTCAAGCTGCTTTAAAAACGCTTGTTCCTGTGCAAATGTACTTTGCCTTGTCTTCCCGCGTTCACGCATCCCTCCCATCCACTTAACACCCTTTGAACAATGTTGGTGCAACGCTGAGCATAGAAAGCCCTTGTGTGCTCCGCTTCTTTAAAAATTAAAAGCCCTTGCTTGAGAGAAAAGCACATTTTCCCTTTCACAGCCCATGACAACTGCTGATGTTGTAAAATTAATATTTACAATGTGAAGGACAGCCGGTGTGAGTCCGCATTGAAGTGAGCTGGTCCCTTGAAGCTCGAGCAGCAGCGCCGTAATAATAATCATAATAATGTCTCTTATTGTGTAAAGTACAGACGGAAGATACTCGTCTTCTCCGCTTACATGTTCCCTCTTTACTTTCATGGCTCTGTTGTTGTCTCTCGTGTGATGTGTTCAGGTGCTGCCCGGTGATTTGAATACTGAATTTTGAATCCTTTTATTTCCAATTACTTTGGTGAATGTTTACATATCATAGGGTAAGTTAGGCCTTATTTTGCTCTTTTATCCTGAAATGTTCAACTATTGCTGTCCCTCATTTGACTTTCAGTCTTCAGATGTACAGTAATCCCTCGTTTATCGTAGTTAATTTGTGATAAGTGAATTTCCGCAAATAAGGATTCCTTATTTATAAATGGAATATTTTCGGAGTTAGAGAATAGAAAACCTGTTTATGGCCTTCTAGATATGATTTTTAACATTATTAGAGACCTCTAGACATGAAATAACACCCCTATGGTCACTTTAACACTCATATTACCCAATATAGTAGACAGAACAGAAAATAAGACATAAATAAGACACGATAGAGACCTACACATGTCGGCATTGGGAGAGTACCTTGTGTGTGTGTGTGTGTGTTTTAAAACTTCCTGTTCTGTACAGTACTTCCTGTGGTGGCTATTGTCTCATCAATGAAACACCGACACGTAGTGACAAGTGCAGAATACTACATATCATCACAACGTCTTTGAATTCTTCTTCTGAATGTCTGATATTTCTATTTTAGTTCATTTGGCCATTTTTATGCCTGAAAATGCTTCATTTAGGCAAAAAATATGGAACATTTGCTGAAATATGCCTTTTTTGGACTGCTAAAAGGCCATGCTATTTATGGCCTTTAAAATATGTTTTTTTTTTAAACATTATTAGAGCCCTCGAGACATGAAATAACACCCCCTAGTCACCTTTACACTCATATTACACAATATAGTATACATGATAATAGAAAATAAGTCATGTAAGACATAAATGATGTGTGTTGCTGCAAATGATTTCCTGTGCTGGGGTGCAGGGTGTGACGTCGGGGGTTCAGAGGCCAGTTGTAGCTTGGTGTGGGTGACGGCCGCAACAGTGACCTGTGTTTTTAGTAGGGATTTTTATTAGGTATTGTTGTGCCTGTTGTGAAATAACCTTGTTCCGGTGATCAAGTCTGGTGCTTGTGTGTCTCACCAAACATTACTGACACCTAGTGACCAGTGTAGAATACTACATATTATCACGTGTTTGAATGCATCTTCTGAATGCCTTAGATTTGCATTTTACTTCATTTAGCCATTTTTATGCATGAAAATGTTTATTAATTTAGGCATGTTTACTTTTTGTTTTTACTAATATCAGGCTGTGCATAACCCAAGTGCAAAGTGGTGAGGGATTACTGCATTGCTGGGAGACTCCCCACTGTACGGGGTCTGTGCGAGCATTTTTCTGCAATAAATCACGTCAAATCGTGCTTGGCAATCTGTGATCCAGTTAAATTGAAAGGCTTAGCCGGCACTCGAATGTTAATGCAGACGTGTCGGTGACTTTCTATTATGCTGTGACTGCAACCAGCAGTATCTTTACATGTATGTGACGCACGGAGATGTACTGGGGTGATGCGTTCTGTGTTTGAACACACCTGCGACGAGCTCACAGATAGAAACGTGCGTACATTCTATGCACATGTATGCTCGATAAGGAGGGAGGGGAACCATGAGTGACAGTTCAATAGATGGAGAGCAAACCTCTGAATAATGCATGGGATTCTCCTCTAGTCTGCTTTACATCGCGTGCCACATACCAATTCGTACAAGAGAGACTTAAGACGCACAGTTTTAAACGAATCGCAACAATATTCCACGGGAGGTTGCGGGCAAGCGTTTCCGTTTGGGTTTTAGTGTCGTTATGGCTCCTCCGAGAACCACATTCACAGCTAAGCGGTCTCCTCCCCGCACGTTCCTCAAGCCAAACGCAGCGAGATGACACAGATGGAAGACAAAAGAGAGAGTGGAAAGTGGCGTGCGGAGGGCGGAAGTGAGGGGAGCACAACGTGAAGGCAGACAAACAAATATTTCTTTAGGTGAAAAAATAAATAGAGAAAAGAAGAGTAAGTAAGGAAGCACCAATGATCTAAAAAATGACCATCTAGAAGAGATGGCACCTCCAGCAACCGCAAAGACTGACCAGAGATCAGCTACACGAGGAAGTCTGACACCGGGGATGATGTCACTTCACTTTCAGTTCAGTGTGCCGTGACAAAAGGCGGTCCATGATGAAAGTAATGAAAAAGGAGCATACAATATATACACACAGAAGTGCCACACACGTGCTGCCATGAGTGGACAAGCTGAACTTTCACATCAACTGAACTGAAAATGAACAGCATCCCTGCCAGCTTCCAACCTTGCTGCTACCCAAGAAGGACAGAGCAGAGGTCCAAAAGGTCCCCCCCGCCCTCCTCACCCCGCTTCCTTCAGTTCACCGTCCATTAATCATTTAGGACAGTCTGCCCTGAAGAGCAAACCACCAAAGATGTCACTTTGGGTCAGTCCTATTCAAAAAAGCAAAAGGCCAATTTAAGAAAATAAGCTGATCCCAATTAGAAGTACTGAATGTGCCGACGAGAGAAACATGAGGTTAGGTGGAGATGGGAACAAGTTCTCCATCCAAACGGCTCGTGCTACACACATTGAAATGCTCACCGGGCTCAGGATTCACAGTTCAAAAGGCTAAAAGTTCACAGTTCACAGTCAAGGTATTTCTGACCCCCCCCCCCCAATTTATACCCCACACTTCCTCTTAACCCTGTGTCCCCTACTTTAGCTTGCACTACTTCTCTTTGCTACTCTGATTAGGTGATATCTGCAGGCGGCACCTCTCAGACGGGCGTGGTCCTGCGGTTTGGGTCCTTGCTGTAGTCTTTAGTGAGCGTGCTGCTCTGGAGGAACTCCCTCTCAGAGTTGAGAAGCCCGCCAAGGCCGGATTTGGTGGCGGCGTTGCCCGCCTCGCGGGGGTTCAGCGTGTACATGGGCATCTCTGAGGCGCCGGGTCCTGTGTAGCCAACCTTCCCCAGCGGTGAGGCGTCGCGGCTGGGGACCTCCGACGAACGAACACTGGAGCGGCGCCGGAAGCGGTAACGGTAGGAGGGGATACGACTGAAGGCAGACTTCTTGATGAGCTCCGTGCGGGACTTGGCCCGCTGCTTGCGGTGCTTCTCTATGAACATGTGCACCGCCAGCACTCCCACCATTTCTGCCATTATGAAGGACAGGGCGCCAAAGTAGAAGGACCAGCCGTAGGAGTAGGACTTCTTGCTGTCACTTTGGCCCGGGTCGCCTGAATTGGCCGAAATATAGACGATAATTCCAATGATGTTACTGAGACCTGCAGGGAAAGACGGAATGAAATAAACAGTTGGATACTTCAAATGAATCACATGCAAAATCAGTGAGTGATTATCTTCATTTTACAGGTAAACATAGGGAACACATACTATAGGTCAGGGGTGTCCAAACCTATCCCAGAAAGAGATGAGGGCCCCACTTTGCATTTTCTGATAATAAAGTCAATATATGCTAAGCTATCTGAGCAAATCTTAGCTTTGTGTTATAGGTGACAGAGCAAAATGGTGTAATATATAATACTATACAGTATCTCATTCATAACAAATTCATTTTATTATTAAAATATGTCAAGGGCCGATACAAAGGGCCAAAAAAATAAGCTGTCAGACAAAACTAGTCTCCGAGCCACACTTTGGACAAAAGTAAACCTCGAGGTGTGATGGATAGCCACTCTACAGACATTTCGAGTGGAAGCACTGGAACCTAGTCAACACACAAACACACACACACGTCTACACACAGCTGGTCTCTCCTATTCCATATCATTAGTCCAGAATACAGTGCTCATGCAGTGTGGTGGAACGTACAGAATGGGGACAATTAGCCGTCTGTAATTAACCACAATCAGCCTCACACTTTTGTGGTAAATAATTACCAATTTGGCCTCAAGAATTTACTACGAAACCCCAGTGGGGCCCTCCACATCCCACTGAACAGCAATTACAGCCCTCTGTGTGTGTCGGGGGCAAGAGCAGATGTGCGCGCGTGTGTTTATGAGATATCCTATGTGTCTACAGCCAGCGGCGGATGATGTGTGACTCCACAGACCTTCTCCTCTGTGAGCTTTCAATGCCTAATGTGATCCTTCAACACAAATAAATTCAATGATAAACGCTGGACCTAAGCTAAGTGGCGGCACAGTGACACACACACACTCAATATTTGAGTATGAAAGGAAACATAAAAGAGAGGATATGCTCCTCGTATTCAGGATGTGAAGATAAGATGGGGGCTGTATTGTTTGGCTGTGTTGTCATGGAGACGAGAATCTGCACCATTCAATATACGGGTGGTCCTCGGTTTCGCTGTTTTGTGGTTATGTAGTCACTGCCATGAATTATTAATCTTGTAAAAAAAGAAAGAACTAGTTAGGTAGAAATACGTAGGCAGATGAATACATCAAACTGGCTGAGTAACAGGACAACATCACATTTGTTCTTTGTAGTTAACTACCAAAGTTCATCTCCATTATGACTATTCCCGGACTTGTCTGGTGGCAGTCTGTAAAAGGGAAAGTGAAAGTCAAATTAGACATCGCAAGATGCTCAGTGGAGAAATCAACAATGGCTGCATGTCCGGTCCAAGCCGCTGAAACACATCATGAAGCATAAAGCATTGGTATCCTTGAACATGTGAAATGATCTGCTTCTATGATACAGACAGTGAAAACAGCATAAGCAGCGTCGTGCTCTCATTCTTGCACACTTCAGTAAGTGTGCAAGACAACCACAGGGGTGAAAGGAAAGAAAGTTCTCTTTTTGTCGGAAAAATGTGGTTTGTTTTTGCACTTACAAATAACTAATAGTAGACTAACAGTAGTTCCAGTGATGCAACATACGTACTGTGTGTATTTCTGCTAAGAGACACATTAACGTCACACTGATTTGCTTTCATTCTCTGCTCGGGGTTAGAGGCCTCCTTGTCTCCTAAACAAGTCCTGCGCATTCTTATCACCTGATTCAAATAGCCATTATTGGCACATTCTAAAAATAGAATCTGACAAGAAAACTATTTTAACAAAAAAACAGCAACAATGGAAAAATCTGCAATAATTTGTAATCTGTACTAAAGTAAAAAATATTATGAGGAAAAAGTCGTTATTTTCCGAGAATAAAATGGTAATATTATGAGAAAAAAATAATGTAATTTTAATAGCATAAAGTTTAAATATTAAAGAAAAAAAAGACATTTTTTATGTTGCAATATTATAAGAAACAAAGACAACAACACATTTTTTTTAAATTGTGGAAAAAGTTATAATACTATGAGAATAAAGGCAAAATATGCAAATAAAGTCCAAATTATGAGAAGAAAATTTACAAGAAGAAAGTTGAAATAGTTGGAAAATGTAATTAAATAGATTAAAAAAATGGAATAAAGTCAAAATATGAGAAAAAAGTTGTAGTATAATGAGAAAAAAGTTGCAATTTTACGCAATTTTTCCCCCCTAATTCTATCATGAAGAAAAGTCATGTAATTTTAGTAGCAGAATTGAAACAAAAAAATAAAAAAAATAAAAAGCTATATATAAGGAACAAAACAAAATAAAGAAAATTAGGTTGAGGAAAAAGTCAAAATATTATGAAAAGAAAATTTACAAAGATTATTTAAGACGAAAGGTCAAATAATGGGAAAATGAAAACAAAAAACAACAGCAAAACATGTACTGGTTTGCAAAATATCAAAATGGCCTTTGCGTCCTTTCCTTTTTGTCAGTATGTGGCCCTGGGCTAGACCTACTTTATGCCACTTTAGGGACACATACACCGTGCAGACTGACCTGCCGAGACGAAGAAGATTCCTGCGCTGAGGATGACGTTGTGTCTGCTGCGGTAAAACTCACTAGCAGCTACACAGAGTCCTCCCAAGAACAGCAGACCCACACTCATGATGGGGAAGATACTGGAGGCGCGCACTGCACCTGTAGGGGTTAAAAAAAAGAAGTCATAATAACAGCAGTGACCGCCACATTCCTTCAGTCGTCACTGAAACCCTCAGCCCTGAAAACTGTAACAAACATGCGAGCCAGTGGACCGCATGGTTGGTTGACTTGGAATCCACAACATGTTAAAGCAGTGGCAAAGAGGGAGAAGGCATGGATGAAAACCAAGACAGATGGAGTGTCTTGTCGACACATATGCGGGCTAAATAGTGATGCTGCAGCAGGAGAGAACATTTGTCAGGACCCCATATGTGCACTCAGCGTGATGGCATATTGTAGCTTCTCTGCAAACAGCCCGTCATACTGGACTGAGCCACAAATTGTGTCCAAAACCAAAATTTAAGATGATAAAAATCTGTTCTAAGTCGGCTTCTAGAAGATGACCAGCGTTATTGGAAGGACGGTGACCAATGGTGTTTAGTGGCTAAACATTACAGGGTCCGCCCCTGTGGCCCACACCCCTGGGCTGAATGAAATACCGGTCACTAGGTCCTGGCTCCCCATTGGCTGGCTGGCTGGCTCTAGGCTTGTGTTCTAATTGGCTGCCTCTAGGAATGTTGCTCTGTGTTCAGTGGAGCAATGAAAAAGAGGCTCCAGCTGAATCCATTTCCCATTTTTTCCCTCCCCCTGTTGCTGTTACTATTATCTTTCTCCATCCATCTTTCCTCTTCGTTTACAATTGGAGAGAAAAAACAGCTCCTCCCTTTATATTTGCTGTCCTAATACTTTCATGGATGTATGTGGAAATAACTGGGTAGTTTGTCATTTCTCTAACAAACTGTACTTGTTGATAAAACGCTGCACGCTGGTTAAATCACTTGCTCTCCAGTGATGCATCTCTTCCAAACTGAATCTTTCACCTGGCAGGAAAAGAGTTGAGAATACAATATTCATTCAAGAGAGGTCTATCCATCTCATCCACCTCCACAAGCAGCTGTCCAATCAGTAATTGCTAGCCGGCAGGCTGGCAGGCATTTTTTTCCCCTTGCCTTCAACTCTGTTCTGACTTTTGCAGTGCAACCTGTTCACCCTCGCTCATACAAACACACTATTATGGGACTCTCTACAAGCAGTAGGTGGTGGTATGCATCGTAACACCGCTTCTTAGAATAAGAAGACGTAGCAGGAGGGATCAGTGTTGCATCTGAGCGATTTGGTCCTCCTCGACAGATCAGTGACAGATCTAGCAACTTTTTCTGGTCTTAGTGAAGTGACTTAGTGACTTTTGGAGAGATGAAAGCACATATCTCGCTTCTCAATGAGCAGCGGGTGCTGCCGTGGGCCCCTCTCTGTTCTAAAAAGCACTCGCAGGTGGCTCTGTCTTGTTTGTGATATTCCAAAAAAATAAAACAACAAAAAGATGTTTTTACTCACTTTTTGTCTGTCCTTCTCCCCTCTTAGAGATACACCCTAACACTAACTCTAACCCATCACGTCGGGGTCACCAAATGTGGACGTGTTATTCAGAACGAGACAGGAGGATGAGTGGAATCAATGGCTTACTCTCCACTGAACCAAGCAACAACAACTTAGCAACGGCTCCGCATAACCCGGAAACAGGAGTGAACCCACCCCTACGTGAACATCTTTGAATCATCATTACATGTTCGACTTCCTTCCTCATCCCCAAAACATGCAAGACTAAATCATCCATAGACGTGAATGTGCGTGTGAGTGGTTGTTTGTGTGTCCTGTGATTGACCGGTGCGCCACAACCATGGTGCATTGTTATCTGTGTGCTTTGAGTGTGTATTAATAAACGTACGCAGGAGGTATTCAGCAGCATCCGCCTCGTAGTCAGCATCCTCCGGAAAGTGATCGATCTTCTTACACACACCTCGGAATGTTCCTGGGGAGGGAGAACAGGAGCGTTTGTGAAATAGCATTTGTTTAACTTGCCATTAAATGTATGTAAAACACAGCCATTGATTTGCACGGGTAAACTGTGTTCAGCCTCACTACAGTATTCCTCCAGCCAATTACATTCCCGCTAGTGCTGAAATTCATGAATATCAGACATCGCCGATAAAGGGTATAAAGAGAAAACATTTTTTTACTCTGGGGTAGAACCATAAGTACAGGGTTGAAGCAGTATTCTTCTGTTTATCAATAATCTGTCATGGTGAGCAAGCACACACACACACAGACCTGAACAAACATGAGAGGTAAAAGATAAAAGAAGTAAGGAAGAGAGCAGAGAAAGAGATGACAGATGATGCAGGACAGGTAACCTTCAGGCTATTTGTGGGAAACACTAATGAAAAGTCTTATCACACACGCCACACACATGCGCTCATACATGCACAATGTCACTGTGAATCCAAACACACACACACACACACACACACCGCCCGTGTTAAGGCAGACATCAAGTGTGCCTACACACTCCGACCAAGCTCATTAGAGTGATACATGAACACCATCAATCGTGCATGTAAGTGAAAGCATCTGGATTATTTATAGTGTGTGTATCCGTGTTTGTGTTTGTGTTTGTGTGTGTGTGTGTGTGTGGGGGGGGGGGGGGTGTTTGCGTTCTATCGACTAGGCTGCGGCTCCTACGAGCACACCGTGTGTCAGCCAGAGAGTGACTCATCCTCCTTTGTGGAAGTCCTCCAGTGGTCGCGCACGCATCCCTTGGCAAGCCTCGCCGCCGTACAGGTGGGGATGTGTGCGCTTGTGCACGCGCACGCCGCATGTGGCTTAATTCCTTCCCATCATCCTGTCCCATTCACACATGGTCAACGCCACAGGGGGATAAGGGGCGGCGGTGGGAGGGGGAGGTGATGGTTTGGGGGTGAGATGAAGGAGGATGGAGAACGAGAGCAAGGAAGTGCTTGTGAAAGAGGTTTGGCGATAAAACGGCAGAGAAATGGGAGGAAATGTGCTGCCGACGCTGATTTGCATATGAAGAGTTCCTTGCAACTTCATATCCTCCATGAACTGATCATTTCAGAAAATTCCTGACACATGGCACCACATTTCAGGTCTTTAATAATAATAATAATAATAAATACTTACCTTTTAAATGAATGCAAGGCATAACTTGTACTACTTTATTACACGTGTGTACAACTGCAACAATGAATAGATGATTAATTGATTATCCAATTAATTAACAACTATTTTGTTATTCGATTAATTGTTTTTTATTTAAAAATGTAAATATCCTCTGATTTCAGCTTCTCACAAGTGTATATATTTTTAAATTCCTTAGTCATGCATGAAAGCAGACCTATTATTGTTGTGTTTTAGGCAAAACAAGATATTCACACACATCAGATGCAATTATGTGATTCGATATATGGGAAGGAAATTAATTTAGATTAGAACTGCAACAATTAATCGATAATCCAATTAATCAACAACTATTTTGGCATTCAATTAATCAAAACAACAAGCTTCAGATTAAATCAACTAAGAAAATAATCGTTAGTTGCAGCCCTAACCCCAAACAACGATTATTCAATAAATATGTGGGATGGAAATCACCTTCCATTAGAACTGCAACAATAATGGATTATGCAATTAATAAACAACTATTTTGGTATTCGATTAAACAATACAACAAGCTTCAGGTTAGTCAACTAAGAAAATAATCTTTGGTTGTAGCCCTCATCACGATACAATGAATATGTGATGAAATAAATGGGAAGAAAAGGAAATTTGCTAAGTCACAGCATGTATGTAACTGCAGAAAGCTAATTTAAACACATTAAGCATACAAATATGATTTTTTTTATTTACTTAAAATAAAAATAAAAAACTTTTCTCTCTAAAAAATTGGATGAAACAGTGTCCAAATAATTTGGTACGTGCATGTCTCAGTTTCCTATTGTGTCAAGTTGTGTTCCAGTTTGAGCACAATGTGTTATTCTAGCCTGACAGCAAAATAAAAAAAAAGTCTAAGTATTTCTTTTGGCAGTCATCCCAGAGTTGAACTGAACTGCCAGTTCTAAAACAGGTCAGAACTACAGTTTTTAACTACAGTCTTTTAAATTGGCTGAGACATTTCCAAAAGTAATGTGATTTTTTTTTTTGCATAGATCCTTGTTTGGGACTTTTTGTCAGAGCAAATGTGAAATATTTAACTTTAACTACATTTATAGCTTCACAGCCGAGATAATGCCGTCTAATTATTTCTCTGAGCAAATCAGGTAGAATTCTCTGCAGGAAGTACAGAATGTGTAGATCTGTACGACCACGGTAATTGGTCAAGTGCAGCTAGGAGAAAACACGCTAAAGTGCAAACCCTATGAAGCTAATGACTTGCAGTTGAGCTCGCTCATTAAATGGGGACCAAACATTTGATGTAGCGCGGCGTCGATCTGACAGACTGCACAACGTTTGATGTCTTGCACTCTCCTGTTGCTGCTGCTGACAGCTGCTGCACATCATTGCACGTCTCCAATCACTTTTGGGTCAATGAATACATTTTGACATCCAACCTGGTGCTCCAAGTAGATAATTAATAAGCCTCTTTTTGGAATAGGAGTGTGATTTATTGCCAAAAAAACCCTCTTCTCGTGTGTACATTAGTTGATCACATCACACATACTGTAAAAGATGAATGATAGTCATATGCAAACTGTTCCTTAAAAGATGTGGAACAGGAAAGTGATGGCAGCTGAAACGCTAAAATTCTAGTCGTACTAACCCCTCCAAGCACTGTGCTCGATAAGTGTAAATCTCAGATTGGTTTTTACTTGCTGGCAAGAGCTTGCTAAAATAAAATGCTTCAAGGAGGATGCCAAGATTGACTTTCTGATGTCGGAATATAAAGTGAGAACGTTTTGATCAAGCCAAATTATTCTTGAGGTCTCTAAGATGATTTTAAGGATGTATAATTGACACAGGGGCCGCACGGTGGCCGAGTGGTTAGCATGGCCACACAGTCAGAAGATCAGGAAGATCGGGTTCGAATCTGCATCCAGGGTGTACCCCGCTTCTTGCCCGAAGTCAGCTGGGATAGGCTCCAGCATACCCGTGACCCTAGTGAGGATAAGCGGCATAGAAAACGGATGGATGGATAATTGACACAAGCACTAAATGCACGTAAGAATCAACACAATATTATGAACATACAACAATGAATCAATGATTAATTAAATAATCGCTCTCTAAAAAGCGGAAGACACAGTGTCCACATAATTTTGTGTTACAAAGAAAGGATTCAGTCATAAAATACAATCCATAAGAACTCAACACAAATGGTAGTATAGATATGGCAGTATTCGCATCAGGGACATAAATCCGTGTTTTTGCAATTCAGTGAGCGATAATGATATGATACATTGTGATGTTAACTTATTGTCCCACCACCAAGTTGACTGTGTTGACAAACGGCATACATCCAATATCTGGATGCATTTCTTTCAGGCCTGTTGCATGTCCTCACTTGATTGGACGATAAAAGTTGCAGTAACGCTACAGAAGGCAGCTGAGGTCTTAGCTGTTCCTGTTGGGTGCATCAAGGTATAAGGAATCATCAATCACAGCTTTGGCGGTCTGGAAATTCATTACACCTCCTGACTTGTAAGTGGACGGATTGGTATTGAACCCTCCTGATGGTTACACACACACACACACACACACACACACACACACACAATTATAGAGATTCATTAAGACTTGTGTGCTGGGGCTGCAAAATCTGATCGTCCACTCAAAGTCACAAAGCAGTCCGTGTATGCGACTGCGAATGATTATTTCTTTGTACAACAATGAATGCATACGAACGAACACACGGGGACAGTACTGCGACAGCAGAAGAAACTACACCCCATGCATACACAGTACATGCAGTGGGCACACATGTGCCTCCCAAAGGTCAGCGTGACCCGAGGGCTACGCTATGGCATTATGGGACACAGAGCATGGGGACGAGAGTTCAGTGTGTTCCTCTGCTTGAGTGTTTCTCTGTGTTTTATCTCATGTGTCATGCTGGTACACTTTGTTCTACTGGCTGCGCTACACAAGAACATGTACATTCCCTCAGGTGGCCAATTCTTTTCTTCGTAAAACACAAGTCTATGACGTCATCTTCAGCAGACTTGGACCAAAGGATACTGAAAATAAGAATGCGGCGATAATCGCAATTGTGTTTTATGAGCATTTAGGAAGAGATCTTAGTCAGAAACAAAGAGGGTGGGGTTTACCAAGCACAAATGACAGGCCACGAGGGGACCACCTCACTCACCAACAGTTTAGACAAGGATGTTGCCTTACAGACTGGTTAACACCCCTCTATTATTATTGCAAACAAAGGTCAGCATGCGTCGTGTGCACCGGTGTTGTCAGTTTCTCTTGCGAAATTACTGGAGAGTAGCGCTGCCGTGCATGCAGAGTAGTAACAGTACACCACTGGAAGCAAGAAAAAAAACCAAACAAACACAGTGCCTTCAAACAAGGTTAAACATGGGAGACAAACACAAACAACCGTGTGCTCCCAAATGTTCCGACATTTGTGACGAGTTGGGTATGAGGTGCCAGCTGTGTGCCCTTGAGCTGGCACTGCACACACACACACACACACACAAACACACACACACACACACACACACACACACACACACACATGCGCAACGAATCATGCAAGCAAACAACAACATGAATATTTAAAAGACATCCTACTTCCTCATGTTGTGGCCAGAGGTGTTTATTTACTTTACTATAGAAAGTACCAAGTGTGTATGGCGGGTGGGGGTTGGGTTTTGAAATATTTATGCAGGGGTCTCAAACTTATGGTCCGTCGTTGGGAGTGCTTCTGGCTTCCCAGCATGCTTTGCAGCAAGTTGTTGTAAAAAGTTGCTAAAGTTACATGTTCAGAGTTGACACCCACTAGTCGCAGTAGTTGCCCTGCGCCCTGCATAGCAACAAGTGTCCACTTGTTGCTATGCGATGGTTATAGCGTTACAGTTGTCCCTTGTTTATCGCGGTTAATTGGTTCCAGACCCGGCCGCGATAAGTGAATTTCCGTGAAGTAGGATTCAATATTGGTAAATGGAATGTTGTTGTAGTTAGAGCATAGAAAACCTGTTTACTACTTTCTAAATACGTGTTTTAACATTATTAGAGCCCTGTGGACATGAAATAACACCCCAATTGTCACTTTTACACTCCTATTATTCTTTGCTTACATCACATTGTGCAGGCTATGGGATCACTGCAGGGACATACAGTAACAGATGGCCGCCGCTAGCATAGCATGCTTGCGAGATAAATAGTTAGCCTCTCCAATTTGCTTATTCTGAACTTAGTGTTTCAAACGGAGTGGGGAAGAAGGACAAAGAAGCCAAAAACTTAGCACTTGCCAGCATTATTCAACTGGATTCTTATTTATGAAGTCGTACTTGTTGAGCGTACGTGAACATGTTATTTTCATTGATTTAGTTGATGAATGACTTTTGTTGAGACGAAATGATTAAAATAAAGATGTAAACCTGTCTATAACTTGCACTGCATATTGGAGTAGCTGTCTTATTTTGCACAAACAGGGCATCACTGGAAAAGAAGCATGAGGTGTTCCTTACACGTTAGTTTAAAGGAAGAGCTGCTGCCAGTGTCGGTGTCGGTAATAAAGTGCTGGACATTGTCGGTGAATGGGTAATAAAGCCAATATTGAGCATCTCTAAATATGTGTTACAGTGCACTTGAAGCATCACTCGCTCTTAAAATTCATATATTATATAGATCAGGGGTCACCAACCCGTCGATTACGAGCAACTGGTCGATCTTTGGGACTTTGCCGGTCGATTGTGAGAATATTGGGAAAAAAAAATGTGTTATTACATCAGTGCCCTCCCCTCCCGGAGAGCGACAAACAGGCACCTCAAAATGAAGGCACAAATATAACTCCATAGATGTGCACTTCCAAAAAAACCTTAGAGCCGCAGCTCGTTCAAGCTGCATTGACCAGTCTGTCTCTTCTCACCATCGCTCGCCCACGACACTGAGCAAACACAGAGCTGATGCCACAAGCCCGACCCCGACCCTGATCCCGACCCCGACAAAGATCCACAAAAGTAGGCGTGACCAAAGATCTTGCGCATGTTTACGGCCGAGACCAGGAATCTCGGTCTCAGAAAGGTTGTTGGCCACTGATCTAGATGATACATTTCAGGGTACAGATTCCATTTGCGTGGTGGTAAAGACGTCCTCCATCATACATGCTGCTATTAGACATAGCAAAGATAATTACAGCCACTTTTTGGTGCCTCTTGAAGAGGTGCAACATTTATTTATTCAAGTGGAAGACATAATTGGGGGATGGCATCCATTAGAGCGGAGGCCGCTATTACAGGAAATACAGTATCGTCATATGAATCTGACACACCTGAAGTTTAAGTTGGTGAAAATAATTACTTTCACTCTGTGTGCTTAGGGACTCAAGACGGCAAACAACATCTGTTCTAAAATCCAGCAAGGGACCTTTTTTTGTGGCATCTCTTCCCCTCCGCTGATAACACTCACTAATGAAGGCATAACATGCCTCAAAGCTGTCCCTAATCAGATGGTGTGTGCTCCAAAAGCTGCGTGTGACCCAAACCAGCCAGATGCACGCGCAAACACATGCATGACAGGGAAGAAGACGACGGGGATGGAGTGAGCGAGGGCGAGGAAAAGAAAGTTGAAAAGCAGAGCAAATTGGGCCGCTTGTTTCTTCCGAGCGCCTCTGACAGCTCAGCGTGGGTGACGGAGCCACTTCCTCTCTCGCTCTTCTTGTGTGTCTACCTCGCTCGCTCTCTCTGATTACCTCTTTCAGGCGGAGGAGAGAGGCAAGACGAGAGATGCAGGAAGAAGCTCGTTTCCACGGTGATGGCGGATGAAAGGGAACGAGGTACGTTGTGCTTGGATGCACATCTCCGCGCGTTTTCTTGCTACTTTTCCCACCATTTTTCTGCGTGTTCATCCTCAAGCGCACACAGTCACCCCCCTTTTCTTGCCAAAACACTTTTCTGTTCCAAATGCTCTCATCACATACCCTTAGGTTGAGTCCCTCCATTAAAAAAATAGACACTTAATGCAGTACAGCTTTTTAGGAAGACTTTTAGAATGCTTTTCAAGGAACCGAAATCTGAATAATATCTTAAAGCAAGGGTGCATCTTTCCAAAGTGTCAGTTGGTAAATTGGTATTCACTGACACACAAAGAAAAGCCTTATTACTGTATACCATGAGGGTATGTACAGTATTTTCATTGATCCTGGCTGCCTCTACAGAAGGCCCAACCCTGTAAAGACCAATCATTAGCAGGCTAGCCTCGAACATGCAGCAGAAAGACATGCCCTACACATGCCAGAAATGACTTTGAACGGTAAACGATCTTCACCCCAGTCAAAGAGTGTTCAAACTAGCCTTTTCTAGTGCATATTAATGTTTCATTCATTAATATTTCATTTGGTTGAGAATATCTGTTGAGTTTCCGATATCTAACCAAACTTGTGTGTGGCTCATTCTCCTGTAGGGGGTACCAACACGGCATGATATAGCAAGGAAAAATCGGTTATTTTCTAACAGATTTACAGTACATATGAAAATGAAGTATCGCTTATTCTGTTTCAGCTTGTGAAGAAAAACCACAATGATGTCACATTTTGGTACATTTCATGGCAGCAGGACACTTTTTACTGAAAAAAATGCTCCAATTTATTAACTTATTGTTTTGATAAATGCTTGATTTGCACTTTGCATGAGTAAAGAAATAAGATTTAGGTCAAAGGTTTTGAAAAAAACCTATTTTGACATTTTTACATGTGCTTGAGTGTGAAGTGGCTCACCATTTCTTTAGTTTTTCTGTGCATACACATAAACAGTCATGGAAAAAGGATATTGTGCATGCTATTACAATTTGTTCACAGCTTCCAGGATGTGACGTAATGCCGACGTCATTTGACGTCACACAGAGCGAGTGGATGCACTCCTTGCAAAACTCAGCACTGTGGTCTGAGCTTTGTTAGTTAGCACAAGAGTAACACACTTCACCTTCCGCGGAAACATGATGTAAAACAATAGTTCCCCAAGGTGTATTGAAAACCGAATCGTAATGCGTACCATGGATATTTCTGATTTTGAATCAGTGTCACTTTTGTTACTGTCTGAAAATTGACAAAACAACCGGAGAAATAACTCTGAAGTTCACACTGTGTGTCAATGCAGACGCCAATTCACTTTTAGTTACATGGTGGACGGACTATGCTGTTTACATCAACGAAGCATAACGTTTTGTCGAAGTTTGGTCAAAGAACATGTCTTGGATGCAGCGAAATGCGTTTGGTGCACAATGAGGTGTTATAGTTTGGGAATCACAGCAGCTGAAACGTAACTTCCACCATTTTGTATTATTGCTTTCATGATAATTGTGACATATGTTTGCATGAATGTGCAAACGGGCTAAAATTGACATCAGATTGTGTTTTATACACAACAGTCTCAAAGAAAGCATTCAACACAGTTTCCACTATCGCAGGGGTCGGCAACCCGTGACTCTTCAGCCTCCTTGTTGCGGCTCCCTCTGCTGAGTTTGGTGACACCGAAGTAGGAGAAATGTGCATTTTCGAAAAGAATGTGAAATATCCGACTCACCGCAGGTCGGTGAATGCATCTAGACTGCATTGTGACTGCTGATTGGATGAGCAAGGGAAGGGAAGGTAGGCTAGTGTATGCAGTGGGTCTCCCAGGAGAGAAAACAGGTGAGGGAGTTGATGTGTTTCATGTTGAGAAGCGTGCTGTAGCTATACCTATACACGCGCTGTAGCTATACATGCTAATCGCCGAGGTGGTGTACCGTGAGGGCTGACTGTGCATCGACCTCATGTGACTGCTGTGAAGCGGGCCGGACCCCTCGACGGCAACCGCAGAACAATACATGCTTTCACTTTTACGTCTCCAAATACCAGTCCTTACATTTGTCGCTTTTGGGAATATAAGTCACCAAAAGGGTTTGGAAAGTCACCAGATTTGGCGAGAAAATGGCCAAGTTGGCAAAACATCACATGGGAAGGAGGGGGAAGCTTTCACAGATGGAGAATACAGTACATGAAAGAATTGTTCATACAAATATCAGAGCATCCACTCTCCGAATTAAAAAATAAACAAGAAATGACGAGCATGCCTCTCTCTGCAGAGATAGCCAAGGACAGGAACAATAGAATGGTCATCGATGACAATTCAGCGTAGTCGTAAACGCGATGGAGGAAACAACACTCATATGCACAAATGTGAACTGAGCTTTTTTTTAAATGTTAAAGCTGGCTACATTTTGTTTTCATTTTAAACAAATACGGGGAACCACCGCGTTATCCCATTTTGATTAGTCTGTGTTCCTTCAGTCACAAAAAGCATCTGACTTTCCGTCCACCCGTTCTTGTCAGCCACTTCCACCCTGGCTTTCATCTTTCTCCTCACTCCAGCCATTCAGTTTGTCGTTTTCTCCCCCAATCATTTGACTCTCAGGGCTCCGTCAAAGAACATTTATCGCCCTCTCTCCTGCACCCTCATTTCCACCTGTGATAGTTCCCTTTTTTTAAGACTCCCTTGACTAAGACTCTCGGAAAGACTTCATTTATTTGGCATAGCTTCAGAGGTTTTCCTTTGTGACAATTTTCTGAAACAGTCTGGTCCATCAGTGCTATGCGTTGACTCTTCCTGCTTGTCACTACCACTGTCTGTTTCTTTATTAGCACAAATTCTTCATCTTCTCAACCCCTCACACAATATTCCCACGCAGAGAATTAACAACGAACACATCACAATACTTCACAATATTGGATGACAAGAAAAGAAACGACCACCAACACTAATTGAAGTGTGGCGGTGTTGAGACACTGACAATATACTGTATAAGCGTGGTTCTTCCTTCTCTTCTCTTTCAGTCCCCAGCATGTGATGATGGCCCTGTCTCCATCTTGATCCTCTTTTCTCACCCCTTGCAACACTTTCTCTCCCTCATTTATTTAACACGATCATTTAGACAAGCTGTCTCAATCTTTACCCAGCCCGCCTTCCTGCCTTCTCCATCAGTTAGTTGATTATTTTTATCAGAGACATGGACAGCACCCCACATCGTGACTGATTGCCTATTTCCAATTCATTCCGTTCTCATCCTCCCTCCTTCTTTGGTGCTTCTTTCTGCCACCTGGGCGATCGTTTTGCTCCTGTCTCTCCCTCTAGCTCTCCTTTTTAAACCTACACCTCTCTATTACCAGGTGATCTCCAGCGTGGTCAAACACTCCCCAGGGATTCATCACAAACGAAGGCCGTGCATGGCTCATCCATCATTTGGCAGCTCCCCCCCCCCCCCCCCCCCCCCCCCCCCCCCCCCACACACACACATTGTTCCAAGTGCTTCATTCATTCACATTTGGCTCTGCTCATTCCAACCCCTTCCATCCATCCCTGCTCATTTCCAGGCTTGCTGTGTTCATGCATCACCTTAGCACACCTGCACAAATAAAAACGTTCAGCAGGAAAGAAACCACCCACAAACATTGTTTGTGTTGCATTTACGTGTGTGTGTGTGTGTGTGTGTGTGTGTATGTATGTTGATAATCATCACAGCCAATTTACACTTGGCTTAATTAGGGCTGACTACAAATTACAATTGAGATAATCACACAAATGTCTGTAGTTAACTTTGAATAATCAGAAATGAACTGAGCATCTTCCACCAAATATACACTGGACAAATATGCTGCTTTAATGTGTGTACAGTATGTGTTTATTGAGTGGTGCGTGCGAGATACACACATTCACACGCGCACACACACACACACACACGTTACCCATGTGTGTTATGACTCGTGGGATGTTGTTTTTGTATTTAGAGACAGTGTATGTTATTAGATAATCGCGGCTAATGTTGATGAGAAATATGTGTGAGTTGTGGTGACGTGTGCTTTATCATCTCATGAAGTCATAGAATCAATCAGTTGTATGTGAAAATAGCGTGTACTGTAATGTAAGGATGGATGCCTATATCTAGGGCTGCGACTGACAATTCTTTTCTTAGTAGATTAATCTGAGGCTTGTTGTTTCGATTAATCGAGTAATCGGTTAGGCCCTCGACGGAACAAATCAATATGAACCCAACAAAAACAGATAGCTGTTTGGTCCACAACACATCGGAAAAGAGACAAAAATGTCGATGACTGTTTTCCAAAATCAGAGCAGATGTGTGTGAATATCTTGTTTTGCCTGAGACACAAAGATAACAAGTCTGCTTTCATGGATGACTCAGGAAATTATAAAACATTCACATTTGAGAGGCTGAAATCACGGAATATTTACAATTTTAAATGAAAAAATGATTAATCATAAAAAATAATTAAAAGTACCGAAATATTTGTCGATTAATTGGATAATTGATTAATCATCAATTCATCGATTAATCGTTGCAGTTCCACACTCATGTACAATAAAACAGCACAATTTATGCCTTGCATTCAAACCAAACCAAATCATTAGGAACCAAACACAAACATTTAATGGTTTGGTCCACAACATATCAGAAAAAAGAAAACACAAAGTGTGCCTAAAACACAAAGAAATAGGCTTCCATTACTAAATACCAAAAGTTGTCGATTAATTGGATAATCCATTAATCACTCATTGGTTAATTATTGCAGCTCTACCTATATGTTTTCATGACTCTTGTGTGACAGTAGAACAAACTATGAGGGTGTGCTGCAGTGTGTACACATGAGCGCTTTTATACAAGGACCAGTGCATACCTAATGTTACACCCTCTCACCCCCCACCCCACTCTGTCCACCAGTCAGACTCAGAGATGTCCATTTCCTGTCAATTTATGAAGCTTTTATGAATTATAACAGTGTGAGGACCACACAGACTCAGAATGAGGAGGCCAGGCGGCCAAAATAACGGAACAACAACACAACTGTCATTCACTACAATTATGTGTTAGTATATGACTGAGCACATTCTCATCTGTATGCCATTTTGCATGAGAGCCAGAACATTCTTGTGCATGTGTGTGTGTGCACTGACATTGTGCTGACATTGTGTTAACTTGCTGTATTGCCCCCACTGCTCTGTTTATGTGATAGCTTGGGAATATCCTTGAATTTGTCTATTTACTCATCCAATTACAAGCGTGTGAGAGACTGTGTGTGTGTGTGTGTGTGCGTGTGTGTCAGTAGATCCTCAGACCTGCACCATCTGGCCTTGTAATAGCCTCCTATGCCCCCCAGAATGAGATGGTTATGTTTGGCTGCACACAAAAGATACACACACACACAGGTTTCATCTGGAGGCAATGTAAAGTTGACTTGCTCCAATGCAGAAAATGATCAGAAGACAGCTCAAAGTCAAATCATCTGCAGGAAATTACAATGTGCCAAGTGAGGGTGAAGGATTACAAACTTTTATGTGTAGCCTGCCTGCGAGGAGGAAAACAGCTCAGAAAATATAATATTCCAAGCAGATATCAAGGAAAATATTGCAACAAGCTATTGCAGTTCAGGAAATACCCTCTAGCCTGAAATAACCTTTTATGTTGCGAAAGAGAAAACAACTGTAGGCCAGCAAATGTCCATATTATGGAAGGTAGAAAAATCCATAACACTCTAAGGTGGTTATGTTGTATATGAGTCAGCTTCCATGCGTGTTACATGAACCCTCTACAGAGTAAGTAATATGAACTGCCTCCAACTGGAAAATGCCCCATCTAAACATCATATTGCATCCACATTAAAAGGACATTGTCAAGTTAATACACCCAAGAATCCAAAATGTGGTTTCTAGTAGTCAAGGTAATACTTGCTGTCATATCATATGCTTTAATTTAAATAAAATAATCTCAAATGAAACTGTACTTCTTTAAGTTGATCCATTTATCTTTCCTGTCTTCTCGGGTTATTCCGAGCCTGCTGTGATGGATTCACTTTCTGTTTAGTTCTCCTTTGATCGCTGAAGGCCATCTAATTTAAATGCCGCCGCATTTTTTTTTTTTTTTTTTTTTTGCAGTTTGGTTATTCTTTCCCCCACGCCGTCACAAGCTAGTCGTCGTCAGGTGTGACTGCAGGGCGATGGGTTTGGAGCGAGCCCTTTGAGTTGCAAGTAAAAGCCTTATTAAATAGAGATGTCAAAACACAAGATTAAACACTGTGCTTGTCACGCTATACATAATACAAGGCCATCCATTTTCCATGCAACTTATTCTGTGCAGGATCACACATGCTGCGAGGCTGGAGCCGATCTGAGCTGAGAGGAGGGGGCACACGCTGGACCCATCGCTTGTCAATCAAAGGGCTAATGCATAGAGACAGACATTCACACTCACGTTCACACCTTCATTTAACCTAACATACCCCCGTGGGGTGTTCTAAGTTTTTCACATAGCCCCCCCCCCCAAAGCTGTGTTTTGGAAGGGATGCAAGCCTACATGCGATTATTAGACACATGATTGCATGCAAAGGTGGATGTTTTGCAGAGCGCATTGAGCCGTGTGAGAAATTTCAAGTCGACCCGACTTAAGGGGTCGAACTTTGAGGTTTAATATTAGCACGATTTCCGGTGTTTTTGTCAGAAATCCACAAACAATGTGTCTCATGTTGAGCTGCTACAATTCATCGATGATTTATTGATTATCCAGTTAATCGACAACTATTTCGGTATTTGATTCATCGTTTTTTACATTTAAAAATGTAAATATCCCCTGATTTCAGACTCTGAAGTGTGAATATTTTTGAACTTCCCTATTCAGCAATGAAAGCAGACCTATTATCTTTGAGTTTTAGTCAAAACAAGATATTCACACACATCAGCTTTGGCTTGGGAAAACAGTGATGGACATTTTTGCCTCTTTTCTGATGTGTTGCGGTCCAGACCACTAACTGTTTGTTTTGTCCATCTAGGGCAGGGGTCAAGAACCTTTTTGGCTAAGAGGGCCATGAAAACCACGTATTTTAAATTGTATTTCTGTGAGCGCCATATAATATTTTTTAACATTGAATACAACTAAATGCATGCATTTTTAGAATTGTAGAATATAATCATTGTCTGAATTGACTATTTGTAATAATGTTGTTATATTGAAGCTAACCAATAATAATATTAAAATAGTTCTTACCATTAATACGACTTCTGGTGCTGCATGGTTTTGCACGGTACTCCTCGTCTTTCTTTCTTTTCGCCATCTTCTTTGTCAAACCTCTGATAGCGCCTAACTGATGACTCGATTAATCAAAACAAGCTTCAGATTAATAATGGTTAGCTGCAGCCCTAGTCTCGTGAAAACATTTGTCGGTCCTGATGTTTGCACATGAATGTACATGGTTTGCGACGATGGGAGGAAATGGGGGAGTCACACAAAGAGAGGACATGGAGACTCCACACAAGAAAACCAAAACCCAGTGCCACCCATTCATGACAGTGCAGGACATTATACAACTGAAATCTTGGGTCATGACATGAAAATAACTTTCTCCCAATGGACGATGTTTCTACCTGAAAAAAACAAAAGTGAAGACAGAGCAATCGCGATCCCTGTTGGCTGGGTGCACCACATGCCTGTTGACCATGACCACGTCCACACAAACACAGGTGTTCACATATAAAATACATTTTAGGTGACTAAAAACTGTCTGAAGCGTGATATTGATTTGTATGATTCCCTATGCCACTGTGGTTTATGTGTTTTTTTTTTAAATCACTATCCCGGCCGGGGCTTCTTATGGTTAAGGGGTTCTAGCACCACCAGTTGTTGTGGTGTTCACTTTAATCTGTTCTGCATTTTTAAAACATAGCCTAAAACAGAATACGAGATATACGGCTTGTCCCCATTAGAGTCACAGGAGAGCTGGGGCCCATATCCCAGTTGATTTTTGGGAAAGAGGGGGGTGCACACTGGACTGGTCACCAGTCAATCACAGGATGCAAAAGACAAACAATCATTCACACTCACATATGGGCAATTTAGAGGAGTATCCAATTAACCTAACATGCGTGTTTGGGGCATGTGGGAGTAAACCAACGCAAGCATGGGGCAGAGATGTTCCAACGGAGGTCCCTGTTAAGCCCTAAACATCCAGATATAATGAAAGACATACTGGATGTTGTTGTCGCCAGATATTCTGCAAGTGGAGTGTCAGCAACAGTGTGTCGGTGGTGCAGCTGTGTGAGTTTGTACCTGCAGCTACAACCAAACAAGGATGAACAGCAGGCTGCTCTGTGGTAGGGGGCTGATTCACAGGGATTAGGCTCACACACACACACATGCACACATTTCACTTGGCGTTACAGGACAAGAACAGAGGAGATGAACACACAAACGGAACAAACACAAGCAAGTACACGCACACACACACACACACATAGGTCATCCAGACTGGTCACGTACCTTCCAGACAGCAGGTCCGCCAGAGGCCGGAGTGCGTCATCACCTCCTCGTTCTTGCGGCTAGTGTCGTTGTCGTTGTTGCTCTTGACACGGCAGACCCCCCGCGAGTACAGCCAGTAGTCGGTACCCACAGCGATGGTCATGAGGCTGAAGGCGGCGAACGCGCCCACCGTCGTCACGAGCATCTGGACGCCGCGGTCACACATCAGCATCTTCATATAGGCGGTTCCTGTTTTTGGGCTTAATCTGTGTTCACCTCCGCGCTTTTGTTCGTAAATTCAACAGACGGGCGTGTAAGCAGACATGTCGGCTACTATGGAAGTGTTTTTAGTGAGGGATGGAGCGGACTAGGTTGGATGGCAAAGGGCGGCGCATCGAAAAAGGCGCACACACACACCGGAGAGCTTTAACGACCACCGGTTGTCGTCGACTAAAGCACACACTCGCTCGCCTCACTCAGCCCAAAAGACGCCACATTGTCTGCCTTCTCTCGTCATTTATTCCCTTTACGACCCGGAGTTAGCTGCTGCTAACTCAGCTAGTAGCCGGCAGCTTTACCATTTCCTAACAGAAGAATATATCGTACAGCACCGAATTATAGCACTCCTTGTTGTCCTTTCCGAGTCTATATAGAGTTAGGTATGGTGGAAGTGGAGCAGGTTTCGTCGTGCTTTACACTCACTGACATGTTCTTCCTCTAAATCCAGCGTCCACTCTTCTCTGTTAAAAGAGGCACCAAAATGGAGACGTCTTCTCCGGGCAACGCAGGGGGCTGCATGTATTCCCGCTGGAGGACTGACAAAGAAACGTGCCTGTTGGTATAAATGAAAGAAAGAAAAAAAAAACAGTGACAGCCGTCGCCTCCTCCTAGTCCTCGTCCTCCCCCTCTTCTTCTTGTTCTTCCTCCTCCCCTCTGCCCAACCAACACAAACTAAAACTAACCGCGCGTCTCCTCAAAGTCCGCCCGGGGCTGAGCCACTCTCTCTTGATTGGCCAACTGAGTGAAAATGTGCTCTACTAGCCAATCACGTGCGAGCTAGCTTCATTGTTCCGCCCATTAGAGCAAAACTATAAAACCCAGCCAGGAGGAGGGGACGGAACAGTGAGTTTGACTGAAAACAGGCCACTTGGATGATTTTTTTTGTGTGTTACTCGTGAAGAAAAATTGGACCTTCGGCGAGAATCGTGACCATATATTCCTCCCAAAGCAGCAAAGTGCGCATTTGACGCTTCTGCCGCGCCCCTTGCCGGAGGCGTCAGATTCTGCCGCATGCGTCTGGAGAGCTGTCCGCGGTGCTGAATGTAGCGAAGGAAGAGCGCACTCTGTTCTACCCGGTACCGGCAAAGAGAGAGAGAACTAGAGAGAGAGAGAGAGAGAGAGAGAGAGAGAGAGAGAGAGAGAGAGAGAGAGAGAGAGAGAGAGAGACAAGCGATGCATGAAGAATCGCACCCGGGAGAGAAGCAGAAACGCCACTTAAAGAGCCACGGACCGTTTTAATGATTCCACTCCTGCATGGCGGCCTCCACACATGGCGGTCTGAGCTTCACAGTTCAGTTAACATGGTCACAGTGTTATTGTGTGCGTGAGTGTGTGTGTGTACGCCACAGGCAGTTCAACAGGGCAGTCTTAAGCTCAATGCATTGGAAGCTACATACAAATAACAATTCTACACAAAACAACGTGTCAGTACAAACTTGCTGCAGTGCAAACTCAAAAGTGGAATTCCCTGAAGTTGTACAATGCAGAATTCGAAATACATGCCTTGAAAGTCGTGCAAGACAACTTTACTTCAGTATACCATCCCAATATATTTGATCATGTGCGTCGTCGCAAAAGCCAAGATGGCTTCTTTTGTAGTTTTTAAATGTTCTTTTTTTCCTAAACATCTTTTGTGATTGTTAGCATGTTAAACAGTGGTATGCATCTGCGACTCAAGTCACCCTCACTATCACGCCTTTGTCAGTTTTATGATCGTGCCAAACACTGAAACACAGATTATATCATTCTATTATTAGAGTGCCGTCCCATATTGTGTTTGCCCTTCGACCATGTGGTGTACAACCGTTCTCCACCAACAGCTGCATACAGAAAAATGTATACCGGTAAATCTTTATAAAACTGAAAATGTTTTTATTTGGCAAATAACACACAAACAACTAAATAGTCATTTTTTCCCTAAACGCGTAATAACCAAGTAACAGCTTGCAAACACATTTTATGTTGAAGAGTACATCTTAAAATCATGATAATGTGCATGACTATTTTTTGTTTTTCTGTAAAACAGTCGTTTTTAAAACTCACATTAGCATAAAAACTATTATGATTATGGTAATTACATGCTATGCTATTTTTTTCTTGCTACCTTTATTGAGGTATATATTTATTGATGTACAGTATATATACAGCATTCATATTTTTATTTACACAGTATGACTTTAAAACCTTCTTGTAATGGCCTCCTGTGGGTAGTCTTTCGTTGAATTTTTTACAATATGTCGTGGACACCCCTGCCTTGTAGAGGTCGGACATGATTGGTTGAAATATCTACTGAAAAATAGGACGTTTCGACAAGTATCCCTCAAAACAGTGACCTTGCCGCACCAATATCCACATGAGACCGTGTCCCCTTTCCCGTTACAAACATACAAATACGCTTAGCTGTCGATCTGACTCAGCATTTTAGAGCTTTGAGTAAAGGACTGACTGAAACACTAACTTCCAGACGATGCACTGACTGACAGCGGCTGTCACACCGCGGAGGAAACAGGGGGAATTTAAAGGATCAAAAAACACAGAGGAAGGAGGGAAAGTGAAAAGAGAGGGATTACAGATATATAAATGCAGGAGCATATCAACAGAGGGGGAGCACTGACAGGTCCTATCACCCTTGTAATGTGTGTGTGTGTGTGTGTGTGTTTGAGGTCCTAGCTGCCCGCCTTATCTCACGAGAACACTCATTAACATAGAAATGACTTCAGGGGAAAAAAAAGCATGGCTTCCCACCTCTAGTGAGAGACAGGCGGGTGGGAAGTTGAAGGAGTGACAGCGAGGTGGAGAGACAGGAAGGAGGATATGAGGAATGCATGAGGAAAGAGGAGTGGATAAGGGGGAGTAGCAGCAGGGGTGATGGAAGTATGGGGGGAGACAATGGAGCTAAGTTGAAAGTTGAAAGAGCGGCCCCTAGAGTACATTTAATGTGTACATCACACTATCAGCAAGGGGACACACATCCTTATCGAATGCTGTCATCAGTGGTAAGACCACGACAAGTTAACTGGCAGGAAAAGAAAACACATGATTCAAATATAAGACAACAAAAAATGTTTATACAGTAAATGTGTTTGGAGTAATAGGAATTTGTGGATTTTTGGTTAAAAAATTCTTCTTATTATTTTTGTGCAGAAAGCACATCTGATTCACCGCAAGTCGGTAATAATTTACAAATACATCATATTACAGGTGAAATGTACAGCATACATGCACTACTGTTTAAAAAAGCCCACCACTTTTACATATTCACGTCTTTACGCTTCACTCATGTTTTTTTTGTCAAATGTTGACATTTCACACTTTGTTCCGCAAACCTCGAATGCACCATAGTTGCGTGAACCTTACATATTTCTCCGATCCCATCCGTTCATGGATCGTCTTTCATTATCATTCATTAGTGGCGAGTGCCTGTGCATCTTATAGTTTAAAATGTGTCCAATCAGTGTGTACTGAAGTGAGATGGGGGCAGGTTGTGGAGCCGAATCTAATCTAATAACTACAGCTGTCACTTGTATTGCAAATGCTGAACCGAAATCAGAGCAGAAGGTCAACGCCAAGGTAGCAGGAGGGTTCCAAGGGGGAGGAGCGAGCCGTGTGTCAAAAATAAACATTTTTCTTCCCGTATTTCCGTAAATATGTCTGACTGATTGTATGATGTCATGTAAAATGTAATTATTTGGGCAAATGTTGCATTCGCAGATGACCTTGTGTAACGTTCGGTCCACTCTAGCTGCCGTAGATGGAAGCATTACGTCTAAACCAACATTGACACAGTCTCCCTTCCTTTCTTCCTTCCTTCTCCCTGGCCTGGTTCTTGAAGAGAGGAGGACTGCAGGCTTGATGCTCAGTGAGCTGGAACCTTCTCACGCCTCAGGCCAGCGCTCTGAGACCGTGAGGCGGAGGAGGAGGAGGAACAAGTACTCGAGTAAACCACAGAGAGACCAGACAGTGAAAGATAAACTGCTTGCAGGAGGAAGATGACTGACATTACAAATACACTGCAATGACTGATCTCCAGGAGGTCAATTGCTTTTGTGCATTGACAGCAGTGTGCAGGAATACTGTGCACGGTATAGTCTAATTCGGCGTGTACATGTGTCAGTCCAGTGTTGGTGTGTGTGTGTGTGTGTGTGTGTGTGTGTGTGTGTGTGTTTTACCAGATGGGAATGACTCCAGGGCAGAGGGAGGACATATGGTGATGTGGCATGATTCTGGCGTGATGCTAATATGTCAAAGCTGTGATTTATGGCTTTCATGGCCAGAGACATGGCCCCGGGACACAATGTGTACGTATTTGTGTGTATACAGTATGTGGTTGGAGGGGCTGTCATCTCATCAGTGGGGGGCTTCGGCTGGACACTTTATTAGGTACCGGGCATGATTACTTTGTAGAATTTTGATGTAGCTTTTGCAGTGGAACAATAATGTGCACAGTAAACACGTTAGTCAGCACTTACTTAGATTCCAAAAAACAAATGTAAATAATTGTAAGACACACCAGATTTATCGAGGATTTGTATAATCGTATTTGCTCACATGACATTGATCTTTGGAAGAATGCTTTAAAGCAGGGGTTCTCAGCTTTATGCATTCCCACATAGTATCGGTATTTGGGACCGAGCATGAGGTGAAAGAAAAACGGCAAAAATACAGGATGGTAGTTTGCGCAGCGTGGGAGAAAGTCAGACGGTGCGTTCAAAGACCGTCGAACAAAGTGGGGCGGCTCGGCGCTCGCAACAAACAACATAAACATGCAAAAACTGGGATTTTTAACTTTATATATTATTATTTTTTTAAATAATGGCCTGTATTTGCATTAATTTCAATGGAGTTATTTACAATTTATAAAAAAAAAAGTGTTTTTTTTTTTTTTTTAAATCATTGCAACTGAAAGCTGCTTCGAATGACTAAACTGCAACAAGTACCAAGCGTTTTGCTCAAGTGCATCCGGGCACTAATTAAGACACGGTTTCTATTATTAGCAGAGGTGACTAATTGAGTATATACAGTAGAGGAGATGAAAGATCATGTGACATGGAAATGAAAAACTGTGCAACTGCATGCGTGCGAGTGTGTGATTAGACAAAAGACTGACATATTGATTAAGAGAAGAAGTGGCGAGTGAATTAACGGTGAAGGCGTACGCGTGATAGAGTGAAACGGTGTGTGTTGCGGCTAATGAAAGTGTCCGCTGGGCTCTGTGTGGGTGAGAGAGAGCGAGAGTGCAAAATAAATCCAATAAGCTTCTTCGTCATGCTCTTGAGCATTTTCTAGATCCGCTGAATGAAATAAATACAATTTTTTTTTTTGCTTTTGTCGCTTTGGTTTCTGCTCTCTCTTTCTATCTTTCCTCCAGTTTGCTGCAGTGCAACAGTCACTCTCATTTGGGTTGCCTTTGCATCCCTCAGAGGTCAGTAAACGTTCCTTGACGTCACTATGTTGACATTAATACCTTTTCCGCTCAATACTACAAAATACGGCTTCATTAGGACTACACACGTCTCACGCTCAATGGAACAATCAAGCTTAGAACCCTGGGCCCAAGGGTTGGACTTGACTGCATAACTGCGGCCCATGACCTGGACCTGTAGGTTTAATGCCCAGGTGTCCCAATACTTCTGCCCATGCAGTTTCAGTGTGTGGTCCATCTGATGTGCTGGTAAATTAAAGTGAGCTATTAGTTGAATATGTTCTATAGTTGTGTGGAGGAGGAGCTGTTCTACAGTGAGGCCAGTGAAGCGTAGCATACAGCAGGTGCACATTATCATCACCAATATGCTCCAAGATATAAAACCCTCCTCCTAATAACACAAGCTACCTCAATAATGATCAAGCCAGGTTATCACATTAGGGGAAATCTCTCCTACACCGAGCTCACATCTAGGCTGACGTTGCTTCATTTGTATATTTACAGTAGGTAACCCTCACACCGTGTCATGTGACTAATAAAACACTCACCAGCCATCTTTCACCATCATCTATCCAATAAGTCAGTGCATCCTTCAAAGCATGCATTCATTCGGGGCCACGGCGTACACTCAGATGACATTAAAACCCAATTTCAGCTCATTAGGTTTCCATTGACAAGGACTGGTATTGCTTATGTTTCTAGACTTTACCGCTGGGTATAATTCAGCAGCTTCATCAACCGATGTGGTCAAATGAAAGCGCACGCATACGTGGACGTGTCAAGCTGCTAGCTCCAAATTAGGCAAGAGATGAGACACGTTCTTTGACAAGAACGAGAGGTGCAATTTAATAAAACCTCCATGCAAGGAGACAAATCGATACAGCAGACGGCTTCAAGATAAAATGTCTGACTATTCATGCTTAAATGTTAACATGTGCGAGGAAGATGATGAAGGGCAGGCTCGCATGCCCAGACACCTAAGGCTATTTGAATCAGGTGATGAGCATGTGGAGCACTTGTTTTAGAGACAAGAGGCCTCTGGCCTCGAGCACATAGTCATGGTAAGTCGGTGTGACATTAATGTGTATTCATATTAGTGAAATCAAATGTAATAATGAACACAAAATATTTTTTGAAAGCGCTTTAACAATACAAACACTATAACACAAGGTTAACATGTAATTCCCTTCAACTATGGGGAAAATAAAAAAATTGCCATTTTTATGCTTGACAATGCTTAATTTAGGCAAAAAAATTGTAACATTTGCATCAATATGCATATTTTTAAACCAGTGATAGGCCGTAATCAACCACAAAACAGCACAATTTATTAATTAATATACAGTAAGTTTGAAAACTCCGCAAAATTGGAACTGCGATGTGGGAAGAGACGACTATATATGTGAAAAAGGCAGGCTAAAGTGAACAACAGCTCTTCTTGGAGCCACACAGTCTGTCGCAGACAGGGTGGACGAACACAGCTCACTAGCATTAAAGCTACAGACACACAAAGCAGCAGGGCTTACTAAAAGCACTTACACACAGTCTCAACTCCAGCATCAAGGACAACATCCGAGACTTATTTTAAAGCGTAGAAAAACAGCATCCTATGGGACCTTTAAGATTCTTCCAGTGTGTGCAGTGAAAAGAGGAAAGAAAAGAGGACAAGAAAGCTTTCAACATAATTTATTATTCTACGATCATAAACGTCACGGTACACATTTTCTTATTGGCAAACTATGGCACAAAACGCAATCTTACTCTTCTTTTTGCAGTCTCCGCAAAGCAAGGATGCCTGGCCCGAATCTATGCGCTGACGTGTGAAAGGATGGCAGTACAGCTCAGGAGAGTTCCCGTTTGGTGGCGAGAGAGCGCAACAGAGGAGGAAAGGAGGAGATTATCAATGAGAGGCTGCAAAGTGGAGAGAAGAGGCGAGAGCAGGCAAAGGAAGAAAAGCTGAAACATGAAAAAGGTCAAGAGGAAAGACAACCGGAAGGTGAAGGCATTAAAAAAATAACAGGGGAACTTAACATTTTAAAGTAATTGTCATTAGAATTCATAGACAGCAATAGTGTATTGCAGTGTATTTACCCTAAACACACAAAAACACCTGTGTGTAGATTCTCCTATCATAATGGAAGACTCTTACCCTGTAGTAGACTATATGTACACACACACTGTACTGTATAATATTTATATAGTTATATGTATATATGTACAACAGATGCACAACATTGCCCTTGTGTAATAGTTACTAATGTGTGGACCATTTTTATCATCAATATCGGACAAACGGACACTTCATATAGGATAAATTCAGATCATATAGCACAAGATATGCACATGCATGCATAGTATACCTCCTAGATTTAACACTAAAGTGTACTTAGATGCGGAATTATACGTCTGATGATGTAAAACACCGAAAAGAACGTGGACGGAACATATTTGTATGTTTTGTACATTCTGCTGCACAATCGGAGAGGCTCCTGCTAAGCTGATGTATGTTCAACTGTACAGTACTTCACATAGCTCATATACAATCCACACACAGTGGTCGGGTGCTAGTAAATGCTTCACGGCTCTCGGCGGCAGGAGTACAGTAGGCGTCATCCTGACTCAGCACAGAAAACTGCCCAAAAACACAACTTTTTAAAAAATTGGATGCAATTTTGAAAAGACCATTTGGAAGACGCGCACCGTCTACTGGGATGCAATACGAGAGCTGCATGAAAAATGCTGTCGTTGCAAAGACGACATTGCTCAGTTGTGATTGACGCCGTCAGAGGCGTATGACATTGTGACGGTTAGGAAATGAGGCGACCATAATATTCAAAACCCCGTTAAGTACAGGTATGATCTTGCACACTTCTACACGAGGAACATTAACATGACACTTGTGGCTTGACTAATTTCATTGTTTTTTTGTATACTTGTTGTGCAAGGAGAGTGTTTCTATCTTCACTTGTATACGAACATGTTTCTACAAATGTCGCATTGACCCGAATATAAGACAATCCTTTTTAAAAAATACATTTCTGAAGAAAAAATGTATGAAAAGAATATGATACTTCTTAGCTGCCTGACATTTGTTTGGTGAATCTGCTTCATTGACTCATTATATTAAACCCGGGAGAAGCAATTTCAGTAGAAATTGCGTGTGAATACTGAAATAGCCTAAACATGTGTTGAAATCTATTCAGAGACCGAGGATCGAACCAGCAACCATGAGGTTGGGCGATGGCCACTCTAACACCTGAGCCATGCCACCATGTACAGAATAGGTGGAATATTACATGTAATGTTAAATGTTGAATGGTTTTACATCGATACGGGGCGACAATCAAATTGTCCATTTTCAATACCAAAATAAAACTTTGAATTATGGAAAATGTAAAAATTTGAGAAAAGGCTCGACAGATAAGCCTACACGTCCTGAATCAGCTCAACATTTTGATTTGCAACGGTTGGAACCGGTCGAAAAATGTGGGAGCAGTTAGTGGACGAAAACGGAGGAATTTGAAACGTAAAAACGGCCAATTATTGTTGAAATGTATAAATCTGTTGAACCATTACACGAGGACTGAGGATCGAACCAGCAACCACCGGGTTGAGAGACGACCAGTCTACCACCCGAGCCATGTCAGCCTGTAGAATAAAGGGTATTTTACCGTAAGGTAAAATTATTTTTATCAGTAGGGTGCACCATTGAATTTGTCCGTTTGTTTTGAGCAGACTAAAAATTGTGCATTTTGAAACAGAAATTAAAAACGCAGATTGACTGTTGAAATAATATAATGATAATAAATATAAATTCAATGATTGGATCGAGGATCGAACCAGCAGCAGTCAGGTTAAGAGACGACCAATCTACCACCTGAGCTATGTCACCCGCTAGAATACAATGTTACAGTCAGAAAATGATTTTTCACCATTAGGGAGCACCTTTTCATTTTTCCATTTGTTTTTAGCAGACTAAAAACAGCGAAATTTGAAATGCTGGAAAGTAAAAATGCACACTGATTCTTGAAATGTATAAATAAGTTGATGATTACACGATGACTGAGGATCGAGCCAGCAACCATCGGGTAAATTAAAGCAGAATGTTTCAGTAATGAATGGAAAATGTAAAATTATGTTCCACCAGTAGGGGGTGCCAAATAAATTGCCCATTCATTTTCAATGGGGAAAAAATATGAAATTACAGTAAATGGGGGAATTTGTGTAAAAGTCCTGATACTGTTACTGGTGTGTGTGTGAGTGAATGGAAGAAAAGCTTGGGGATAAGTGGTTTGGCGCCACCTGTTTTGTTTGCATGTGTGAATCTGTAGACCCGGGATATAAGATGATCCATCTTATTTGAGGGGAAAAATGCTGTCTTACATTCCAGTCAGTACTGTAAATGGATTTAGTGTTACGCTATCGTTGTAGATGGCACACATATTGCGACACTACTGTATCTGTTGTGTGAATGCCTCCTCAAAAGTCAGCATTATTCTTTTTTTGAAGAGAGTGTACAGTATGTGTGCGGGCTCTCATTGTACGGTATTGTGCACGCGTACCTCCAGTAATACTGTAGCCTGTAAGTGCATATTTTCACTTTGCAAAAATGATAACTACTGTACGTGTGTGTGCCACGTATGAAAGCTGTGCGCCTCCAGGAGACGACGCTGACATTGTGCGGCGTGTTTCACATCACCTAATAATTGCAAGTCTCACTGATGGCTAGTGCGGCATGTATGGCAAGGTATAAACAACAGCAGAGTGGAGTGCAGCGGGCATGCTGGCATTATAATGTGGTTGGAAGCTGCAGGGCAGATCTGCTGAATTTGAAATAATGCACTTTATCCAAGGCGGCCTTGATTTCTGCATCTTCCAAACGCCACTTAGTTAGTCAATATGCGCATATGTTTATGCACGCACTCACAAATGTGTTCAGGGGGAGGACTCAGCAGCCTTGCTGATGTTATTGCTGTTTGCAAAACGGCTCATTTGGGAGTTGTCAAAGCGTCTCCTCAGCCGCTGCGTGCGTGCACAGGCGCGCCCAATTGGCGACCGCCACGACCTTTTGACATCACATCATTTGCGGCTCCCCAGTGGGGCCTCGACAGAAGCGAGGATTACAGAGCAAATGGAAATAATTAAAAGAGGAGGGGCGAGGTGGGGAAGGTTCCACAGAAGTTTGCTCATTAGGCATTTTCCTCAACGACGTGTCAGCACTTCCACGCGGCCATGAATGACTGCTGAGTGGAGAAGGCAACGACGGTCAGGATGCACAAACGAGCACAGTCATGGTTTGGAGGGAAGGGACAGAGTGCCCACTTAGAGCGGCTTCTGCGGACGACGTATTGCCGCCCTCAGCCTGGCAATTTACGCCACCATTCCCACGCTGAAATTGTGCCGTTACTGCTTGAAAGCTGGCTAATTGGGGTAATACAGTGGAACCTCCGAAGTCACACGGTTTGCAATTAAAGCAACATTTTTGGGGCTGCACGGTGCCATAGCGGCTAGCATGTCAGCCTCACAGTTAGGGGATTGGGGGTTCGAATCGCTGTCACCCTTTTGCTTTTCTGTTTTACACGTTTTGTGACATTTATTGGAAAAGAAGAAGAGAGAAAAGACATGTACTCTGTCATCGGGGGGGGGGGGACTGGACTCTTCTTGTTTGCTGAAAACGTTTGATCCAAAAGGCTTTTACAGTTCTACATTTTTAAGTGCAGAGTCTCCCTGTTTATGCTCCTGGTGGGTGTGTCCCCCGGGGGTGGTCACAATAGAGTTATTGTTGCGGTTCAGCTCGTTCGTGGCCACTCATTACTGTGGAATGAGACAATTTTGGGGGGGGAGATGTCATCAAAGGAACGTCTCTTCTCCATGAGATGCAACAATCATTTTGAGTTGCATCGCAAAGAGAAGGGACATTCCGTTCACTGCTCTGGCCGCCTGCTTGGTGGCAAAACAGCTCATTAGAGGCCATTATTCCCGTGGAATGAGATAATCTTTTGGGGAGAGGTGTTCAAAGGAGATGCAACTCAAAACTCTTTTTGCATCTCAAAAAGTAGGAACAGTCCATTCACCATTTCACTCACCTGTCTGGTGGCAAAACAGCCTGTTAGTGGTCACTCCTCCCGTGGAATGAGACAATATTTGGGGGACAGATGTTAGGTCATCAAAGGAATGTCCCTTCTCAAATAGATGCAAACAACATTTTGAGTTGAGTCTCCACAAAGAGGGACATTCCATTCACCGTTCTATCCTCCTGCCCTGTGGCAAAACAGCGCAAGTGGCCATTATTCCTGTGGAATGAGACAACCTTTGGGGGAGAGGTGTTAGGTCACCAAAGTAATGTTACATTTTGAGATACACAAAGAGTTTTGAGTTGCATCTGAAAAAGTAGCGACAGTCCATTTACCATTCCGTTCACCTGTGTGGTGGCAAAACCTCTTGTTAGTGGTCACTCGTCCCGTAGAATGACACTGATCCACTATCATTGAGGGACAGATGCTCGGTCGTCAAAGGAATGTCCCTTCTCTAATAGATGCAAGCAACATTTTGAGTTGAAGGGGCATTCCATTCACCGTCTGGTCGCAAAACAGATCCCGTGGAATGTGACAATCTTTGGGTCATCAAAAGAATGTCTTTTTCACGTGCAGAAAGAATGAAGAAGGGACATCGTCATTTCGAGATGCAACTCAAAACTGTCTCTAAAAGAAGGGACATTCCTTTGATGTCCTAACACCTCTCCCCCAAAGATTTTCTCATTCCAAGGGAAGAGTGGCCGCTAATGAGCTAAAGCTAGTGCCTGTGTTGATAATGTTTTGCCAGTAATGCTGCGTCGTCACCAATCGTCTGCTTCCGACAATGTCCCAACATCTCTCCCCCAAAGATTGCGTCAGCACAACAACAACCCTATTGCGACCGCCCCCAGGGGACACACCCACCATGGACATGAAAATGTAGACCCGAAGAAGCCGTTTGGATTAAAAGTGAAAACGTCTTCACCAAATAAGAAGAGTCCAGTTGCAGACGTTTGTAATTGACGTTCTTTTTGTGTGTTAATATCAGCGTCCTTTTCCACTTGTGTGACCGTTGGACACAAGACATGTTTTATGATGGTGACAGTTTGACCCTGGAACAGATGATTCATATTTCCACAACAGTATTTCCGATGGCAAAGTTGCTTCAAAATCAAGCAGCGTTCCAGATGGTGTTTGTCGTCAGAGGTTCCACTGAATTTGCTCATGTATTTTCCATTCATGCTGACATGACACAGTAAAGTAACATTTCTCAAGTAACGTAACACCGTAGGACGCTATCAAAGACTGAGATTTGTAGCACAGCTGTAATAAAAAAAAGAAGAAAAAAGCATTGAAGCTGAGCAATGCCATAAACGTCTAATTACAATCTAGTCAGGATATCAAATTGGGAGAAGTTGGTCAATTCATAAGTAATAACTTATTTCTCATGACAGTACATTCAATAATTGGACATTTTGGACACAATACTTTGAAAGTCTTTGGTATCCAGTGTATTGTGCAACTTGAACTCATGATACCATTTTTGTTTGTTTTTGTGCTGAATGGACTGGCCTTAACACGAAGCGTCACCCACAGTCCGCCTGCGCTGTGCTGTTCAGTTGGCGGGAGCCACGTATTCGGGATTGGTGTAGGAGAAGCCCAGGAAGTCGTCCTGGTCCAGGTTCATGATGACCAGCTTGTCTGTCGGCGTCAGGTCCACCGCCATCTTGGTGAACTCTTTGTCAAAGTTGCACGTGTCCCGACGGCTCTTCTGCACGTGTCGGATGGGGGGGGTGTGAGGGAGAGAGAGGGCGATAATGGGATGGACGGTGTGGATGAAAACATGATTAAAGGTGGAATGGGATGAGTGGGAATGGAGAAGAAGAGAAGGCACTGGGTTTAGACACCTGGCGTGTATATGGACAATAACATAAAGACACCTCAGACATGTCGTTAGATAAGGACACCTGGACAGAAGGATGGACAGGAAAAAAGAGGCGCACATAAATATTCACAGCACAGTGGCCACAGAGGAAGGGGCGACCTGAGAAAATCCACAACCATTAATATTTGATGTCAGAAGACAGCAAAGGAAGCTTGTGATTGAACAGACACAAGTACCAAGTCAAGGTGCTAACACCACCATGTACATATTTGCAACACAAAGTCACAGCGTGAGGAAGGAGAGAAGCAAACAGAGAAATGCAAGAAGAGGAGGACGTGTTTATTATCCTCTTCCTCTGCCACCTTCTGTCAACGCTCCATCGCACCTACTTCTGTTTCGCTGCTTAGACAGAGCAGGCAAGAGAGCAGAGGAACAGGAGGGGCGTTAAAGAATCACAAGAACATCTCCTACCTGCCACTGTCATGGATCAAGAAGACCCCCTCCACTCCATCCAGAGGACCCCCTTCATGTTCACAGGAGTAACACTGGCCTGCACTCGGGGCTAGCACCTCTAATGCTTGAAGGGTGCTTTGGTTAATACAGTAATCCCTCGTTTATCGCTGGTAAATCAGAAACAGATAAGTGAATTTCCCCAAAGTAGGATTCCTTATTTAGAAATGAAATATTTTTGTAGTCAGAGCATAGAAAACCTTTTTAGGACCTTCTAAATACGGTTTTTAACATTACTAGAGCGCTCTAGACATGAAATAACACCCCTATAGTCATCTTCACACTCGTATTACCCAATATAGTAGACATAAGTAGACATAGACACTACAGTCATCGGACTGATCACTGGTGGTGTTGAAACATCATACAGAAGAGAGGTGGCGGACCTCATAGCTTGGTGTCGTGATAACAATCTCCTTCTCAATACAGATAAGACTAAAGAGATGATCATCGACCCAAGAACAAGGGAAAAGGAGCCGCATAGACCCCTGTTTATTGATGAGACTGAGGTGGAGAGGGTGAAAACCTTCAAGTTCCTTGGCACACACATCAGCGAGGACCTCACCTGGTCTCACAACACCCAACAAATTCTGAAGAAGTCCCAAAGGAGACTGTACTTCCTGAGAAGACTGAGGAAATTTGGCTTGAATCTCTTGAATCTTGAATAATAATAAAATCAAATAACACATGTAAGACATAATATAGACTCACACGTTAGTAGAGTTCCTTGTTCTCGTTCTACTTCCGGTTTCTATACAGTACTTCCTGCGGTGGCTATTGTCTCATCAATGTAACATTACTGACCCCTAGTGACCAGTGCAGACTACTACATATCATCACGTCTTTGAATGCGTCTTCTGCATTACATTTGTATTTTAGTACATTTAGCCATTTTTATGCTTGGAAATGCTTAATTTTTTTATTTTGTCATGAACGAGTTTGTTCACTTGCTGTGTTTAGGTGTCAATTTTAGTAACAGCAATTAACTTCTTTTTACACTCGTTTTTTCCGGTATGTATGCAAGAAAAACGACTGCATTTGTCCCTGCAGAGCACTTTGTTCCTCGAACGTGGCTTCACTCCATCACGGTTTTTAAAAAATATAGTCTTTAATAAATCTTCGCTGTGTTACGGTTGAATACGGCCTATTATTGGTACAAAATATGCATATTTAAACAAATTTCACATATCTTTGGCCGAAATACATTTTTTCAAGCGTAAAAAAAAGCGGTGTCAGTGATGTTACACTGATGGGACAATACACACTGCAGGAAGTACTGTGCCGAACAGAAAGTTAAAAAGAATAACAAGGAACTCTCCCAGCGTTACGACATGTGAGTCTAAATTATGTCTTATTTTCTCTTATCATGTCTAATATATTGGGTAATAAAAGTGTAGAGCTGACTATAGGGGTGTTATGTCATGTCTAGAGGGCTCTAATAATGTTTTAATAAGGTTTTCTATACTCTAACTCCAAAAATATTTGTGGTAATTCACTTATGACTCTCGGGTCTGGAACCGATTAACCGCGATAAACGAGGGACGACTGTATATGTATAAAGAAACTATAACAGGTGTGGTTTTTGTTTTTTGTTTTTTCATATGTGGACGCATCATGGACTGGTTGGATTGAAACTGAAACTAGCCTTTGCTTTAGTTTTAAGGTTTGGAAGCTTAGAGATTCCACTGTAAAACTTTAAGAGCTTTTTTTACCCCAACTTGATTTGAATGAATGATCCTCCATGTGTATTTTAAAGCCCACCAGGTAATCACCAGGTGTACCACTTGGTTAGAACCAGCAGAGGCGCTGTTGAGTGAAACGACCTCAATACAACACGGGCACGCAATCAGGAGATCAGAACATTGTACCCATTAGAAATAAAAGTTTTAAAAAATCCTATTTAATCGAAGGATTGATGGTTCATTTCCCCATAGTCGATCAATCGTGTTTGAAAGTGACGCCGTGTAAGCCGCTGGAGGAGAAATCTTCAAGTGTGGGGGGGGGGGAGAAGACGCAATAAATCTCCACCGTTGTCGCTGAAAATTAAGATTGTGGCACCGAGGAAGTTGATAGGTATATCATTAATCGTGACGGAACAGGGCTTAGAACGACGGTAAATCAAAACGCACAAGCGATTGTGACGGGTGCTGTCTTTCTGAGTAGGTAAAAGTTACATGATATACTTTTTACAGCATATCCTGCTGGGTTATTGTATATAATGTGCCAGCTCATCAATTTACTGTCATTCAGTTTATAAAAGACTTTGCGGTTACACGCACACACGCACATGCACACACACAGCTGGCAGCCATGTAGGCCAGCTCCTAATGTGTTCCGTCTCAGCACGCTTCAATTGCGGTTAACGCTGTGAGGCAGAAAGATGGAGATATGAGAGGAAGACGGGAAAGAAGAGGAGAGGCGAGAGGATAAACATCGCTGGCCTTGGGTGTAGAAGTCCAGATAGCGAGCTACGGTGGCGTCACAGCAGACACACACCAAACGTTGCTTTGACGAAATAGGGAGTCTTCAATGTCGTCCGTGCACCTCTCCTACTTCCTGCTACGCAGCCTCCCTCACCCCATCACTTTTCAGGAAGCAGAGGATTAGCGAAAGACGAGCGCATGTCAGCTGAGGATGCGGCGAGTGTGTGTGGGAGGGTGAATGAAAGGCGGGTATCGAATGCTGACCTGTTTTGCGCTGATAAGCGCCGGCTGCTTTGTGCCGAAGCCACTGGCTTTAATTTTTAGGGCCGCAACATTTGGAATTAATTATCACGCGCGCTCCAGCGCTACATCCACTCCAATGCAAACTTTACACAGCTTATGTGCCGGGGAACTTCCTGTTCCGCAGCGTTTCTCTTCACAGTCATTTGCATAAAAGTGGCGCCGTACACAGCGCATGATGAGATAAGCGGGTCTTCAAGGTCAAAAGTGCAACATAAAAAGGGTTAAAATGATTGCTTTCTTCTTTTCACTTGTATGACGGCGCAATGATTGCATGCTCCACGTAGCAAGCGCTCGCAAAAAGGGAACCAAAGTTGATTGTAAACAACAAATGTGCAAATGCAAAGAATCAGACAAAACACTAAGTAAGATTAAAGAACTGCAATCGAGGGAAAATCTAATTATTTTTCCATGTTAGACCATTTTACATACAGTGGAACCTCAGTTAGCAAGGTTTTTGCTTAACATTGAACATTTATGGCAGAATTTTGCCTCAGTTTGTGCATCTTGTCGCATTATTAATGCACCGCATGAGTCCAACTGTATTTTTGTTATCATAAAATGTCCTCGCTAGCAGCCTACCGGTATTAGCATGCTAATACATGGAAGTCAGCTCTGTTGCCCGTCTATGATGTCATCAGCGGTTGACTCGGTAGTTCTTTGCTAACTAACACGGGTATGCCACAAGTCTCCGCTTTTCTTTTTGATCACCCAAAATAACCCAAAACGGAGCGACAGAAAGTTGCAAGTGCCAGCATTATGACACAGAAGTTGAGAAACACGACTGAATTCAATGCAACACGTCATCATGTCTTCAAGGAAGGTAACAGTAACCCCAAAATGTTCATTCATCATTCACATGCATTTAGAATTGTTTCATGCATGTAAAACTAGCATTTTAAACGTCTTTTTTGTACACCATTTTTGTGGCATAACTGTGTTAGTTAGCAAAGAACTACAGAGTCAACCGCTGATGACACCATAAACGGGCGACTGAGCTGATGTCCGGTTCCTGTTTCCATGCTGCAAGCTGCTAACAAGGACGTTTTGTGATAAAAATACATTCAGAACACAGCTGGACTCACACAGTGTATTAACGCCACAAGACGCGCTCCATCTCGTACGCCGATCAGATAATGTATCCAGACGGGGGCAAAATGTTCACATACATTTTTGGTGTTAACCAAAAAACATGCTAACCGAGGCGTACGCTAACTGAGGTCCCACTGTGTAATCCTGTCTTGTAATTTTGCATTCTGTTCATAAAATACAGTAAAAATTGGGCATCGTTGGAGATGATTAATAATCATGATTCATTTCATGTAAAAAAATGATTAATCTGATTAAAATGGTAATAATTTGACAGCCCTATCAAGAATCAGATGCCAGATTTGAGTACATATTACTTAAGAGAAGCAAATTAGTTGAACACAGTAAGAAAAAAATCCCCCTTTTAAAATTTTTTTTTTTTTTTTTAATGTGGCGGGTTTTTTTACATCTTAAAAAAAAAAATACAAGGGAGTGTTTGCAACACCACCGGCTAGCATATGTTTAAAAAAGGTCTATTTTTCACAATAAAAAATTTAACTGCATAAAAATTAAAGCTTTTTTCCCCCACCAATAGGAAGGTGATGTCATGTTTCCTTGCATGATTACTTTCGCTTTAAAAGCAGGCGCCGTCCTGCACCGAAAGCGCACATAAAAATGGAAATAACATGGCGACACAATGATAAAATCCCGGTGAATATTATTGATCTTAAGTCTGGGTTTACTTGACCGATCGCCACCATTTAAAGATTGCTGTGCAGTTTGAAGTGTGCTCTTTGGACGCAACTTGAATCGGAGTCAGCATGGATCACGAGAGTTCAACAAGTTGAGCTTGAATCAAGAGCGTCTCTGCTGGTTGCAAAAAGTACTGCACTACATTTTGTCTCAAGATAGGCTTAATCAACAAACCCCCCCACTTGAAGTGCTCTTCCCCCGGTCATGAGTCCATTTTAAGCCTCATATCCTAAGATATCAGCATCGGTCCAGGTACATGACACTCCAAGTGTCCGTTGCGTAAAAGGCTAGAGAAGGTGCAAGTGGGAGTAACCCGTTTGCGGCCGCAGTTCAAGCAGCGGCTGCTGAGCAGCGTCAGTGGCTCAGCAGGCCTGTGCGTATGTAGGCCGTGTTGTGCATGTTATTTCCTTGAAGTCATCAAACCTGCGCTTCCCCCATCAAGGAAAGGCTCTTATGATAAGTGGCAGCCATGAAATATGCACAGCCTGTCGTAGCCGCCTGCCTCGCTTCGTTTGGCGCTGCCTTCCCTCCACCGCTCCCTCCCCGTGCCCTCCTCGCCTCCTTCATTGTTGGCTTCTTCCTCTCCTCTTCGTCTGTTTTCCCTCTCTCTATCCAATCTAGTGAGAAACCTCCCCATCTGTCAGCCTCCATCACTCTAATCTCCCTCTCCTCACTGTCCTCTCCTCCTTGCAGCAGCGCTCCGCGTTGCACCAGTTCGCTAAATGCACATGCAGCAGCGTAAACGCTGCACAGACCGTGGTTCATTTTGCCGTGGAAAACATCACCAAGACCAGCCTTGCGCACGTCTAACCTTTTTATTTGAAGCCTGGTTTTGTGAAAACAGAGAAATTTGGCACATGGAAAACATTGTAAAAAGCCTTTTCTCCCCCGCCCCCCCGCCATGTCCATGTGGCATTATTTGCAGACTAAACAGCAGTCTGTTGACATGTTTGAATCGTCGCAGACACAAAAACATGAAACACTCTCATAGGTTAAATGTAAATACTGAAAAGCCTTCATGATAATAGGATTTTTCATGCAGAATTATTCTTATTTTGCTTGCTGCTCTTCCCTCCTTTACAATACTGACCATATGGTGCACATTTCTAAGTATTTAGCAACATTAGACACGCTTTTCCCTCTGTTATAATACAGGAAACTCTAAAAAGTACCAACAATGGAGGTGGACGGCGGTGCATTTTGGCTGCATCATCAATTCATCGACATTTATCAACACAATCGCTCAAAAAGTAGCTTCACCACAGGCGCCATCAAACTTATTGAAATGTGAATTGAACTGAAGCTACGAAATGTAATTCAATATAATATTACTTGAGAATATGTTGTTGCTCTGCACAAACTGGCCACAGCATTCATAGAACTTGCACAATTTATTTTCTTGTGGCTAATATTAGAACTCTGTAATGCACAGTTGATCCCACATTTTCAGTTACGGTGCCTTTTCTACTTGTTGGCGCGGGAAATAACACAACAAAGTGGCTGAAGATGATTAAGTTGTGGTAGAAATTAATGAAAAATATTTGCCATTTTTTATTACTATTCGTTCATAATACAAATTTATTATGGGCCTGCAAGCAAAGCGCAGCATATTATCCTGCAGCGACTAATGTTGTGGCCTGCCAGGGGATTGTTGCATAATTTGGCCAATAGTGAATGAAAAGTGGAGGAGAGTTGCAGGTATGGAAAGCATGCTGCTGTGTGATATGGATTTTCAAGGCGCTTTTCGCCACATTAGCTGCCCTTGGGTGTGTAAATGTTACTCTGCTTGGGGGTTAAGATGCAGACACAACCTCTGGAAGGTTGCTGGTTAAGTGCCAAATACGACCTCCTGTCAGGAAAGGATTATTGCTATCTAATTTCAATAAAACACAATACAAGAGACAGAGTTTCCGCTTCAGAGCTCAGTGCGGCTGCAGTTTGGACGGACACTTTCATTGCACATGCAGAAAGGTACTTGACAAACATCGCACCTGTTTTTTGGGGGTTTTTTTGTAAGCCAGAGACTTAAGTCAGCATGTAGTTGCCCGGCAACGCAGCAAACCATCACAAACGTCAACAAACCCTCTCTGGCGCTATGAGGAAACGGCACCGCCCCAGCAAAACCACGTGCAACATTCACTTGGGTTCTCGTCCACCAGCCGCGGAGCAACAAGTCAAAAAGTGCTCGCTGTGAAGCAAGATGGAGCCGATGGCCATCCAAACGAACACAAGCACACGGCCAGGCAGGCGCGGCGCAGCGCTGTGAGGTCGGGCATGCGCTCAGCAAAGTGCATTGTCATCCATTCACGCACACACACACGTATATATTATGTAAACAAACAGTTGTATCGGAGCCATGCTTTAGTAAAACACATAAAAGTCTCTTTCGTTGCCTACACACGAGCTAAGAGGAGATGAGAAGAGAGTTTTGTCTATCTAACGGACTCTACTTCATCTGTATTTTACCATCATGATCCCCAAACAGCACACGCGCATCGCGCATGAGGGTAAAATACAGGGAACAGTCCAGCTAACTGATATACTACCAATGTAGAAACTCATGCACGAGAAGGTCAGGCATTCCAAGTATAGAGAGGAATAAACATACAGACACTAAAGTTACCATCGACGGTTTAAAGAGCACACCGGAATTGCAAGCCAAACTCAGAGCGTGCTGGAAGAGCCAAGGAATGAGTAAAAATCAAAAATAAAAATGCTGCCTCGTTGTTATTGTCGTATCTTCTGCTGTGTTTGTGTGCGTGTGTGTTTTGCTGTATGTGTATGTTATTTTTCTAGCTGATTTTCCACAAGTTTTGCTCGCACTGCGTGCTGCAGGATGTACTGCTGAACAACCAACCCCTTCTTCAGCTGTAAGAGGTCAAAATGATTTTTGTGTTTACAAAAAAAACACTGCAAGGTGACTTGTGTCAGAAAAATATGGTTTGTTATTGCACGTGTCCATTAAATGGTGAATGGTCTTTCACTTGTACAGCGCTTTTCCACCTCCAAGGCACTCCAAGCGCTTTGCCGCTGCTAGCACATTTGCCTGCTGATGACGCAGCATCAGGAGAAACTGGGGGTTCAGTATCTTGCCCAAGGACACTTCGACACCATCACGGGAGGACGGGGGATCGAACGCGCAGCCTTCAGGTTGGGAGACGACCGCCTGAGACATTATTCCGTTTGATTTGGCTATCATTACTTATAATTATGCATCAACATACTGTACATACTTATGTATTTCTGCTTAGGTACACATTAATGTCAAACTGACTTGTTATGATTATGTGCTCCAGGCTAGAGGCCTCCTGTCTCCAAAACAAGTCCTCCACATACTTAACACCTGATTCCAATAGCCTTGGGTGTCTGGGCACGTGAGCCTGCCCTTCATCATGGGCTTTAAAAATGTATAGATGCAAGCCAACAGGCGGTGCTGAACAACTTCTCCCCAAAGCGAGTCAGAGCTTTTCTTCTTGTCACTCACGCACCGACACAGCAGTGACGTGGAGAGACGCAACCAGGACATAGAAAAATATATTCATTGTAATCTCCCGCTTGTTATTTCGCTGATTAAAACATGATTTTAAAAAGATTCAAATCATTTTTAAATGATTACAATTATTTCTTAAACACACAGGAAAAAAAAGCATACCTTTTTTCTAAAAAAAAGCATACTTTTTTCTCACGTATGGAAGAGGCAGGTTGCAGCAGTGTGAACAAGAAATGTGAGTGTGTGTGTTTCTGTACCGCTTGATGTTTCAGGTGTGTGTGTGTGTGTGTGTGTGTGTGTGTGTGTGTGTGTGTGTGTGTGTGTGTGTGTGTGTGTGTGTGTGTGTGTGTAAAAGTGTGTCATGTCCGTGCGAGAGCTTCAATCAAGCCTGCTCGGCGGCAGGGGCGGTAGCAGCGCTTCCGGGGAACTCTGGGTTGATAAAAGAGAATCCTTGGAACTCGTCCTGGTCCAGGTTCTGAATCACTTCCTCGTCGGGAGGGGTCAGCACCGGCGGGTGGCGTGTGAAAAAACGATCAAAGTTCTCAGCATCCCGTCCACACTGTTGAGGAGGGTGGGACGAGGGAGGGCGGATGGAGAGGAGGGGGTGGGGGCGGGGTCGTGGGGAGTGGACAAGAACGGATGGATAAAGGAGAGGGACACAAAAGAAGGGGGGAGTGGCGGGTTGAGGCAGGGAGTGAGATGATATCACTTGAACATGGTTTCAAATCAGCTCCATGTTACACCCCGCTGTGGATTGGGATCATTCCGTATCGGACATTCATAAAGTGAGACAAGATCACCTGGAATAATCCCAGCACACCTCAGGAGGGTGCCTTCCTTTTCCCAAATATCTGAAACATAAACACAACAAGGCCACAGACGTCTCAAACACACTGTGGTAGTGCACGCCTCGGAATTTTTCAAACCTTTCAAAGCACTTAATTGGTGCGTTAATTGCAAGACACCTTGCGTGGTTTACGTCCTCACTTTGCCCATGACGACCCCCTCCAAAAAAGCCTTGAAGCCCAGGAGGAGTGTCGCCCTCGAGAAGTGCATGAAACAAGTTATTAACTGAAAAATGATACTCTGCCGACAGCACCCCCCATGGGGGATTTAAGACAAGCTGTTTCTTGCTTTTTTTGTTTTTGCATCTCCATCACGGTGCTGAGCTTTAATGAAGAAAACAAGGATACGGCATCCTCTGACAACGTCACCCTGAGGAAAACCATAAACTCATTAAATCTGTGTATCTCTCAAATGAAGCCACTGTTTATAGTTTAGGGAAATACGTGAAACATAGCCTGGTCAGACTGTACTTTCAGCTAATTACTCGCCTTTTAACCTCTTTTGAGGAACCAAATGGGACAATGTTGCCTTATTGGGAGTGCAATTTGGATGTCAGGTGCACTGACAGAGAATGTTAAAGGGACATCATCACCATCAGCAGTGTAGCACATCAACGGTGACTTAACCCTCACTTGGCCCCGTGAGCCAAGTTCTGGTGGGATTTTGGTTCTGGTTAGTTGCTGGGGCTACTTAAGTAAAGAGTTTGGCTTCTCAAAACAATATGCGTTGAAAAGAGTAATACATTTCCATGACAAAAGTGCCTCTGGTGTCGCATCCATTGCTGTGTATGTGATGAGGATGACTGCGACCTCGTATCTTCATCCACTGTGGAACACATACAGTACGTAAACAAGATGGCTGCGACACTCGGGGCGGGTGCATCTTCATCACATAAACAACAGACAGCCAATAGTGCTTTTTTCAAGGAGGCATTTTTGTCATGCAAATGTATTCATGTTTTGCACGCATATGGTTTTGAGAAGCCAAACTCTTCACTCAAGGAACCCCGGCAACTAACCGGACCTGTGTTTCTCATCACCGAAGCACGACCAGAACTGGGCTCACAGGACCGAGTGAGGGGTAAGTCACCGTTGATGCACGACACTGCCGATGGGGGCGTCATACAAGTTCATGTAAAAAATCCAAACTATCCCTTTCAGGCTAAGTTCTTATTTTAGAAGCTTTCCAGGAAGGTACAGTGCACTCCAGAGTGGGTTTGATTTGAGATTGAGCCTGTGAGCATGCAAATACCGTATTTTCCAGACTATAAGGCATACTTTCATTGTTTGGCTGGTCCTGCGATTTATAAATCCAAATATATTTTCAGTAATCCCTCTTTTATTGTGGTTAATTGGTTCCACACCTGACCGTGATAAGTGAATTTCCACAACATAGAATTTGTTATTTATAAATCGTAGTTAGAGCATAGAAAAACTGTTCACGGCCTTCTAAATAAGTTTTTTAACATTATAAAGGCATGAAACAACACCCCTATAATCACCTTTACACTCGTATTACCCAATACAGTAGACATAATAAGAGAAAATAAGACTAAATAAGAATCGCGCTTGTGTGTGTTGCTGTAAATGTGCTCCGGTGCTAAGAGGGCTGCGTGGAAGGGGGGGACAGGAAGTGACGTCGGGGGTTCAGAGTGGCGTTACGGCCGCAACAGTAGCCCGTGTTGAGATCATTGAAACCTGCAATAAAAGCACGTTGTACCGGCGATCAAGTCTGGTGCTTGTGTGTCTCACCTTTCAGTACCTTACACATTAAAGTAACATGACTGACACCTAGTGACCAGTGTACAATACAACACACCATCACAACGTCTTTGAATGCATCTTCTATATGCCTTATATTTGGATTTCTTTATTTAGTAGTTTTTATGCTTGGAATGCTTAATTTAGGTAAAAAAAATACATAGAATGTGCTTAAATATGCATTTTTTTTTACTAATAATAGGCCGCGAAACAGCATGATTTATTAATGAATATATTTTTGAAACACCGTGATAGAATGAAGCTGCAGAATTCAAAGTGCAAAGTGGTGAGGGATTACCGTATAAATAATCAAACATGTTTTTAAATATTCATACACATTGACTGACAAGAACCAAGGTGTGAGAGTTACAGTCGACAGCCACGAGAGGGCGCTCTAAGCTCTTGACAATTACGTGTACGTGCTGCTCCTGCCATTCAGTGACGTGCAATGAGATCGGGAGCTTGGTGAACTTGCTTACCGGTAACTTGCTTGTTGGACTCGCTGTTTTGTTACGTTAGCTTAGCCTATTCAGCCTCCCAGGTGTGTTCTTTAGGCTTTTGCGTCGGTGAATAACTGTTGACGTGTTACGTGAACATTCCTGACGCCTATTCAGCCTGTTGTTCTGCGTGCGATTACAACGTGCGATCGTTGAATAATTGCCTTTCCAGGTTAAATGCCTGTTTTTGGTTGTGAAGTTTGTGAAATAAATTTCGAAATAAATGCGACTTATACTGTAGTCTAGTGTGACTTGTGAATGTTTTTTTCCTCTTCGTGGACCATTTTTTCCACTGATGGGCCTTATAGTCCGGAAAATACGGTAAAAGAGAAGCAAACATGAGAACATACGTGAACACACAGAGTTGGACAAATAAAAGTGTGAGAATGGATGCACACATGCATGGGCTGATGCGTGAAGTGACAAACAGATGTGCCTAAGGATGAATGGAATGTGGAGCAGAGAGAATGACAACACATTTCCGGATGGGTAAACAGATGACGACGTCTGCACAGTAGCAACAGGAAGTGACAGTCCGATCCAACCATTGTGGCAGGCAAAAAAGCCACCCAGTGAGTCAGAAATTTGGTCCAAAACTGCCATTTCGACACGATCACCGTCGTATTTGAAGCATCAAGAGTGAGCTGGTCACCTCAACAATGTAAATAATCCAAAGTGCAACTACTAAACTCATAGATCAACCAGCTTAAACCTGCAGTGTGGGGGTTTGGTCTCCTGCTTTTAGTCAGGAAGTAGACTGCAAAGCCAACAGTCACTATACTGGGTGTCCCAAAATAAATGTATACACACTTGAAATAATTGTGAACTAGGTGTTTATCATAATTTGTTAAATTTTCCAAGTGTGAAACAATTTACAAACATCATTTTATTGTTTTACTAATACATGGTATGACAGACTGTTGCAGCAAATGTATACATTTTTTTGGGACAGCCTGTATAAGGGCAGTCTTGCTCTATAGTGCCAGCTTGGGACTTCTTTATGCTGTCACAACATTCAACAAGGTCCTTATTGACAGTTGTGATGGACGCTCCTGCGCTAGCACATTCCAAATGTGTTCTACTGGATAGTATGGAAGCCCGTTTCCGCCACTGAAAATGAAAATATCCCAGTGGTAAGTCATAACTGTGAGATAAAAAGTCAAAATGACGAGATAAAAACTCATAATTATGAGATACAACGTTGAAATTATGAGATGCACACTGCGCATGTGCTGAGTGCCATGTGACGGAGGCTGCAGTGAAGAAGGCGGCGCATGCGCAGTTTGTATCTCATAATCACGACTTATTATCTCATAATTAGGATATTTTCCATCTCGTCATTTCGAGTTATCGCATAATTGTGACTTTTTATCTTGTAATTTGGACTTTTATCTCATAAATATGACTTTTTAACCTCATAATTATGACTTCTTATGTTGTAATTTTGATTTCTCACAATTATGACTTTTTTAATCTCGTAATTGCAATTTATCTCATAATTTGTCTGATCTCGTAATTTTGACTTTTTATCTGATAATTATGACTTACGGCTCGTAATTACGCCTTTTTTAATGTCATAATTATGACTTTTTATCTCGTATCTGGTGGACAGTGAGTGTTTCAGATGAACATTAAAATATCAGCAATTTGTCAATGGAATAAAGTCAGTTTAACGTCCCACACTGCAGCTTTAAGATACCGCTGCAAAAACCCTTGACCTCTGTTTGCCCACTTGGAAAAAGGCGAGATGTTTGAAGGATGAGAGAATTGCTAATACAATCCCAGGGGAAGACTGCAGAACCACAGCACACATCACAGCAATACCAGTCAGTCCTCTTAGTAACACACACAAATGGACACATCCCGCCCACGCAAACCAGCAGGTAAAAAACCCACAAACACCCTTTAGCAGCAGCGAGGCATGTGCGTGCATAATAATAATAATAATAATAATAATAATAATAATAATAATAATAGTACTGGTGCATGTGTGTGAGCATGGTGATGACATCACCATGCTTTTTGTTCTCACCCAACTACAACACAAACAAACACAAGGTTGTTTTAGGTCACTTTGCCTGACTGGTACCCGCTCACCGTTTCCCTGGAGGACGACTCTAAACTCTCGCTGACCTCAACAAACACTGAACTCATTCAGTCCACACACGTCTCCAAAACACCAAAAAACCTGCAAGGTCATGGCCGTCCTCAACATCGCATTGCCATCATAATAAAACAGCTGGCAATGTCCCTTCCATCATCATCATCATCATCATCATGTGCTGACTTACCTGTGGTTGTCCCATTCACAAGGACAGGAAAGGGACAGAAAGGCAGTGACAAAGTCAACAATGACAGGACACAGGGGGGGAGCTAAGTGTTGAACGTTAGAACCGACGAGCTGGACCGCAGCGGGTATTGCGCTTTCTTCAAAGGGGGGGTGGCAAACTTACGGCTCTGGGTTTGAATGGCGGCTGCACCTCCTTGTTCTCCAGTTTCTCCCAGTCCATGTAGCGGAAGAAGCTGTGGTCCCTGATGTCTCTCTCCCCCTCCGGACCACAGCCCAGACGCTTGGCAGGGTGCTTGGTCATCAACTGGGCAGACGGAGAGAAGAAAAGAGAGGATTATTTGCTTTGGGGGTCTCGTGACACATGCAGGATTTGTCTCCGGTATTGTTCACTCTCACGCTTTTGAACTTGTTTGGGGCGGCTGACATTCAAGTGTTATTTGCAGCACAACTTTTGTCTCTTTCAGCGTCCTCCGAGTGTTGCAATGATACTGAACCATTAAACTATGCTATGCTAGCCAAGTACTGTTCAACATTTCTGTACTTCTACTTCAATATGTGTACTATGTACACTGCATACTGTGTGCTGCCTCAAATCCATTATTGTCTCTGCACACTTACCGAAAATGCCGCACTATTCTATTGTAAGCACTTATTCCATTCCACGACGTAGTCATGACTGAGGGGGTTAGGGCCCATTGCTGCACACTCACCATTGGTAGCATGGTAATAATCATGATCAAGATTGTTGTGATTTATTTGGATGTATTTTTGTGTTATTTTTTGCTTGTTTTAAGCATAACAAAACATAAGCGGAAGCATAAGGCTCCAACAACAGCAGACACAGGATCATTTATTTCCATTGGAGTCTTTATGAACTTAAATAAGCAAGCAAACACACTCGCGCCTGAAGACACCTCTTCTCTCCTCCTTCACCACATTTGTATCCCCACAGGCACAATGAAAGAGCATTTATAATGCCTGTCCACGCAAAACCTTAAGAAAGCACCAAGGCTAGTGACGTCAGTGTGCGTGTGTGTGTGTGTTTGTGTGTAGGTGGGGCGTGCCTCCCTCAGGAGCAGCAGTCATAGCTCATTACATTAGAAGTAAAATAACATTTTCCACGGGTCACTCGACTTTACGTGCCGCACACACACACACACACACAAACGGAGATGTGAGCGCACGTAAACACACACGTTTGGCTCACACGGACGCACACGCTCCTAAATAAACACAAAAATATAGAAAGGGATTGTTTACCCGGGATATTACACACTCGGCTTCTCTCGTCCTGCTTTTTCCTGGACCGTACGCGGGCTGACAGACAAAATTGTGGGTCACATTTAATACCACACCTGTGCCGGTGCAATACATTTATCATACAGTATGTGGAGAACCCATCAGCCACTGATGCGTGTTCCTTTTAAAACCAATATTGTGTATTTCCCTGAGAATAAATCACACTTTTTTTCAAAGTTTGGCTGGTCTTGCAATGTACAGTATACAGTATATCAGTATAAATATAACATGTGCTGCTTTTATGGGGGTGGTCTGTGGTTTTTTAGCGACACCTAGTGGCTGCAGTAATTCATTGCGTTGAGTTTGTGACGCAGTTAGGCACACAAATGGAATGACACAGAGCATACTGGACTTACAGACTGTGTGTCTGTAAGTAATGTGCAACTACGATGACATGCTACCTGTGTGTATTGAGAAATGTGGTATTTTAGACAGCAGTGTTGCTTAATTAGGACACTAATTATTAGGGGTGGCTTACAATTGCCGACTATTCGATTTGGAGGAGACTGATTCATTCAGTCTTGATTCATTTATGAATATAAAAATGAAGTTTTGGTGTTTGATGCGTTTCTGCACATCACGTCACGTATTAAAAGTACCTTGTTCGAGAACTGATATTTGTTAAACAGCTACGTTTTTATAGTATTTCTATACCTAAAGCTTTAGTTTGTCTCCTTGCTGGGGTAAACATTGCCCCATCCTAAATTTAATGTTGTTGGGAAAAAGAAAAAAAGCAAAAAAAAGAAAAGAAAAACAAAAACGCTCGCTCTGATGATAGCTCCATCATAAAAACCGGTAAATGTTTCACTCTTGTTACAGTCACCCCTGCTTGTGAACGACATACAAGGTTTGAAAAGACATCCAAAAAAGCATTTTAAACTTCTTTTTGCGTCGTTGTCTTAATAAAACATGGAAATATTTAAGTGTAACAAGACATGGTGCGATTAGACGTGTATATTTTTAATTTAAAAGACACAAACATGCTCCTTGAAACCCTGCTAATGAATCCTGCCAGTTAACACCTTGATTTGTGCCAAAGGACATTTGCAGTGTCAAAATGGAGCTAAATGTAGTTTACTCTCATGGTATTTCTTTTGCACTCTGGGCTCAAATTCCTCAGGCTGTTAAAGTTAATGTTTTAAAGACAGGTAATTGCTACATAAGTGGCACACGATCAAAATGGATATGGGCCAGTTTATTCATTTTGGAGCTCTGAAGGGACATGCTTCCACCAACATGAATGAGGAGTGGTGGCACTAAGATTTGAACAGCTTCTTGCTTTTGTAGATGCATTTTATACTTAATGCTGTTGGCGGAGGTGAAGTGTTCAAAAACAGGTGCACCCCACCTCAACATCGAGGGGGGCCAGGCGTCCACAGAGCTGCATGCACGAAGATCTACCAGGTTGGAACCGGATCCGTGCATTGCCCACAGACGGGCGAGGCCGCCCAAAAACATGCACGTTAGGTTAATTGGCAACTCTAAATCGTCCATAGGTATGACTGTGAGTGTGAATGGTTGTTTGTCTACAGTATATGTACCCTGCCATTGGCTGGCGACCAGTCCAGGGTGTACCCCGTCTCTCGCCTGCAGTCACCTGGGATAGGCTCCAGCATACCTGCGACCCTCGTGAGGATAAGCGGCATAGAAGATGGATGGATGCATCATTTTGCTGCAATTCAAATATTGCCGAACGACAAATTGCATTAAAAAATAGTCACAGTACTGTAGAGTTTAAACATCTTATTTTCTTACTGTCAGTATCATTTTTCAAGAGTCTAATTTAGTTGAACAAAATCCTGAAGCCCTTGATAGAGGCTTTCTAACTGCAGTCTGCAATTTGAGGCAGGTGTCTTGTGCAATTACGCAGTCAAATGGAGTCAACGGCTCGGTGTTGATGGTAAGATAAGCTTTGGAAAACAACATTTTTGCTGGCATCATCAGAACAAAAATGATCACTTTCTATTTTGGTGTAGATAATCCTATCATTTGGGCGATTATATCAACATATTTTGATGTACACGCGCGCTCATTTCTCACATTTGTGCTGCTCCAATTCATGAAAAGTGGACTTGGTCCTGTGCCTGTGTTTGTGTGTGCAGGAACAAATGCCTTCAATTAGTCTTTGCTGTAAAGTCATGTGAAGTTGAAGACCTTGTGTACCTAACAACGCGTCTCTGTAGAATGCAGCAGCAGCGCATGTGTGTGCGTGTGTGTTAGAATACATTTACAGTATGTGTGTAGCCCATTGCTGGCTATGAAATATAGATGCTGGCTAGGATAGAATCAGAGGAGTGGAAACATCTCTGATCAACCCCTTTACACACATTGTACTGTACACACACACACACGCACGCACGCACGCACACACACACACACACACACACACACACACACACACACACACACACACACACACACACACACACATCTGCAGGAATTTAATTCCAGACTGAATGTTTCCACCTACAAGCCAGTGGGGAAAAAAACCACAGGCACAATCACTTACAATGATACAATCTTTGAAATGATGTGTTACACGGAGCAGAAATCCTTGCACCTCATAGCAGAGAATTTGTATAAACAAAGTAAAAACACGACAGGCTTTTTGCAGCAAAGTTTGCCATCACATTCACACGTTGTCGTCACGTCTGCGGAATACAATTCACCCCACCCATTTTTCTTGCAAATGGAAATATCATGTCGGGCTTCAAGCAGTCTTCACGTGCGCGCGCACATGCATTGCGTTAACTCAGGAGGTGCTGGCGGGGCGCAGTGGGAGCTGTGGGGGTGGACGGAGGCGAGCTTTCATGCTCCAATGAAGATCCACTCCATCCCAGTAATCATCACTAATACATAACACGGCTTGCATACAGTGTGTGCATACAGTGTGTGTGTGTGTGTGTGTGTGTGTCTTTATATTCCAAAGAGCAAACATCTTTGTCATCAATTTGCCTGTGAATGCATGACGAACGTCTTAAACGGCCATTTGCAGTGGCGGTTCTAGCTTTGGGCCGCATGCCTAATTGCCCAGGGCAGTGGTTCTCAACTGGTTTGGCTGTGGGACCCACTATGACTTCTTAATGACAAGTGGTGACCCAAATTGGCCATCATTGCACACAGAGTGAAATATTTCAACTCAATTTTGCTAATGCAAATTCAGTATCTCATAAAAGTTCGAAAAACTGTCAGGAGTAAACTAGTGGTTCAAAAAATGAAATCAAAAACTTGTTGAGATGCGCGAGTAAGCACAGCTCGCAAACGAACGACCCGCAAATGCAAATCGGTTCTCATCGTTCACTTAAAAAGGCATTCAAAAGACCCGATTTTGTTGTGAACGTCACATCTCTACCATGAATGACCCACTGAAAATTGGCCCGAGACCCACTTTTGGGAGAACCACTTAAAGACTCGATTTGTTTGCGAATGTCACATCTCCACCAGGCAGACTCACGACCCACTGAAAACGGGTCTGCTGTCCACTTTTGGAGGAATCACTGGAAATAGTCATTTGAAAGACTCCCTTGGTTCGCATACGTCCTATCTCTACCGGACAAAGACCCACGGCCTCGTTTTCCGGTTTGTGACCCACTTTTTGGGGGGAGAATAATTTAAAAGAGTCGTTCAAAATTACCAAGGCAAAGACACGCAACCCACTGAAAATTGGTCCACAACGCACTCTTGGGAGAATCGTTTAAAGGAATGACTGAAAAGACTCGATTCATTCGCAAATGTCACATCTCCAAAAGGCAAAGATCTGCAACCCACTGAAAATGGGTCCGTGACCTACTTTTGGGATCATGACTTGGAAGAGTCGTTCAAAAGCTACGATTTGTTTGTGAACGTCACATCAATACCAGGCAAAGACCAGCGACCCACTGAGAACGCCTCTACGCCTCACTTTTGGGTGGTTGTCAACTGGCGGATGCATTTTCAGTTGGTCGTGGGTCTTTGCCGTGCAAAAAAAGTACGCAAATGATTTTTTATGCAGCTGGGTATCATCAATTAATAATGATATTAATCATCCTTACGGTGGCGACAGCGGCCTGTAGTGCTGTCATAGGAGAACACCACGTTGGTAAGCAGTGTACTACCGCCGTTAAGATGTTGAATGTGTCAGTCCTGTCTCTTGTTGAGCCTTGCAAAGTGTCTCCCGATACGACTTCTCCACTTCCAATACAACACCAATGGCCCAGCCCTGAATATTGGTTGATAACAATATCGATCCGATATCAGCACAAATCATACATACTTTTATTACTTCTTTTGTAGTGTGGAATGTTAGAAAAGGCTTGATTAAGTCATATTAGTCGCTTACTTGAATTCAATAGATTTTCTTTTGGTTACGGCTGCAAAATAACCCAAAACAGAGCCAAAGAAAGGAACAAGTGTCAGCATTTTGATAAAGAAGGCGAGAAACACTATTGGATTCAGGAAATAACTCATGGCAAAACAGGAAGGTGGTGGCCGTGTTGATCTCGTTGCGTCTTTGTCAACAATCGCATCTTCAATGAAGGTGAAAGCAACCTTAAATGTTTATTTATCCCTTTCATTGGTCATTTATATGCATTTAGAATTGTTTTCATGCATGTAAAACTATAACTGTTCAACTTGGGGCCGACCTGCTCCGTGGCAGAAGCGTCTACGCATCTACTCGAGTGTGCGTGTTTGTGCAACTTGGCGTGGTCAGTGAAGCGCAGCAGTAGAAGATGCCGTTGACGCAATGTGTATTGATGGAGAGGACCCGCTTCCACACAATGAAAAGCGGCGCAGCCCAGTTAGGCAGCTTCATTTGAGACTTTCCAGTCCATTCTGAAGCGTTCCCACAGCCAACTGAGCACACGGCTCAGGCTATTTCATTAGTGCGGTGTGTGTGTGTGTGTGTGTGTGTGCGTGTGTGTGTCTGTGTGTGTGTGAGATAGAGGATGTACAATGAAAGCGGCAAAACAATGAGCAGTACGAAGGGAGTGAGAGAGAGAAGGACGGCGAAGGAGAGCACTTATGACGGAGAGATGGAAGCCGGACAGATAGCGAGAGCGAACAATGTTGTTTCACTCCGCATAAATGTTCCCTCACAATGGTTTTAATTATGCAGATAATTTTGATGTCCCTCTCGCTCACTCCATCCGCTCACCTCCTCCCTCTTTGCGTGCTCCGTTTCTCTAACAAATGGCGTATCCCCCCAGTTCTGCATGCGTGTGACTTGTAGTATTGTAGTGCTGTGGGGTGCACATGGTCATGTCAAAAATGACAACAGAATCTTTTGGGAAAGGGTCAATGACTGAGTCCTGCCCGCGCCCCAGTGACGCTGTATTGCTTGATGGCCGCCATGTTTTTCAACCAATCTTGCTCAAATTTGACACACATGTGCTTGTCAGTCCCCTAAAGGTGTGTGCCAAATTTTGTGGTGACTCAGCTAAACATTGTAAAGTTACAGTGTGTGTTTTGCAGCTGTGTGAGAACGTTGAGGTTTTAAAACAGCGCCGCCGTGTGGTGTGTTTGTCAGACGAATAATACTTGTAGCACGGGCACACAGCAGGAGTGTGTGCTTCGCCAAATGCTCACCCTTTTGTGTAGCCAAACGTACAGTCTGGCAATATAGTTAAAATATAGTGGAAGCTCGGTTAGTGTATTTTTCTCTTGATGTCAAAAATGTACAGCAAAATTTTGCCTGGGATTGCGTACATTTCCCATATTGTGTCCAATATGACACACATCTAGGCCGCACCGTGGCCTCGCGGTTAGCACGTTGGCCACACAGCCAGGACATCTGGAAAATGTACATTTCGGTTCGAGTCAGATGTTCTGGAATGGATTATTGACGCTAACCAAGGTTCCACGGTAAAATGACAAAAACACATACAGTCGTGTATGCATTGTGTTCTGGTGCACACTCACCCCTTTGCAGATAGCCACAGCCTCTTTAGACATAGACTTGGGATACGAGACATGGTGCTCCATGATGGACTGAAATAACTCGTCCTCGTCCTCACCGTCGAATGGAGGCTGGGGGATGAATCAGATGCAGAATAAATCATAAAAATCAGTGATTCCACTAATAGCGATCATGCAATTCCACATTGAAAATGTCCACTGGGTGTTAAACGTGCAACTTTCAACCACAAGTTACTGTTCACTGACTAACTGAGTAATACGTGTTTTTGTTTGCCATACATTACATGGCACATTGAATATACGCTAGCGTAGCGTTTGCACACATTTGAAAAAAATTCCATCCACTCCGAACAGTTCTGAATACCCCAGAGAGGAAAAGCTCATTAAGCGATGTAATTGAAGTGCTTGAATACAAATACATTGTCTTCTAAACCTGTTTCCTGTGCTCTGAATGCATCTTTCTCATGCCAAACACACACCTGTCCAGCCAGCATTTCATAGAGCAGCACTCCAAAGGCCCACCAGTCAACAGATTTCCCATAAGGCTGGTAAGCGATAATCTAAAACGGGAGTTGAAAGAATAATGCATGTTAGAAACTGAACAAAAAGACTCAAATTGTCTTCTGAATGGAATGTCTTTGTCATTCCGTTAAATGAAATATCAGTAACATGCACCGCAAATGAAGTACCTCTGGAGCGATGTAGTCTGGTGTCCCACAGAAGGTCTTGGTGGTGACCCCGTCGTTCATGTTTTCTTTACACATTCCGAAGTCGGCTATCTTAATGTGTCCCTCGCAGTCCAGCATCACGTTGTCCAGCTTCAGGTCTCTACGTTAAAAAGAAAGAAAGAGACCAAGTTTATTCAACCTTTCTACACTGGCAATTCATTTACTTCTTTTGAGAGCTGATCAGGTTTTTTTCCCCGCTAAAAACACATCTCGTTCACCTCACGTAGGTAATAATTTATACACATGTGATAGGGTAGGCCAAATGTACAGCACATATGTACCACTGTTAAAAAAAAAAGTCACAATTTTTACACGATTATGTCTTTATGCTTCACTGATGTTTTCTCATGAAGTATTGAGATGTCGCACTTTGTTCGACAGTCCTTGAACGCGCCATTGTTGTGTGCTGTGATTGGCTACACCGCAACTCCGATTCTAACTTTTCATGGATCATCTTCCATTATTACCCACCAGTGGCAAGTACCCATATGCATTATTTGAATGCACGTAATTATCATGTTCCTCCTCATTTCCAGAATAAAATGCCTTAATAAATTCCTCCAAAATGCACTTTTACATATAGTTACAGTATGTGGATTAAGATGGACATAGGCAATTCAAATGTGGGTCCAGGTTGAGACCATTTGAGAACCTCTGATCTACGGCATCTCACAAAAGTGAGTACACCCCTCACATCAATAGAAATGAAACCTGCCTATAGCTTAGAGTAGTCTGTGTATAGCTTGCGTAGTATCCACTGACAATGACTCAACACACACACGTCGGGTGATGTTAGCGTGTGCAGGGGTACCTCATGTTGTGGCAGGTGAGTGTACATGGATCGCTGTAAATATTATGGATTTCCAGTCTTGCGCTGCGAATGTTACCTGTAGATGATGCCCTTTTGATGCAGGAAGAACAACCCGATGGCGATCTCTGCGGCGTAGAAGCTGCACACAAATGCACAGACAAGAAAAACAGCGGTAATTAGAAAGAGGCTGATGGAAAGGACAGGGTGTGCACGTGTGTGTCTGGGGAAAGGTCAGCGCTGTCTCTTCAAGGCCAGCTGATAAGATCAACAGTCTGGACACACTGACCACGCGGTCGGCCACGTATGAGCGGGTATCTCTCGGGCCGTCTCCTCGGTAGTATGCTCGCTAAAGACGTCGGGAGGCATTTTGAGCGTGTGCAAAGTGGTGACGAATACTCACAGCCTGTTTAGTGCTTAATCTGTGAACAGAATGATGACCAGAGGGCGATGGCTGTCGCACAAAACTAACATGACCTTATCCTTTGGATGAAAACACGCAAGGGTTTAAGGCAGGGTGGCTCCAAATACGCTAACAGCGAAGGCCTTCCTCGCCGTGTTCATCTCGCCCCTCAGCAGTTGAAGCAAAGAATTCCCAACACAGCAGATGAAGGGCAAACTCCACCAAGGCTCTTCACTTCTCTGACAGCCAGCTTGTTAAATATGGCAGCTTGTTGGGTTTCAGTCGACATCACAGACCTGGCCAGCCACCATAATTACATGCTGCCGTTTTGGAGGTTGTTAGATATACGCCCTGTCCACACCAATACGGATGTTTTTCTATGCGGTTTGGCCTCTCAGCCACACGCATACGGAGGTTTTCGTCCTTAAAAACAGAGCTTTTGGAAAACTCCGGCCAGGGTGAGGATTTTTCCAAACTCTGGCTTCAGCGTGTTCATGTGGATGGCGAAAACGGAGCTTGTGGCTTGTTGCTGACAGATGACATGACAAATATGTGCCGTTATTTCAGTGGTTCTCAGTCATTTTCTGTCATGCCATTAATTGAATACTTGATTAATCTTCAATTAATCAATTAATTGTTGCAGCACTATTTTCTTAGGCTCCGTTGTGGGTTATTTTGCAGCCAAGATCAAAAGAAAAGCAGAGACTTGAGCTGAGAAACACTATGGGATGACTCGTGATCCCTTTAATTCACCATTTACATGCATTTCAAATTGTTTTCTGCATGTAAAACTATAAAAAAGGGTTTTGTGTTAAAATTATTTATTTGTTTGACGGATGAATCGTATTTACATGATTTCTTATGGAAAAATGCAATTGGTTAGTGCACTTCTGAAAGGGAATCATGACACTAACTACAAGCTTCCACCGTATTTGCATGAGCGTGTCTACTCACACTGCGTGGGGCTCCTTGAACTTGCCGACCTGCTGAATCTGATACATGAGATCTCCGCCGTTGATGTACTCCATGACAAAATACAAGCGGTCCTGTTGTGACAAAGCAGGGAAGACGGAGACAGGAAGGTCAAAAAAGGGCTTGGAGAACGGCCAGGCCTCATGAGAAAGGTCAATAGTGAGCCATGGGAGAAAATGGCAGCTTTGAGAAAAAGAGGATGACACTGGTAGAAAAGATGGACGGATAAACGATCGAGAAAGACTCACTCCACATCAATTTAGGACTCCATACTCCTCCATTATCAACAGAAATTGCCAATAAAGATTCCGTATGTGAGGGAGTGTGTGGGGATTTAGTGTGTGTGTGTGTGTGTGTGTGTGTGTTGGCCATGCTGCACAATAAATCTCAGAAGCAGTGGTTTGTGTGCAGCGTGAGCTTATTGTGTGTGTGTGTGTGTGTGTGTGTGTGTGTGTGTGTGTGTGTCTGCAGCGCTTGGATGAATAAAATGTACGACTACACATTACAGTCGACAATAAATAGGAATGTGTTAGAAGTGCATAAGTACCATATGTAGGGGAGCAGTCTGCTCGGAGGAGAATTAGTGCTGCAGAGGATTAACGCACTCACACTGCTGTGTGTGTGTGTGTGTGTGTGTGTTTGTGTGTGTGTGCGCGTGTCAACTTGATTTGCCTTGAACAACAATTGCAAGTGCACTCACAAACACATTATTCTCACTAATCAATAGAAATATGAAAATCTGTGAAGGTATATTAAGCATATGGACGTAAATGACACGCTCTTCGAGTTGAGCACAGCGCTCCCAGCTATATTTACTCTGCTGTTGACTCATCTCTAGTACAATATTATTATTATACGTCATGAGAGTGAGTGAGCACGGCCCCGGCGTGCATGCGGCTTGTGTATTCCAGCTGTTCAAGACGTCAGCGTCTGCACGTCATGCCTCTGGGCCACACAGCAGGACACCAAGCACTGTTTACTTGTGACGATGCCCGGCAATGCTTATCATGCAAGTGTTTTCTAGTCACTCAGTCATTCCTTGCCTTTTGGTTCCTATTTGATTTTGTGGAACTGCATGTTAGGTTCATTGGTTTGTCCATAGGTGTGAATATGAACGTGTGTTTGTCTATATGATTGATTGGTCACCAGTCCAGAGTGTACAGTAGATCCCTGCTTATTGCCAGGGTTGCGCAAAAATGCGTGAGTAATTGAGACGCCCATAAATATGTATTTTTGATAGGGGTGTCTTGATATCAGTCCGCAAAAAAAAAAAATCTCCGATATAAACACTCCGATACAAGCAGTCTATTCTACATTCCGCTCCAGCAGCGCCTGGATTCTGCGTTAAAGGTCGAAAAAGACGTTTTAGCTGAGTACAAAACTTGTCATGCACAGGTGTCCCGATTGAACTCAAGAAATAACTCATGGCAAAAGAGGAAGCTGGTGTCCGTGTTGATCTTAAAGGAGGATTAAATAAGCTTTGTTTCTTCCTACTCCTTTTGGACACATGGAACTGTGAATTGTAAAGTGTGATGTATTCCACTGCAACGTGTATGCATGTTCAAATAAAATGAAAGCATTAGCATTAGCAACATTTGTGGCTTTCTGGAATGGATTCATTAGACTGACATCATTTCTTATGGGCAAAATGGATTTGGTTAGAGTACGTTCCGGTTTGAGTCTGACCTTCTGGAACGGATTAATGACGCTAACCAAGGTTCCACTGTGCAAGGTCCACTTTTGTGTCTCAAAGCAACTATGGAGCGTTCAAAGACCATCGAACAAAGTGCAAAATCTCAACGTCGTCATCACTGAAGCATAAAGACAAACATGTAAAAATCGTGGCCTTTTTTTTTCAGCAGTGGGACATGTATGCTGTACTTTGTACCTGTATTATTACATATTTATGAATTATTACTGACTGAGTGACAAGAAGATGACTTTTTGCAGAAATAAATGCCTATCTTTGGAGGGGAAAGAAAGTGGATGGAGCCCCTCATAATAAACTCATATTTGAGCAAAAACAGAAGAAAGCACTTGCCATGGTCTGGAAGGTGGAGTGTAGCTGTGTTAAGAAAGGAGGCTTCCCAGATAGCGCCAACACCCTCTTCTCCACCATGGTGCACTCCACGTCGTCATCCTGGATCACCACATCCTTCTTGAGGATCTTGATGGCGTACAGGTCGTCTGTCCCTTTACGCTCTGCCAGCATCACCTACAGACAGAAGAGGGTACAGCGATGCAGCAATGAGCTGAAACAGGAAGGGCTTCTCTTATGGCCGCCACACACGGGAGGCGACGTCGCCTCGACTCCATTCATTTTCAATGGAACCTGCGCCACAGGGCCATGATCGTGTGTCACCGTCCAGCCCAGCAACACGCGAAATTCGCGCGTGTGAAGGTTTGTGCTTGTGCGTGTCTTGCAATGCGTGTCTTGCGACGCCATCCCAGAAGGTTGGAACATTTTTCATCTTTTCAAACTTTTCATCGCTGGTGCCCAGACGAGGACCAATCAGCAGAAGTATCATTGATCGACCAATGAGCGGACAGGATGCTATACTTGCAGTACGCTATACTTGCAGTGTCAGATTACCCGCAGCTATTTGACATTTCTAAAAAAAAGAGAGATATAGAGATATAAAGAACTCGTTGGTGGAAGAGTAAGCATAACTGGTAAGCTCACATAAATTTACACGGACATTTATGGAAGTTTAGCAAGAGTCCTCGATCAACACCGGCGCTTTTCCTCCTCTGAACTACTTTGATACCCCCAAATTCCCTCCACATCCGTCGGAGACTCGTACACTTCACTCTTGATGTGAATGCGTCGCTCACCTGTGTAGGTGGTCACAATCACTTGTCGCCTCCCGTGTGCATGGTTTGGTACGCGATGGCGATGAATTTTGCCAATTGCGGTCGTTTGCCGCCTCCCGTGTGTGGCGCTCATTACACGTGTGTGGATGAGGGCCGTTCGATCTTGAATATATTTGATCTCTTTTTTCCTCATGTCCACCCTTCTACTTGCAGCAGATCAGGGAGCGCACGCATTATTAGGCCAAATGTGCTAAGAGTTTAAGCTTACAAGCCCATGGAGAAAGAGCTCCAATTCTCCTTGTACCGATCTTAATATGCTGCAAAAGAAAAGCAAGATTCCTTTAAACACTGAAGACAAGGAATACGGAGCCAACGACTTTGGTAGATTCCCCAAACAGAGGAGAGTTTAAACTGCATTATCAGCATTTCCAGGGTCTTCTACTAAAACGTCTTCTCTTATCAGCCTAAAACCAATACGAGAATGAACGTGTTTTATCTTAAAACAAGGCAATAAAAACAAGCATATTTAAGACACTGCTGAGATTCCATTAACATGGATACCATGATGTGTGTGTGTGTGTGTGTGTGTGTGTGTGTGTGTGTGTGTGTGTGTTTCCCAAAAGGCTAATTGAGTTTTGAGACCTCCATCCATCCATCCATTCTATGTGCCGCCTATCCTCATTATGGTCACGGGGGTATGCTGGAGCCTATCCCAGCAGACTTCAGGCGAGAGGCGGCGTACACACCCTGGATTGGTCGCAAGCGAATCACAGGGCACATATAGACAAACAATCATTCACGCGCACATTCATACCTATGGTAATGTGTGACAGTTTAGAGTCGCCAATTAACCTAACATGTTTTTGGAATGTGGGAGGAAACCGGAGTACCCGGAGAAAACCCACGCATGCACGCACGGGGAGAACATGCAAACTCCACACAGAAATGCCCAAGTGAAGATTCAAACCCAGGTCAACGTGCCACATTTTATGTGCCCGCCTCTCGCCCAAAGTCAGCTGGGATAGGCTCCAGCATACCCCCCGCAACCCCAGTGAGGACAAATAGAAAATGAATGAATGGCTACTATATTGGGTAATGCAAGTGAAAAGGTGACTATAGGGTTGTTATTTCATGTCTAGAGGGCTCTAATAATGTTACAAATTGTATTTAGCAACCTGCAAACAGGTTTTCTATGCTCTGACTACAAAAATATTTCATTTATAAATTAGGAATCCTACTTTGCAGAATTTCTTTTATGACGGCCAGGTCTGCAACCAATTAAAGCAAGGCAAAGTTTCAGGAAAAATTTTCCACGAAAACCCAATCATACAAAAAATGGAGAGTACAAAAACCGAGGTTTGACTGTACTTAAGTTTCTTAACTTACTTACTGACCGACTTTACACCCACTTCCTCCTTCATAATACCTATGAGATCAGAAAATTAGCAAATTTGCTGTTTATGCCTTATAAATATTCAGGTATGATAATATAGTGGGGTTATTAGGTTTTGGATCCTACAGGGAGTGCTGCACAGATGGACACACTTGCAGTGCATGTGAGCTTCATAGTGTGTGTGTGTGTGTGTGTGTGTGTGTGCGCGTGTGTGCGCGCGTGTGCGTGCGTGTGGAGGGCAGCCACAGTTCAAGAATATGCAGCATTGATCTTTAGCATTAAAAGTTTAGATGCAGTATAAGTTCACTTTGGATGTGCGCAGGTGACAAAAGCTGAGCGCGTGCATGTGCTTGCATGTGTTGTCAGCGTGACTGTCTTCACCAAACACCATCTGGCCTGAAGCTCATTTGATGCAGCCACAAGGACAAGGATGAGATCACCGCAGCAAAGACCATAAAACAATGTTTCATCAAGTAGGACAACACAACCTATCGTGGAACCGTGGATTTCGCTTGGGGCTTGCATTTCATGTTCCAACTGCGGCTCAGCTTCTTAAATCAAGGTCACTGTGGTTAGCGTATCAATCACAAACCCAACTATGAATGGAGGCGTGTCACGAGTGACAAGCGCTGTTTTATCCGAGAAAGTTGTTCAGGGTCATTTGACAGAAAAGGCGGTCCTGGGGACACAAACTGTCATGTGTCGTAAATGATGCCACGGTCAGTGTTCCCTCTGCTGACCTTGCACAGCTGAATCCACCCAGGGAAAACCACAATCTACTGCACGACGCTGCGGTGCATGATAGTGCAATATGTTATAACACACTGCGCCGTGTTGCATTAGTCCGAACTGTCAGGTCTGATCAAAGCTGCAGTCGCAGTGTGTGCCCAAGTCACACAGGGACCGCCTGATAGTGTGCTCGTCTTCAAATTATTTCATTACAGCCTTGTCCCATTAACTCATTACACTCATGCCACTGATTAATATTGAACCGTATTTCTAAGTGCACTCTTAAAAACATTACTAAACTAACTTCCTGTTCACATGCACGGATACACTAGCGCACAATCTCTAATTATACCTTCAAAAAGACAATAACGCTTCCATAAGTGTTAGAAAAATGATGCCTTATGGTGAATGCATTGTGCTTTATGTGCTAACATATGATGTTCATGTCTACAATGATATGTTCCAACAGAATACTATGTCTTCCAAATGCACATCACCTGATTCAAATAACCTTTAGCGTCTGGGCATGTGAGTCAGCCCTTCACTCTCTCCGATAACCCCTCCCCTCGCATATAACTCACATTTTAGCATGAATGGTCAGACATTTCCTCCAGAAGACATTTTCTCCTCTGTTCAGGTTGTGTTGACTTGTCTCCTTGCATGTTTGTTTTATTCAATTGTACTAGAGCTGCAACAATGAATCGGTGATTAATCAATTATCGAATTACTCGACAGCTATTTTGGTATTCCATGAATTGTTTTTTGATGTAAAAAAGGTACAAATTCTCTGATTTCAGCCGCTCAAATATTTTTTAATTCCCTCGGTCATCTATGAAAGCAGACCTGCTATCTTTGTTATCTTTTCACACACGTCACCTTTGACTTTGGAAAACATTTTTGCCTCTTTTCTGATACGCTGCGGACCAAACCACTAACTGTTTGTGTTTGGTTCCTGTTGAGCTGGTCCGTGTAGGGCATTTGCGACCTGCAGCTTGTTTTTTTCTTGGCTTGCGGCACATTGTAGAAAAAAAAAAAACAAGTAAAAAAACTAAAAAAACGCAAAAAGGCGAAATGTAATGATAAGAAACTGAAATGCTGACACTAATAACTAATAATATAACAAAGCTTTGTCTTGAAATGATATATATATATAAGGTTGTCTTTGCCTTTTAACAAAATGAAAAATACCTAAAAGTGGCCCCAGTACGCGGCCCTTGGTAAGAACAATTTTGGACACCTCTGGTCGAGGGCCTTGCCGATTACTTGATTAATCAAAACAGCAAGCTTCAGATTAATCGCCTAAGAAAACAACTGTTAGTTGCAGCCCTAGTTTATAACGATATGTTCTCACAATATGATGTGTAGAAGTCCTCCACATACCCGATTCAAATAGCCTTGGGTGTCTGGGCATGCGAGTCTGACCTTCACCATCTCTGATCACTCTTGCATCTGCGGTCTCCTACGCTAACTCACAGTTTAGCATTAATAGTCAGACAATTTCTCTAGAAGCCGTCTGTGCAGGTTGTATTGATTTGTCTCCTTTTATTAAATTGCAGCTCTCATTCTCAAAAGGCAATATGTGTTTTATTGCAGTTGTAGTCGCATGTTTCTAATATTCTGACCCTCTCACGCAGCTCAATAAGGTAGGCAAAATAGTCGAAACATCTTTCAGGTTGATGCAGAGCAGTTCTTCACCAATGCTAGCTAATAAGCACATTGTTCATCAGAAGTGAGCATTCTTATCTTTGCACAGGCAGGCTCCTGCGTCGGATTCCACCGTGCACGTGTGAGCGAATGTGCACGTGTGAGTGTGGGCCATCTGAGGCTGCACATTTTCATACAAGTTGTGTGTGCTTCATGAATCCGTGCAAGTGTTTGATGCATTCCAGTGATGCTAGACCCTCCACTCGGCTTTCAGCACCGACACGCCACGGTGGTGCCTGTTGCCATGGAAACAGGCATCTGGCACCCAAGGTCTAAAACGCAGTCAATGGTCCCTCTCTCGTTGCATGGCCGTCCCTCTCCCCCTCGCTGCCTTCGCCGTCGTTCAGCCCACGTTTGTTCCCTCTCCCCACCCCGCTCGTTCTTTCTCTCGGTTTTGGTTTCTTGCCTTGATTGTCGTTCACTCACCCGCCACCTTGCCGCCGTGTCCCTCTGCTCGCTCATTCATGTCACTTCATTCAGTCTGATGTTTTTTTTCTTCCACACCCCCTCTTTCAATTCAATTCATTCACGTCAACCGCTCACCATTTGTCTTTCCCCTTTCACGGCCCTGCACTTGTCACATCATCCTCTTCGTCTCTTTCCCTTCATTCATCTTTGTCTACCTGCGCGTCATCTCTTTTGATTCTTTGGATCTCTATCTGCGCCCTTCTGTTCGCCCCCTCTTTGCTCTTCTCTTTTAAAAACACTTTATGTGGTGCGCTTTGATGGTAGACATCCAACATATGGACAAAAGAAACCTCTTGCAGTCAGAACTTGGTCTCTTGGTAATCTTAATTCTTCATCCCACCAAGACATTTTGGATTTAATCTATACTTCCAGATATGTGGGAACTTAAGGGTCCTGACTTCAACCCCATCAAACACTTACTTTAGAACTAGCATTGGTGCAGCAGCTTGAGGAAAATGTCTGGTTCTGAGCTGTGATTCAGGGTTCAGCCCATAGGGGGCAGTGCTGCCTGCTAGTTAGAGCCAGACCAAGACAGAAGAGGAGTTGTGCGTCTTGCTTAGGCAGGGGCGTCCAAACTTTAACTGGGTTGTTACTGTATGTTCATGTCGCCTATCCAGCCTCCCGGGTATGGTCTTTATGCTATTGTGTCGCTTACGGGTTCTCAAATGGTCTCAACCTCGAACCCACGTTTTCCAACTGTCATTAAGTTGTGACCCATTTTTATCGAAGTCACAGGTGCCCAAAGTGCAGCCCGGGGGCCATTTGAGGCCCAAGGCTTGTTTTTTGTTGGCCCATGGCACATTATAGAAATAAAATGTTTAAAAAAAAGCAAAAAAAAACTTTAGTAAAAAGGCACAATGTAAAAAGAAAAAGATGAAATGTTGATACTAATAACTAATAGGGTACTACGACAAATATACTACGGATACTACGAATATATTAAAAGTATAACGTTTTTAGCCTTTTTACAAAATTATTAAATCCTTTTCAATCCTTTTCATTTTTCATTACGTGACCCTCCATGGAAAAAGTTTGAACAACCCTGATTTCAGTCAAACCAAGCAATTTATTCGTATTTCAAAATTCGCCTGTGTCGTCTTTTCCCAATACAACATTAATACACATCGTTTATATTGAAAGGGCATTTTTTCCCTGATTTTTTGCCAACCTCATGGCGCCCCCAGCGTTTGCCAACATATAATGTGGGCCAGCCAGCTCTGCAAAGAATGCATAGATTCAAATTAAGTATCAAAATGGAATTTAAAAAGGACAAATATAGTGCTTTATTTTTACTTCAAAATAAAAAAAAAAATCTAACATCTGTTGTATTTAATGTATTCGTTTTTTTTGTTTTATAAATAAATGCGACTTATATTCCAGTGCAACTTATATACTGTATGTTTTTTTTTTCCTCTGCATGATGCATTTTTTGACTGAAGCGACTTACATTCCGGAGCGACTTATAGTCCAGAAAATACGGTATACGGAACCATCTTCATAGAAATTACTCTCTGGGTCTCACAATTTATGTGGACAAATGCAGTCCAGCATGTATGTAGAGTTAAGAATAATAACAGGGTGGACCGGGACTTGAGTTGCGGGACGGACTTAAGCCGAGTACAACTTTATATTCTCTGAGGGAATGCTCACTGTTTCCCAAAACCCCTGAATAGGAACAAAGACTTTGAGCCGCTGCCATTTTCAACCAAAGGAATGAACACACTGTATTATTATATGAACACAAATATTAACAGCCTGACCTTGCCGAAGCTGCCCTTTCCCAGCACCATCAGGAAGTTGAAGTCCGACAGCTTCATGCGGTCTTGGTTGCCATTGGAGTCGAAGCGGGCGGCGTTGGCCGATTTGCCTTCAGTGTTCTTGCTCGGCCCGATCTTAGCCCGCTGGATCAGGATGAGACAGACGAATGTGCAAATGTGATTAGGCAGAACGTCCCAACATTTAAACACCCTTCCTTTTTTTAAGAGGATAAACATAACTCATTAAAAGATTATTTGGATGGGGCAGTCACTAATGAGAGCTATTTGACAATATTTGCTGGAGGAGAAAATACTTTCCTTTCGGAGTAAAGATGTAATTAACTGTCGACAACCCTGAAAATTCCACTGATAGCAAAAAGAAGTTGAAATATGAAACATACAGTAATCCCTCACCACTTCGCGCTTTGAATTTTGTGGCTTCCCTCTAAAAATATATTCATTAGTGAATCATGTTGTTTTGTGGTTGAATACGGCCTCTTGGTCGTCAAAAACATGCATACTGAAGCAACTTTTACTTGTTTGTTTGAATCCATGCCCTGCGATTGACTGGCGACCAGTCCAGGGTGTACCCCGCTGGGATAGGAAGTCAGCTGGGATAGGCTCCAGCTCCCCCGCGACCCCGGTGAGGATAAGCGGCATAGAAAATGGATGGATGGATGAAATAAGGAATCCTACTTGGTGGAAATTCACTTATCAAGGTCAGGTCTGGAACTGATTAACCAGGATAAACGAGGGATTACTGTATATGACAGGTTTATATTTAGGCCTTTCATTCAGTCAGGACTGTGTTTGCTACCACTCTCGTATACTTACACAGGCCGTCTCCTGACAATTCTTCATTTTTATACATTCAGCCTGCCCGTTTGTTCATTACCGTTTTCCTTTTTCAAGCGTTCTCTCCCAGCCTTGACCTTGTCACACTGTCTCCTAATGGCTTCATATATTATTTTGCATTTTGTACAACCACGCTTCAATTTTAACAAGGTCTGGGGACTTAAAGAAAAAAATGCCTGCACACACAGAAATAAAAATGCAGGACGAGCACGGCTCACCTCTATCTTATCCCAAACTGCTGATACACACTCATTTCCTCACTTCTTCTCACCTGGGCCGTTCAGTCTCTTATTTGCTACTCTTGTCTGTGACAGCGTGTGTGTGCGCGTGTGCATGCCTGTGTGTGTGTGTGTGTGTGTGTGTGGGCCGCACACTCTTCCCAACTCATCAATGGATAAAAGGCTCTATCAGTCTCCATCTGTTCTGACACCCACACACACACACACACACACACACACACACACACACACACACATTAGCAGGCAGCAGCAGAGGATGTTGAATGGATGACTCCCAAAGCTTTTAGAGATGACTTCCTCTCTTTTTTGTGTCTCTTAGTCTCCAGTGCCAGTGTCAACGATTACTGTTGTATTTATTACCGTGTATGTTTTCACACACTTTTTCGACTCAAGACTCAAATTAGAAATGCTCTCTTTATTTGCGACATGCACGTAAGAAATGTAAAGGTACCAGAATGCTCTTTTTTTCAATGTGTTAAATATTTAGATATTCATGCATACTCGCCAGTGATGAGGCAGGTGAGTCATGATGAATATTACAAAAAAGGAATGACAACATAAAATAAGTAGCAATATTTGAAAGTTGGAGGACAAGCGGCATAGAAAATGAATGGAAGGATGGCTGGATGGCTGCCTCTGTCCACCAGAGGGAGCCAGAGGAATCCAGAGCCCAGAGGGAAGCTGACATCATTGCAGCGTTCTGGCAGACACCAATGAAATGTTTTGCTTGGATGAAACGCATTATGGGAAAACGTTGAAATAGTTGGGTTTTTAAACTCGTATATTTCTCAGCTAACTTTTGAGTGTTAAGTAGCTGTGTGATGAGTTTAGTTATAGACGGTTATATTGCGTAATGACCTCCTGCGATTTCCAGTGAGTTGACAAGCTTGTTGTGAGCGCACTGATGGCTCGTGATTGGCTCCTGCCAAACAACAGCTACCGTTTCCTCACTGACTCGCGAGCGGCACAGCGTTTAAATGATTAGTAGTAGTTCTAAAGTAAAGGAGATGTTAGTATTTAGGCATATATTAACCACAGGGTTCAAAGTTTAAGAAAAAAGTAGCAGTTTATACACCGGACATTTTGGTAATTAATATATTTTTGACAAACTTTGATAGAGTGAAGCCGCAAAATTCCAAGCGCAAAGTGGGGGGGGGACTACTGTATTATGTCATTCAAAATCAACAGAGTACTGACAAACAATTACAAGAGCTCTATCAGTGAGTGTGTGTTGTGCAATGTATTGATTGTCAAGGTATTTCTGAGAGTGCTCACATTAAATTGTGCAATTGGTTTTCACTTTTCCTAGAGATGGTTCATAAAACTGGGGATGAACATATGACATAATACAGTAACACTAAAACTGAACCAACACACCCTGTCTGTTTGAGATATCCCCCATTCTGGGAATGCATCTCACAGAACGTCTGAGGACCATGACCTTCAGGAGACTGAGTGAAAGAGAAGCAGATAAAGAGACAGAGGCTCGCAGGAGGGCACGCGCAATAAGCAAAAGAGCGGGAAGGAAAACATAATGAGGAGAGAGAACAGGAGCACAGACACAGGCAGGGAGTATATAGAGGGGACAGGAAGGTAGACTATCACACAAGTGCAAAACAAATGATGATTTTGCAGCACTTTTGCAGAATTAAAACGTGCGCGTAACATATTATGTATGGGCTGTAAAACGTGATCAGAATGTATCGTGAAAAGTCAACTGAAGAAGAAGAGAAAGACTCTCTGAGCCATAATGAAATCATTCAATACCAAAGACGTATTTATACACTTATTTTGAAACCCAAACGCTCACTCCCAAAGACGTTTTTTTGCACGAGAGACAAAAAGAGGTGATGGGAAGTCACCCTAAAAACGGCCACAAGGTGGCAGAAGAGCTCGGCATGGATCTTTTGCGTGTATTAACACGCTCGCCAGCAAAGAGGAAGTAAGAGAGCATGGAGGAGTGTAGCGTGCAGAAGGTCACGCATTGTAGGGACATTTTAACGCATGCACACACACACACAAACGCACTTGGGCGTACACACTCGTGCACACACGCAGTTTAGTTTTAAATGTGAAAATTGTAACTAGTTCATGGTGTTATATTTGTAAACAAATTGTTATTTCGATGTAAAAGCAAAAAAACAGCGTCAAAGTGAAAGTTATGCTTGAAATTTAACTTTTCACAAAAAGCATTTTTAGTTGGGAACTGATATTTTCCTGAAACTTACCTAAGTTGTACTGCTGATTACTAAAGAACTAAAAAAGGTAGAAACAAACTTTTTATTCTGATGAAAGACAGGAGTCTAATCTTTCTTCTGGTAGGTTCCATGTTTATATAGCCTTAGAAGACAATCATCTGTGTGCCTTGAAAAATCAGTTAAAATCATGTAAAACAGCCGGTACTGAAGGGGTTGTCTTTTGAAAAATGGCTGGGATTGAATGAGTTAAAGAGGTTGATTAGAGCAGCCCAACAATGTATTGATGTCTTCGGGGGTTTCCACATGCAATACTGTCGCCTCGACATGGGTGGCCCACGCTGCTTTAGACTAAGAATATCCTTTGGAAAATAACATCCAAATGCATCATTTATGATCATTTCAGAGTGGACCCCTGTGTGGCATGCAATGAGCGGGTTCAGTAATGAAGCAGTCAGATAAAGTTATTAGACGAGCTGGGTGCATGCTGGATAATTCTGTAATAATAAATAAGAGAAAGTGTGCGTGCGTGCGTGCGTGCGTGCAGAAGCGTCACCGAAGACGGGCCAGCGTGGAGCTTAAATCGTTTCACTGGAGATGTTAGAAGTGCCGTAACATGTTTGGCTAACACAAGATGGCAAGTGAAATTCTAATACACAAGACATTTTGTGTAGCCTTAGGCACTACACGCACACTACATTACCCAACTTCAAACAACAACAACACGAGGTACACGTGCGCGATTCCATGGGAGGCGGTGCAAGAGCGGCATCAAAAATGATTTGATTGTGGGTACGATTTGCAAAACATACAGACTACAGCTGCAACTAAACATGACTTCCTTAGTCGATTAATCAGATTAATCTGGTAATCTGGTAATCTACCCTACACCAGGGGTGTCCAAAGTGTGGCCCGGGGGCCATTTGCAGCCCGTGGCTGATATTTTCTCAGCCATCGGCACATTGTCAAAGTACAATTAAACAAGAAAACTAACAAAAACAACAAAAAAAATGAAAAACAGAGCAGTCATTTCACGAAAATAAAGTAGAGTACAGATTAGAATAAAGCGGGGGCGTCCAACCTTTTTCCACTGAGGGCCACATATGAAAAATGAAAAGATGCAAGGGCCACTTTGATATTTTGCGAACCAACATGTAGACAGGCGAAGTAATATATATACTGTATTTACATATACAGTAAATATATATTTATATATTTCAAGAAAAAAAGTGCATCTCAGCTTTGTGATGTTAAAGCCTATAATTAGTATCAACTTCACTCTTTGCGCTTTCCCCCCCAAATTTTGCTTTTTTAAAATTTCTTCTCATATAATCTTAATACATTTTCTTCTCGGAATATTAAGACTTTATTCCTCTAATATTTTTCACTTTTGCACGCCCGAATTTTCCAAACTGACAACTTGATTTTGTTTTATTTGTTTCTCATAATTTTCCCACTCTAAAAAAATAATTAATTTAACGTTTCAACTCTATGCTATTAAACATTTTCCTCACAATATTATGACTTTATTCACAAAACCTGCAACTTCTTTCGCTAGAATACAACTGTTTCTCTTCATTCATATTTTCACTTTATTTTAGTAAAATTACAGCTGCTTGTTTTCCTTTTTTTTTTTTAATTTTCCAGCTCTCATCTTTCTCTTTGTACCTTTTTATTTTTGTAATTATGACTTCATTCCCATGATATTTTGACTTTATCCTTGTAACATTATACAATTTTTTCTGCAAGCTAACTTTCCAAAAATGACAACTTTATTTGAAATTGCAACTTTTTTCTCGTTAATTAAAACTTCTTCTTCTTACTATTTTTGACTTTATTCTCATAAAATTTCTGCTGTTTTTCATTTCTGCCGTTGCTTTTTAAAATGATAATTATACAAATATTTCTTACTTTCCCGTTGTACTTTTTCTCATCATGACGTTACGACTTTATTCCCATAATATTTTGAGTTTTTTTCTGCAACCTAATTTTCCAAAAATTACAACTTCATTTTTTGTTTTGTTTGTTTACTGACACCTTGTGGCGAGTGCAGAATACTACACATCATCACAACGTATTTGAATGTGTCTTCTGAATGCCTTATATTTGTATGCAGACATTATTATGCTTGAAAATGCTTAATTTGGGAAAAAAAATATGTACAATTTGCTTAAATATGGATTTTTTTTTTTTTTTTTTTTTTACTAATAGTAGACTGTATTCAACCATGAAACAGCCGTGACGTGTTTTTTTTTTTTTTTAAGTGATAGAACAAAGCTCCGAAATTGACGTGCAAAGTGGCGAGGGACGACTGTATTACTAAAGCAACAAACACAATTAACCCTTTATATTCCGATACATCATATCCAAACAACTCCAAACTTGGAGCAGTTCTGACTCAATATTTATCTGACAACATGACAAAAACAAAACAAATATATATATATATATATATATATATATATATATATATATATATATATATATATATATATATATATATATATATATATAAACTCACTTATTTGGTCATATAACACACACAGAACAATGAACAACTCCATGTCTGTCTCCTTTCTTCATGTCAGAACAGGATCAATTACACTGTGCGCTGTTCATGCAATGAGTTGTTCAAGCGCAGTGTGTAACCCTGAGTGTTAGGAATAGGCTTTCAGGCATCAACCAATCAGAAGACGGAAAAATGCTAATGTTACTGTATGCCTGCTAGCTGGCCCTGTGAGGCGACTCTGACATTTAATTCAAGAAACAGCCCCCACTACTAACAGTTTAAGTGACGTCAGGCCAGCGCTACTGATTCTGAAGGCTTAGCAGATCACATTGGCATGGCGACACAGTGATGCAGAAATCTGATTGGACAAAAAAAAATACAAAATCTAACAGGCAGTGCAGCCGAGAGACATGCTAGGAAATGAAGATAACAGACTGTTGGGAATAAATGAATGGAACAAATACTAGAATTGAAGTTGTGAATGTAGGTCAGTGCTTCTGACAGTGTTGAGGCCAGCCACTGCTCTTTCCTTTATTTCCTACGGGGAAAAACAGGATGCCTTGTATTTGCCACTGGAGCTGCCATCACTGTTTAGACTTCCAGACTGCATTCACCCTGTGTACGGCATACGGGACTACATCTACTTTATGCGCTTTTCTTTTCATTTGTGCAAAACAAGGCCCCCTACCTAAACGGTATATGTATAAAAGGACTGTTGGATCAATCTCAAAAACCCCAACCAGGCACGATGCGTCGACTGTGAGATGGACACACTTCACAGCGGCGTGACATTTAGCAGTTCGTGTCAGCAAGGCAAAGAGGAAGATGAAACAATGGCCGTTTCTGCCAAATGTGTTAATAAGAGGGCCGTGTGATTTCACTCACGCGTACACACACACACACACACACACACACATGCCCGCACACGGACACACACCCCTGCAGTGTGCCAGGCGGGATGGCAAGTGTGTGTCTGCCAACTGCTAACAGCTCTCCGAGAGAGAGTCTCTCTCACACACACACACACACGCACACACACACACACACACACACACGCACGCACAGCTCGAGTATACAAGCCCACCTCAAATTTCTGGCGTAGCTCCTCGTTGCCCTCCTCCCCCTCCGGAGGAACGGGAACATTGAAGTACTCGCCTTCTTCCTGGGAGAGCATCTTAAACCTGAGGACAGAGCATATTTCCACTTAAATCAATTCCCAATTAGTTGATACAATTTAGACATTAAGCGCGGCCATTAGGCGAGGCTGCCGACAGTTAGCGCGCCAATTTAAAGTCTGAAAGAATGATCGGCTCATTATTTAGCAATTCCCTCTCCTTCATGGTGATCTCGCAAAGCCTGACAGACGAGCGGTGATGCCTCACAATCGATAGGAGACAATTTCACATTTCGCCCATTACGGACTCCGCGTTTGACTCCTGAGAAGTCTCACGTCACCTCTAAAACACACAATTACATCGTGGACCACTTTAAAGCTACGACCTTAACTCTTGGATTTGAATTTTAATGTTGGCTTTGAATTATTTACACAGTGTTTTACTCCCCCCCCACTTTCATCTTCTGGTAGAATGTGGTGTTTTAAATTCAGTGTCAAAAAGAAAAAAAAAGCACAACAATGAGCTGAAAGATGATAAAAAAGATTCTCTGGCGCTGCGACTGCCGCACACTTGATGTGCTTCGAAGCAAAACTAAATCAAGATCAATTAATTTTCCAGCTAACACTCGGCACTCGAAAATAGTGCAGGAAGAGAAGTTACGGTTACAAATAATGCGAAATAGCAACTTGTGTGCAAACATAGACACTATACCACTTGTATTGTACCGCATGTAATCCCATTTATTGATTTCTTATGGCACACTCGTGTACTGTATTACCGTAGTTTCCAGACTATAGTCACACTTTTTTCATACTTTGGTTGGTCCTGGGACTCACAGTCAGGTGCGACTTATATATCAAACCTTTGCTGAATGCGGTTAAATGATGAAATGAATAAATGAAGGCTGTTTCATGGTTGACTAAGGCCCACTATTAGTCACTCAATATTGAAAGACAAGTCATATGCAGCGTTCTGGTCACTAGGCGTCAGTGATGACACGAAACATCCATGAGACGTGACATTACATCACAATACCTTAACACTGCATGTCGTCCGCTATGGCATGTCCGACATGATAGAGTGAAAAAAGGTCTCCTCCTGTTCCGTGTGGAAGTGGTAAGTTGTTGGTTTCTCACTTTGTCTATCTTCCCCGCTCAGTTTGAAGCACTTTCTTAAGTTTGGAATAGATAAATTGGAGGCTAACTAGTTAGCTCGCTAGCATGAGATGCTTAAAGCCATGGCTGTCTCTTGTGCCCCAGCAGTGATCCCGTAGCCTGCGCATTAGCAATGTGGCGTAAACAAAGAGTAAAAGGAGTGTAAAGGTGACTACAGGGGTGTTCTTTCATGTCTGCAGGGCTGATGGTACATTCTGAAGCTTGGATTTTCTTATTGAACAAATATAGGATCGTATTTTAGCAGTCATTGTATTCATGCTGTTCAGGTTGCTACCCAACTATTTTATTGTTGTGTAAAAATAGGTGATGACAACGAAGCATTTAGTGGTTAGCATGTTGGCCACACAGTCAGGAGATCTGGAAGATTTGGGTTCAAATCTCCGTTGGGCATTTCTGTGTGGACTTTGCATGTTCTCCCCGTGCGTGCGTGGGTTTTCTCTGGGTACTCCGGTTTCCTCGCATCCGTCCATCCATTTTCTATGCCGCTTGTCCTCACTAGGGTCGCTGGGGTATGCTGGAGCCTATCCCAGCTGGCTTCGGGCGAGAGGCGGGGTGCACTCTGGACTGGTCGCCAGCCAATCGCAGGGTGGTTTCCTCCCACATTCCAAAACCATGCATGTTAGGTTAACCAGAGACTCAAAATTGTCCATAGGCACGAATGTGAGTGTGAATGCTTGTTTGTCTCTATGTCTGCATGTTTGTCTATATGTGCCCTGCGACCGGCTGGCGACCAGTCCAGGGTACCCTGCCTCTCGCCTGAAGTCAGCTTGGATAGGCTCCAGCATACCCCCGCAACCCTGAGGACAAACGGGATAGAAAACGGATGGATGGGTGGGAGAAAACCAACGCGTGCACGGGGAGAACATGCAAACTCCACACAGAGTGATACTAAAGTCTCAAGATAATAAGCTCCTTCATGTCCAATTAAAGTGGAAATGAGTCTAAATGATGATAGTACACATAAATAATAATAATAATGAATAAGAAGAATAAGTTTTGTGAAAGGTGTGTCTCCTTATCTTGTACTTCCCATAAAGGACAATAATAAGGAGAAAGTGATGTTTAGCTTGAAACAGCAGACGTGATGCTCATGTCATTGAAAGCTGCCTACAGCATCTCTCCACCACCATTTTTCCTCCAATGCTGGCATCTCATTAAAAGCCCTGACAGGAACGTGTCAGCGGAGAGACAGGATGAAAGTCGGATAGAAAGATGCTCAAATAAGTGCGGGTGAAGATGGGAGGAGAGCAGGGAGAAAACAAGCCATAAAGCAGCAGAGGGAAGATGCTCTGACACCACAATAAGATGAGCCCCAACCAAAGTACTTCTCCAACAGCGCACTAATGAACAAGGTCACCTTCACGCCCCCTCTCTACCTCCTCTTTCCATCTCACCATCCATCCACTCCTTGTTTTTGCAGCTCCGAGATGCCAAAGGACAGCGACCCCATGAAGTCATTGCGGCTGGTCAGGTCCCAGTCCCACGCCTCCACGGAAAGACGGCGGTCCTTATCGCACTCCTTCAGGTGGCTGCAAGAGAAACAATGGCCCAAGTTCACCCAAGGATCAAAGCTCTTCTCTTCTAATAAAGTTGGGTTGAGTGGAGAGAAGGCACAGGACGCACAGGAGATCTTAAAGGAGGTCATGCTGTCGATAAAGCTGGATGAGAGGTTTCAAACTCGGCTAACTTTCCAAATACGCACCAGGGACATCCGCTTTCAGGTGGCAACCTCGTACATTCGTCTTCATAATAATGGACACACATAACAGGGGAGTGTGTTGAACTTTTGCAGCGATGATACTCTTTGACTGCATTCACCCTGATACAGCACGTTTGATCAAATCTTTACATTTGCGCAAAAACAATGTCCCAGTAGAGTATGTGCCCCAAAATGCGTCATGATTTAAGCTGGGATGATGCGTTATTCAGTACATCACTGGATCCAGCGGCAGGCAAGGACCCCAGAAGCGAGGTTTTATGAACATAAGACGCCAGATGTTGTTATCTGAGCGCCAGCGGTTACATGCACTTGGAAAGCGGAGCGTGATGCCGTGCTTTTAAAAGACGGCGCTGAGCGAGCGAGAGACTAAATGAGGAACACAAGATGAAAGAGGAGGGAACTGATCATGTTGGGAGAAACTGATGGAAGCAGATGACAAGAAAGAGACAGACAGAAAAGCAGCTCTAATTAATAGATAAAATAAGAAATGATCAAAAGTGGTATAAAAAAAACCTTACAATTTAAAGGTCTCATTCCAGACGGGGTTGAGACAGCATTTAATGGTCTTGGTCTTCTGTTTACTTTCGCTGCGAGGATCTGGGATCAGTTTCAGCTTCACGTATGGGTCTGACAGGCCGTTGGGGTCCATTGGCACGAGATTCCTGGCCTCTTTGACTGCAGGGAAAAGGACAAAGAAACAATAGAGATGTATAGATAGCAAGATAGGAGGATAATAGGATTAAGAAAGAGAAAGAGTGTGGAGCCTTGGTTAACGTACGCCACGATTAGCGTACTTTTCAGTTTTCGTAAAAAATGTTTGCAGAAATGTTGCCTCGGTTCACGTTCATCTCCAGTTTATCATAAAATATGGCGTTATTAATACACTGCATGAGTTTTAGCAAAAAAATCCTCGTAGCATGGAAACCGGAACCGGAAGAAAGTGTCCCCCACCTATGATGTCATCAACAGTTGACTCTGTAGTTTTTTGCTTACTAACACTGTTACGCCAGACATCTCTGCCTCTTTATTGATGGCGGCTGCAAAATAACCCAGAATGGAGCCAAAGAAAGTGGCAAGTGCCAGCATTTTGATAAAAGAAGCTGAGAAATAAGACTGAATTCAAGAGATAAGTCACGGCAAAGTATACTCTAAATGTGTCATCATCGGTGTGGATATCTCTTCCTCCCTCGCTAGTCGCTCAACATCGTCGTCTTTGTCAACAATCAGGTCTTCAATCAGGGTAAAAGTTAAATATTTCTTTATCATTTATATGCATTTATAGCAAAGCCTCGGTTACAGTGTTTTCGGTTAACGTCAACAAATTCTGCCAAAATTTTGCCTCGGTTTGCGTACATTGTCCGGTTAGCGTACAATGCAGTGAGCGTCTTGTCGTGTTACGAATACACTGTGTGAGCCCAGCTGTGTTCTTAATGTGTTTTTCTTACAAAACGCCCCTGTTAGCGGCCTATTAGCTTGCTAATGCATGGAAACAGGAACCGAGGTGAGCTCAGTCGCCTGTCTATGATGTCATCAGCGGTTGACTCTGTAATTCTTTGCTAACTAACACAGTTACGCCATAAGTCTCAAAATGTGTTAACACAAAACACGCTGTGATGGGTTTACAATGACAGTTTTCCATGCGTGAAACTATTCATGACAAATGAAAGAGATAAATGAAGATCAACGTGGACACCACCTTCCTGTTTTGCCATGAGCTATTTCTTGAACTGACTCGTGTTTTTCTCACCACCTTTACCAACATGCTGGCAGCTGCAGTTTTTGGTTTGGCTCCATTTTGGGTTATTTTGCAGCCGTGATCAAAAGGAAAGCAGAGACTTGATGTGAGAAACACTATTGAATTCAAGAAATAACTCATGGCAAAACAGGAAGGTGGTGTCCGTGTTGATCTCGCTGCCACATTGCATCTTTGTCAACAATCACGTCTTCAATGAAGGTAAAAGTAACATAAAATGTTCATTTATCCCTTTCATTCCTCATTTATATGTATTTGTTTTCTGCGTGTAAAACTATAAAAACATGTTTTGTGTTCAGTTTTGGATTTCAATTTTTCCATGATTCCTTACGGGAAGATTCAGTTCGAGTAGATTTCAGCCGGAGTCCGACCTTCTGGAATGGATTCATGACACCCACCAAGGTTCCAGCGTACATGAGTCCATGTGAGTAGAAGAGCAAATCCGCTTTGTGCCTTTTGCAAGAGTTTCTCTTGGACAAATTGATTTTGTGAAAGCAGATAAATGAAAAGATTTGCACAACAAAGCTTTGCTCACCGTACCCAAATGTAACGGCATGCAACACGAGAGAGCATTCCACAATCTGCTTTGCGGGGAAAAGCCCGTACAGTCTCGTGGGATTGTTGCCATGGATACGGATGTTGACCTTGGGACCAGTCATTTTTCTTGCCTCATTCTGAGCCGTTTATTGTCAACCAGACCTAAGCTTTGAGGACAAAAGTAATAAGACACCCCTTAATTAAATACTTAAGCAATTAGGGGTCACATTCAAATTAGCAGAAGCACAGCTGGTAGTGATGGGTCTTTGGCAACTTACTCAGGCGCTGCTCAGTTACATCCACACACACACACACTCACACACACACACACACACACACTCTCTACCATTGCCCATAAAAAACATCACAAATAGCCAATGCACCTTAGTGTGTGTATTTGTGTATTTAATGGAGCCTGTCTGTGAATGTGTGTGCAAAGTGTAGTTGTGCCGTAGTCTTGGCTGTGTGTTTGTGTGTTGACTTCTTCTCAGAAGACAGCAAATCTACACCACAATACAAGCTGTACACTGACTACTCAAGTTTCACTTCTGTGGTATTGTCCCTTAAGAATACACACTTGCTGTTTGATAATTGGGGACATCAATGGATCAAATGAAGCCATTTTTCGTGAGCTCACAAAACATCACTCAAGCAGGGTTTCATGCGGGCAAAGCAGCGTGTTCGACTAAAGTCTGAGAGGTTAACCACAGACCCGCATGAAACCCTCAGTGGAGCGGCCAATAAATATTAGATGATGCCTGTTAAAGTGACCAGCAAATGCTGGCTATAAAGAGGGTAGCATGCCAAAGAGTCTCGAAGGACTCTTAAACTAAATACAACACCGTGTGTGTGTGTGTGTGTGTGTGTGTGTGTGTGTGTGTGATGTAAATGTGATTCTGCATACAGTATAGAGATAACACGTTTATTTGAGTCCAGTTGAGATAAGAGGGTAGAAACAGGAGAACACATTTCATATGGGATGCTGGTCAACCTTTTCCAAAGTGGAAAAACCTCTTCTCTGTCTCAGTATTCCCATGGGACGTCTAACGTCTACTGTCTTACAACTAGAAGGCCCACGTTACTAAAACATACAATAAACGCTCGCTTATCACGATCAATTGCTTCCAGAAGGAAGCAAAGTAGGAGTTCTTATTTATAAATGGAATACTGCTATAGTTAAAGCATAGAAAACCTCTTTACAGCCTTCTGAATACAATTTGTAACATTATTAGAGCCCTCTAAACATACAGTAACACCCCTATAGTCACATTTAAGCTTGTGTTATTTAATATAGCAGACATACAGTAATAAGAGAAAATAAGACATTTAAAACATAAATGAGACTTGAGTGCTCCTGTGTGTGTTGCTGTAAATGTGTGCCGGTGCCTGGGAAGCAGTGTGGGGGGGCGGACAGGAATGCGTCTTCTGAATGCCTTATATTTGTATTTTAGTTTATTTAGCCATTTTTATACTTCAAAATGCTTAATTTAGGCAAAAATGATGTCACACAAGTTGCGCATATATTTTGACTAATACTAAGCCGTATTCAACCATGAAACAGCATGATTCATTCATTCATTCATCTATTTATGAAAAACCCTGACAGAGTAAAGCTGCAAGATTCAAAGCGAGAAGTGGTGAGGGATACATCCCCTTTTCTCAGGACCCGCTCCTGAGCAAAAACATTTTCTTTAATACAAAAATGACAAAATTAATATTATATTAAAAATCATGTTTTTCAATATCAGTGAAGTAAGTTACCATGAATCTTTTAGACATTTATTTCAGGGCGGGTCTCCACATCACGGCTGTCTCCAGGTCACCAGAGTGTGTGAGAGACAGGAAGAAAAGCTCTGACTTAGGACTGCTGGTTTGAGACTTTTTAAATGGAGAGGCAAAAAAAACATACCTTTTTACGCAATTTTTTTCTATAGTGTGTTTGCATATCATGTTTTTGCTTGTGTGTGTGTGTGTGTGTTACCACTTTGGAATAGATTTGATCATAACAGCTTACCTTAATCAATACCAAAGACGTAGTTGCAGTGTTCCCTTTTTAGTGCTTCTTTTTGTTTATACAGTGTTTGAACACAGTTACAGGCCGAGCCTGGCCCTTTAAGAAGAATTGCATTGTGGGAAGTTGAGTGTGTATCTCTTCCCTCCCTCGTCTGTCTGCACCGCCCATTGTTTTCTGCGTCCTGATTGGCTGTAGACCATTATCAATCAATCTCCTTCCTGCTGTCCTGCCGCGTCTCCTGTGTCATTGCTAGCTTGCTTGCTAGCTTGTAAAAGAATCTTCGGTTCGTCTGCAGCAATGTTTAACAAAGATACAAAAACGCTACAGTGCAGCGGAACGGCACCAGGACGAAAAGGCGCGTTCGCAGGAGTGAAATACGCGTGACTGAATGAATAATTTCTTGTGTTGATCATTAAGGTTGATCAATAAAATCCAAACGAAGGTTTGAACTTTTTTGAGAGTGTTGAAACAAGAGAGAAATGTGATAAAATGTTAATGCCTGTCTGAGAAAAGTGTATGACGTGTATGATGAGGGGCTTTACAGCCTTAGAACGTATAAAATCATTGCCAAAATATGAAGTTGGCTGCTTCGCGGATTTCACTGATTGCGGGCTTTTTTTGAACCTATCAACTGCGATAGACGAGGGAACACTGTACATGTATTATATGCTGTAAATAACTACTAGTGACTGCAATGTGTCTTTTTAACCGTTGTGCCATCACGCTAGTAAGCTTCCTCATCTACAGGCACGTCATGGCTGCCGTGCTCAACGTGAAGGTCAACATCCAAAGCCACAAACTTAAAATTTTCCCTCCCGGTGTGTCCTTGAGCCAAATGCTGGACTGCCCTCTATCTTCGTGGATGCTGTTGTGCTACAAACACTCAGCTCTGATCTCCCAGAGAGGCAAAGGAGTGACCTAAAAGTGATCAATAAAGCGCTACTTTGCACCCGTGTCTGCTGCCTTGATTTGAGCTCCACGGCGCAAATGCATTTCGGTCTGCAGCAGCCGTCTCCAGCAGAGATGCACGGCCATTTCTCCTACTTTTAACGGCCCATTCTCAGCCCCTCTCTACTCTGTCACACTGCAATGAAGGTGGGCGCTGCTGCTGTGGATATACTGACCCCTGTGGACGAAAATAAGTACTGCGGCGAAACGCCCACTCATTTACTAGTACAATTACAGAAAATAGTTCATATCATTTCCTGCACTACATTACATATGGCTACAAATTGAGTGCATTACTTGCCTGCAACCAGCAGAGGCGCTGTTGAGTCAGTGCTTACTGGTTTGCAGTCTAAAGCACAGCATGACAAGAAAAAGGAAGGCAGCATATTCTACTCCATTGATTCTGGTACGCGGGCGCCATCTCGTGGTACGCGGGTAGACATATACCTCAAAAATGGCACAAATACTGTTATCATTTCTTCCTACAGCTAGATAAAATTGCTCCTTAGTGCTCCATGTGTTTCTCTATAAGAGTCAGTATTCCAACCATCATTGAATCCCTGTAAAACCATTTCATACATCAATTCATGAGGATGAACTATTCAAAGTGACGACCAAAAAAACACCCCACGAGCGTCCTGACGTTTGAACTCATCTGCAGCTAAATTGAGATTTTTATTTGAGACAAGAGCAGAAGAGTAAAAAAAAAGAAAAAACACTTTATAGTCCCTTTTCTGACATTGATTAAATACTCGCATTTTCTTTAGCTGACAGGGAAAGGACATCACCCGACCTCTGCTGCCACCTGACGGTAGAAAGAATACACTGCAGGTTGCATTTCATTCATCTGCACGTTATTTCATTCTATTTCAAGTGTTTTGAGCAGAGCTGACATAACCACATTTTGGTTTTACTTACACCATTTATTGATTTCTTTGCTCTTATACTATTTCTTTAGTTATTGTGCACTGCTGTGTATAATTTTAAATAACAACAAAGTCTATCAATCTTAATTTATCATCAGTCCAGATCATTTTCTTCAGTCAAAACCCACCTTTTTGCAAAAGCACATGTCTAAGTATCACAGACACTCCTCTACGTTCCTTGGACTAAGATAAAGACGCTCCCGTTTCCTGGCTTCATCTACCGTCCATCCCTCTACTCTATTTTTCTATGTCAACCCAACCGCTGGAGACAGACGGCCGCCCCACAGAGCCTGGCTTCTGTCGCCAAGTGCTTGCTCATGTGGGGCTTCAGTTGGTTCTCTGTTTTCATTTATGAGTGTGACCTTCGTGTGCAAAGTGCCATGAGATGACTGTTGTTGTGCTTTGGCGCGATGCATCCATCCATGTTCTATGCCGCTTATCCTCACTAGGGTCACGGGGGTATGCTGGAGCCTATCCCAGCTGACTTTGGCCCAGAGGCGGAGTACACCCTGGGGCACATACAGCAGAGACAAACAACCATTCACACTCACATTCATACCTGTGGGAAATTTAGAGTTGCCAATTAACCCAACATGGAAAGTGGGAGGAAACCAGAGTACCCGGATAAAACCCACACATGCACGCAGGGGAAGAACATGCAAACTGTTTGCATGTTCGATGTAAAAGAAACAACCAGAAAACCTACAGAGAACATACAAACTCCACAAAGATATGCCCAACGCAATTTGGAACCCTGGTCTTCCGGATCTCCTGGCTGTCTGGCCGACATGCTAACCACGAGGCCACCGTGCGTTGGCGCTATATAAACACATTGAATTGAATTATATAATCAGTGTGTGATGGCCACTTACAAATAATACAAATAAATAAATACAACTTTATTTCAAAGTAAATAAATAAATAAATATTTTAAAAACCAAACCTCTGCTGTTGATTATGCTAAAAATCCAGCAGGATCCTTCGGAATGGTGGACAAGATTGGCAGGAATAGAAATACTTGTCGAAATAAAAATAATAAATCACATCTAAATAAATAA